>NW_027175854.1:10992500-11415000 GCF_023055335.1 Clinocottus analis | reverse complement strand
CAACGCGCTTCCATACGTTTGATTGACCTCACGCGTACGTTTGATTGACGTGGGCCGGACTGGGAGAGCTGTAAAACGCTTAGGTCTGATCTACGCCGTTTGGGAGACGCAAAATGCAAAAAGAAAACATGCAAAAAAAACAAAAAAACAAGCAGTTAACGTATGATCAAATAGTTAACGTCGTTAAAAGATTGCCAGATTAAGGATGCGTTAATCTGCCCAGTCCTAGTTATTTTAAATGTATTTTCAGGCTGCTATAAAAAAAAAACTGGACAGGGAGAGCAGATGAAAATTAGCCTCTCTGGCTAATTTTGGCTCCATCTCTCTCACTCTCCCTTGTAGTCCTCTGTCATCCTTCTTTTTTCGCTTCTCTCCTCTTTTTTTACTGATCCACCATACCTGGGCGAGAGAGAGACAGAGAGACAGAGAGAGAGAGAGAGACAGAGAGAGAGAGAGAGAGAGAGAGAGAGAGAGAGAGAGAGAGAGAGAGAGAGAGAGAGAGAGCAGCTGTTGCCAGGCAACCCAGGCTGACCAAAGTGATTCGGAGACGTGAAGGAGGTGAAGAGAAGAAGGATTGCGGGGGAGACAGAGGAATGGGAAGGAGGGAAAGAAGGGAGAAAGGAGAGGAGAGAAGGAGGCTATATAATGAGAGGGAAGATGAGGACGGACAAAAGACAAGGGAGAAAGAGGAGGAGGAGGGACGTGAGAAGCAAGAAGTGGAGAAGGTGTGGAGGGGGTAAGGTGGTGGTCACTGTTCACTGATTGCGGGAGTTGCTCCGGCCAATCAATTTCAGCAGGTGCAGGACTGGAGCTGTCTAGCATCAATCACATACATACATTGCGCACTCGTACACACACACACACACACACACACACACACACACACACACACATAGGGGAAAACCTGTTCATTACAGATGAATTTGGGAACATAACAATAATAAAAAATGAGAAATAAAGGAGGAGGCCTTAGATCTGTGTGTTCAAAGATTTACTGCTTTCATTAAGCTGAACACCACAAACATATTCAGTTTATGTTTAATCAATCACGGTTACAACAATAATATGCATTAATAATTTACCGTAGGACAGACAATGATACAAAGAACAACCTGACATGGGCATGTCAGGAAAATGTCGAAGCAGGTCACATTGCACAGCAAGGCAAGAGCCCAACTCCGTCGGGTCCACAACAATGCATGTTGTCAAAATCCATCCAACAAAAGCACGACACTGAGGCCATGTCTACTACCGAACGCTTGCGCACTTCGAGCACTGACTTTCAGTGCTTAAGGCGCCACACTGATAAAACCAGCAGAATTCAGTGCACTGAAAGTACCCGAATGGCGCACTGCAAACGGTCAAAAAATTCAGTGTAAAACGATGGGCACTACCATCTTGGCTACGAGGAAGAGCCCTTTCCGCCAGCTTTTCCTCCTGCCGCGATTGTGGAGGTGTCGCACTTTTCACATGGGTTGGAGAAAGGCGTACACAAGGGACAAAAATAGGGTAAGAAGTGCATTCATTTTGTCAGTTTTAGTTTTGCGGGTATCGCAAGCAGATTTGCGGACATCACTTCCGGCTTAATTTCGCAGGCTCAAGATTTGCGTACGTCACTTTCGCCAATTGGTTAACGTAAGTGTTCCATTTGATACAGCACTTATCAGCGACGAAGTGCACTACAGATGTTAGTGCACTGTATTAGAGTGCACTGTATTGCAGTGTACTTTATAAAGTGTTCGGTAGTAGACACGGCCTGACACTCTGCACAGTGCACAGCGCCGGCGACAGTAGTGCACCATGGCGCAGGGAGAGGCTGTGGGGAGAAGCACCAACAGCCCCAGGTGCAGCAGCTACTACAGCGCTGTGGCTTGTTTCCAATTAAACATGACTGCAAATGTAGAAAACAGTAACATAATCGGCATTTCACACCAGACGCACACGACCCTCTGTGGTCTTTAGTAAGTCCTGAGATTCGAGGTGAGACGCTAGCTTTAAGCTTCGCTGACCAATCATAGTGCATGTTAATGGTTGATGTCAATCATACATCCAGGGTCTCGAGAAGGCTATTTCATGTATTTTAACTAGGCTAATCTGACATGGGTAAAGAGAAGTGAAACGTGATTGGATAAAAAATGTTGTTAAACACAAAGCTATCAACTCTCACAGTTTCGCCGTGTGACACGCTTTTTCATCTTTTCACACGCTCACACGCCATACAACCAATATATCATGGTAAAAAATTTTGAGGCACGTTCGTTCCTTTTCAAACTCCCCGACGATAGATGGCACTGAAGAGCGCATCTTTAAACCTATTTGCTTACATACCCCAAACAGACACAGTCGTGTGGGAAACTCAGGAGGAGCAGAGAGACTAAGGTATCGGGGTTCTCAAATGTCACGCATTGAGCGTGACTGTCACTCATTTCGGTCTTCAGTCATGCCCTCCCGCCACAAAGCTGTATGGCTAATTATAAAATAAATATAATCCCTTCCCCCTTTGAAAGATAGTCCTGCACTTGACTAATGATTTCAAATGTATTGATGAATTCCCAAAACTAACATAAAACCTGTGTACAAAGGCACAAAAATGATAAATATGTTTGCTTACTACTAGTTTGCATTAATAACACCCGCACACATAGCACACACACATACACATTTCCTTAAAACATACAGTTATTAAAACTTTAACTAACCTTGTGCCTCTTCCGCAGAGTGCTAATACCATTACTGTTTCTAATTTGTATACAAAACAGAGCATATCTTCAGTAGCTTTTGACATACAATTGGCGCACATTGCGACTTCCGCTTAAAGCTTGCCTTCAAAATCAAAACATCTTATTTTACAGGAGGCCAGTTGGCTTAGCCTAACGCAGGTAAAACACTTACATGATTTTTTTTATGTTGTCTAAGCACCTCTGGACAAGTCCTTTAATATAGACGTTCCTCTTCTGCAGCTGATTGAATAGCATGTCCACATTTGGGGATGTGTGATGCATGATGAGGATCAGCTAATGCACGTAGCGTAGCAGTGGACGTAGTGAGCTGACTGCAGCTCCGTTTTAGGCTTGGGCGGTGAGTTTGTCTGTTTTTTTCCCTGTGAGAGAGTGGTGCTCAGCCTCACCATAAGTGCTGTAGCGACGGTGTCAGCAGTTGCGTTCTGGATGGTGATGTACTCAAAAAAACGCTCCTGTTTGTTACCTTTAGGATCGATGTAGCACAAGCACCAGCTGTCCGTCTCTCAGCGTTCTTTACTCCTGTATATGTCTATGCTGAATCTGACCTCGTCAACTTAAATAGCACACATGGGAAGCAATATACAGCATTAACATGACCGCATCCAGCTAGCCAAGCCTTCCTGGTGTACTAGTCGATACAGCTTTGCATGTGCGGCTTCCCTTTCACGCTGGTCTGTTGTTTTATGCTGAGTTCAGGCGGCTGATCTGGAACCAGTTGTTTCATCTGGAGTTTCTCTGCCCAAGTTCTACTCTCAGGAGAGGAGAGATTTGATGTTGTTTAGATTGAGTCTTCTTACAAGAGTAGCGCTCGTGCTGGAATGTTCCATTGTCATCTCGTTAAAATGTTACAGCAAGAAAAGAGAAACCGGCGAGAACATGCGAAATGTAAACGAGATACGAGCCCTGACGAGAACACGCGGGCAATACACAGGAATGCACTCTGGGGCAAGATGAGGCCCTCCGGAAGTCTTTTTTAGGGCACTGATTGGATAAATTGTACGTCACTCATTTATTTATTTAATTAGTGATTGGCTAAACTGCGGATTAGACCTGTCTTTTTTGGTCAGTATCGATCTAGCCCCACCACATGCATGGCGCTGTAGAGACGTGCATGCGGGCAGCTGAGAGGTGCACTAGCAGAGGAGACAAGCAGGAAAAGCTGATATTTGGCGCAGATGTCCTATTTTATAAATATTATTGGGTACATTCCAAAGCTCAAAAACACACATAAACAATTTGTATAATTTATTAATATTATTATAATTTTTATTATATATATATATATATATATATATATATATATATATATATATATATATATATATATATATATATATTGGTGGTGTTCAAATGTGAATTGATTCCTGATCACATTGGTTGTAGGAAGAAGAGAGGCTGGACGTCATGGTGAAAATTGAACACAGATATTTATTCAGCCTTCCATTAAACGGGAGTTGCCATTAAGTAGATAACTAGACTCTTATTCCAGAGTACATAGTATTTATTTCAATAGGAGTTACTATACATACAGTACTTTTACTGCAACTTCCTTTCTTTGGAGGTTAGCTACTCAAGATTTGAAAGACAGTCAAAAAGTAATATATGTTTAAAAGGTTATAAAGGTTATAACACCGTGCATCAAATCTCTTATTTCTTGTGGGTCAGCCCCTCAGTACTAAAAGACTCAGTTTACTCACAGCGTAAGAAAGTCTACATTTGATTGCTCAAATAGAGTGGTTCAATCTCGGGGACAGAGTCTGAGAATGAACTTAAGAGGTGCTCAGTTATCTCTGTATACATAGGCAAGTGCGAGAGAGAAATCCTACAATGGGAGTGACAGTAGACAATGATTTACTGATCTGACGTTGGTCACACGCTCAATTCGCGTTTGTAGATGCAGCTGCAAAAAAACTGTGCTGCTTGATGGGGTCATGTTAAGTTTACAGGTGTCAGACCATTCATTAGTGTGAGTAATGGGTATCTGTGATTCAACATGCTTTGACCTTGGTCACAGGTTCAATACCGTCGTTGGAGCAGGATACTTTTTGCCATGACCAAATTTAGACCTGTCTTAAACCTACCTGAACAGGTAGGATTAATTTACTATGACCATATTTTGACTTGTCATAAAAAAACAGAAATGTACTAAAGCATATCAATGCAGCGTGATAGAAAACATTTTCACTTATAAAAACAGGAATGTGCGAAAGTGTATAAATGCAGCGCTATAAAAAACATTTTATTTATAACTTTCATAGTTAAACTCAATAAAGAAGAATGAAAGAGGAAAATAACTTTAGAAAGAAAAGAACTCATAATTTACATAAGCCAATCCTCAACAAGAGCATTTGTTATTGGTCGACTAGACGTTGGAGCGGCGTGTGGCTTACGCTTGCGAGCCCATTGATTGGAGCACTGGGTTGTTCAACCCACGTGGCTCCCATCCCAATGTCCTCCTTATCAGTGTGTGTGTGTTGTGCAGAGCGCATCAGTGTGTGTGTGTTGTGTGACGGGGGTCAGTGCTCGGGCATGTGTCTAAACTAAAGCTAATTTGTACTTCTGTATAGTATCCATTTTGTACTTCTGTATGGTATCCATTTTGGTTTGTATAAGGCCTCAATATATTCTCATAATCTTAACAGTGGCTCAAGGTGGGTGTGGCTATGCCCCGTTGCCCTCTATTGGCCGGCCGCCACTGACCACGAACCAAATAACCACAATCCATGTAGGCAGAAGGAAGTTTAGAGTAAGGAAATCAGCAGGGCCATGGCAGGGGGCAGGAACGGTTCCAGACACAGCTACGATCCATGGCAGGGGGCAGGACCAGCTCCAGACACAGCCACAATCGATTGCAGCAGGCAGGACCGGTTCCAGACAGGCACAATCCATGGAAACTAAAGGTGAGGAAGAACAGAAGCTCCAGAAGAAGAAAAGAGGAGAGGGGAAAAAGAAGAAGAGTAGAGAGAGGAGCTCAGTGTATTCTAAGATTCCCCTCGCAGTCTAGGCCTCGAGCAGCATATCTAGATATGCTGGACCAGGGCAAACCTGAGCCAGCCCTAACTATAAACTCAATCAAAGAGGAAAGTTTTCTGTCTACTCTTAAATGAGATGACTGTGTCTGCCCCCCGGACTGAAAGTGGAAGCTTATTCAACAGAAGAGGAGCTTGATAACTAAAGTCTCTACCTAACCTACTTTTTAAGACCCTGGGAACCACAAGTAACTCTGCATTCAGTGAGCGCCACTCTATAGTAGGGTAATATGGCACTATAAGCTCCTTAAGATATGATGGTGCATCACCAGTTAAGACTTTGTTGTTAAGGAGAAGAATTTTAAGTATATATATATATATATATATATATATATATATATATATATATATATATATATATATATATATATATATATATATACACACATAAAAATAGAGAGAGAGAGATACCATATATTGATGTTCACATGTTAAAGTTGCTATTCAGTTGTATTAGTGCATAAGTAGAGGAAACCAATGAAAATGTGCAAAATACTTGAAGTTTCAAAGAGGGATTCATACATATTTTGGGGTTCGTTGATATTGCATAGTATCTTTATTAATATTTCTTTAATAAAGGATCTGAATGTAATTTTATTTGTTGCATACGCTTAATAAATACCAAACTGTGTTTCAAGGCAGTTAAACTGTTTAAGAAAGGGTCAAATACAATTCCAACACAAGATAAACAGATAAAAGGACTAAATAAGAGGGTCAGACCTTATATTTGACTACTTAGATTATATTGGTGGCACCACCAGATAATTCACTAGAATAAGAGAGCAACAGTTGTAGGAACCATTATATTAAGTTATAAAAACAGGTCATTGCGCCATCACTTTGAAAACTGTACCCAGGACCCATATTCCTAACAGATTCTATGCAGCTGTATGGGACGGGTGTTACAGAAATAAACACAATGTATACAAAATGATATATTTATACGATATCTATGTCATATATAAATATCTATATAGATCATATCATATCTATACATAGAAAGAGAGATATGATATATATTTATAAACACAATTATATATATACATACATACACACATGTGTGTGTCTGTGAAACGAATGCAAAAAAAGTAGGATTGTCATATTTTGTTTGACTGTAAAATTACTTTTCAGTGAAGAATTAAACTCATGACAACAGCAGCTGAGGTGGTGAAGTCATCAAGTCAGCTGCTGTTCCAATTGCAGAAATACGTCCTGCGTCCTCCCGTCCTCGGGAGACTGGACTCCCAAGTCCAAACCCCGAAAGTACACAAGTACCTAGCGTACTTGGTATTGCGAAACGGCCCTAGTCTATGCTGCCGGCAATCGGCTCGTCCACGCCCCTTGCCGGGCGCACCGTCCGGTCTACACAGACCCCCGATGCTTGTCCCTGTGGGTGCTGCTCCATGTTGTTTCTTTGCGCTGAGCTCAACTGGGCCCTCTGGGCGAAGGCCCGGCCACCAGGCGCTAGCCAGCAAGCTCCCCTCCTGGGTCACAATATATTGAAAGATTAAATACCATAATTCATATATTTCAGATTATTGACAAAAAAACTTGAGCGGCATTTCATATTAGATACAGTACTTGCTCTATATTGTGTTCAAATCCTAACGATATGAATGTAGAAGTAGGAGTTTAACATTAGTCAGAATTTTTCAGCTTTTTGTCAGATGTTTTTGTCAGGTGTGGGGCCTCCTCTCTTGACAGTTCAGATAAGCAACATCGCCCCCTCCTTTGAAGTTTGAATGAGATGCAGTTCATCGCCTCATCCTCCCTTAGGTTACATTAAGTTCAAGGCCTTCTCACTTGCCGCTTTGAGGTAAGGAACAGGTCATGCCCCCCTCCCTTGTTAGTTTTGGTGAGATATGATTGTTAGACTAGCTTTGCTTGGCAGTTTTGAAATGATACCACTGGACAGTGACGTGCAGTGAGGGTTGGAGAGGCACTGACTCACAAGTAAGATTTACAAACATATAGGATGCCAATAGGATAGAATGGGAGAATAGGAGAGAATAGGGGTGTTTGAATATGTTTCACGTCAGCTGCAGCTGACAACCCGACTAAACCAGACCCGGCGCAACTGGGGCTGTTACCGTCCCGGACCCCGGTGCGCTGCGGGCCGTTACTGGCACCTTCGGGCAAGCGGTCTTCAGATCGGCCCCGTTACTGAATTCAAATATGCTTAAATTCAGCGGGAAAGCAATAAAACAAGCAAACGATTATAAACGTATTTGTAATAAACGATCAAACTAAAATACATGTATAAGCAACGTATTCGTAATACGCCAAACACGTAATCAGGGAGAGAATACGTTTCTAGCCAACGTAATAGTTCTGGGGGACCGTAATTTGTAGGAGACAGGGTTGGTATATTGCAGTATATCTTACTTTTACTGGCAAAATTCCGGGAATATTAAAACTTGGAAACTTTCCACAGGAATAAACGGGAATTTACCTGTATTAACAGGAATTAACAGGAAGAAACTGGGACTTTGAGGGTAATTTAACTGTATTTACCTTGTCATAAGCAGACATGCATGCAAACATTGATAATACAACTTTTAAAAATTACATTTTTGACCTTTTTGACATTTTGTGAGTCGAACTTTATTCCTTCATCGAACAACGAA
This sequence comes from Clinocottus analis, assembly GCF_023055335.1. NCBI lineage: Eukaryota > Metazoa > Chordata > Actinopteri > Perciformes > Cottidae > Clinocottus > Clinocottus analis. The sequence goes on along the minus strand of NW_027175854.1, from coordinate 11,406,603 downwards.
AAAATGAACGTTGAATGAAAAAAGGTGTATTCCGTATGATCACCACCCCCCATCACAAATTCCATTTTTTTGTGTTTTTCCCTAAATCCTTTCAGGTCGAAATGCTTTCTTCCTGGACCTACATGAACTAGTTCAGTTCATTGTTCATAATTGAAAAATTTGAACTAACTTCACAGCTCCAAAAAATGAACTACTTCAGTTATTTTTTTCAATATGTTGCGAGCTATAATTGAAATCTCTATCTGTCTGCAATACCGCTCTTGGCCTCCACGTAACTCAACGCTCTCACATTTGCCAGGCATCGGGCTGAAACGTTCAGACGCAACACTGATGACAAAGACGTCCAAAAACAACAGAACGTTTTATGTTTACGTTTATGTTTCTGGCAGACAATGTTCCCAACCAGCTGCATTCAGGGTCCAGCTGAGCTAGGTGTGCATAGTCTTGTCCTCAACTACATTTAAGTTCCGTTATATGCTTTTGCAAAAAAAACCTTTTTTTTTCAAAATTCCCAAGCCAAAATTCCTGTGGAAACTTTCCAGAAACCTTTCGGAAATTTACCAGAAACTTTCCGCCTGTTTGCAACCCTACTGGCAAGTAATCCTCAAATCCTCAATTTTCAGGGCGAGAAATGAGAGCTGCCAGCTAAACTCTGGCATCGCATTTCTTGTTGTGGTCGTGGAGTTTTTTTTCTTCTTCTTTTACACACTTTTACAGTTCACCGGACAGCGGGCTCACTATCGCCCCTTTCCTTGAGGCACAGGTACAAGCTGCCTCCCGGCAAGCATTTTCCCCTTGGATTCAAGTCAGATCAATAAGACGTAAATATTGCACACATATGTGAAATACAATACTGAGGACCATGGAAATAAACACGTATAATAAAAGTGTCCTCAACCAGCATTTTGGAAACATACACAGAAATGGAAACAAACACGCGCTATTTCCATGCGCTCAATCCAGTTTGTGAGTGATTGCGCAATCTGAAGGGAGGCACAGCTTGTCTGTGCCTCACCTCTGGTCTCCGTTGTATTTGAACAGCAAATACAGAATTTCCGCGATTTTCAATATAAAAATGGTCAAAATACATTAGGAACCACACCAAAATCAAAGACTAGAGGACAAATATTAATACTTATGTTATTTTATTATTTTATTCTTTCCTTTCTTTATTTTCTCATGATGACAGGGGAGGCACAGTCTCACCTGCCTCCCCTGACTGCACGTCACTGCCTCTGGATTAGAAATTCAGCTTTGCTCGGTCATTTTGAAAAGTTCATCAAGTAGATTGCAGATACGCAACACACACACACACACACACACACACACACACACACACACACACACACACTATTATTCCTGGAAGGAGTCCAGAGCCGGGAGGGGAAGATCTAACCCTGTGATCTACCAATGGGATCGCAAAGTCTAAACTACCAACTACCACCAACGTCTAGTCTCGACCAATCACAATGCTCGGATAGACCTATAAATATTGTAACTTCTCCTAGAGATGTTGTCTCTTTTCTCCTGTGGTTGAGAACTTGACCCGTGTAAACGAATTAGTTTGCTTTTGCAGTATCTTTGCTAAATAAATATCTGTGTTTAACTTTCACCACAACGTCCAGCCTCTCTTATTCCTAAGACCAATGTGATCAGGGATCGATTCACATTGAACACCTTCTCATGTGTGGAAAGTTCACCTCTTTGAGAGAAGAGTAAATATCCAGAAGCACTGATTTAAAGTGCTCTGCCATAGTGTATCAGACCGCATGCACAATTAATTTTGTAATTAATCGTGACTTGGAGACTGCAGCGCGAGGCATGAGCGCTTTGTGAGGCGGAGTGGCTTGCGGGAGTACCCGCTGCTCGCTGACCACAGAAACTGCATAACAATATAGGCTTCCACGTCAGGCTGTATTTGCTTTATTTTTTCAAATATGGATTATCATTTATAAATTCATATACTTGGTCCAGAACGCCCCATAATTCAATTATCTGCTGATATAGTTTTTCTGGATGGCATTGCTCTGGCATCCACCACCACCATAATAAATCTTGGAGTTATTTTTGGCCAGGCACTTTCCTCTGGATCACACTTGAAACAAGTCTCAAGGACTGCCTTTTTTCACCTACAGAACATTTAGAAAATCTGGCATATCTTGTCTCAAAACGATGCAGAAACTTGGATCTGTTACTTCTAGACCTGATTACTATAACTCCTTATTGTAAGGCCGTCCAGTTGATGCAGAATGCTGCAGCTTGTGTATTAATGAGGACTTGGAAGAGACATCATATTACTCCTGTATTAGCTGCTCTCCACTGGCCTCCTCTAAGATCAATAATTAGGGTCTGAGCGACTGACGTAGTCAGTCCGAGAGGACCCTATTGAAACTGTTAGGGGTATTATTATTATCCCTCTGATTTTTATTTTAGAACATTGGGCGCCGTGTTGGGGGACTTGTCATATTCCAAAACTCAACAAATTTTGAACGCTTGTCAGGACTGGTGAAAATAGACGTATGAAATAGGCGACAAATTTGCAATAAAAAATAGCTCTCTGGAGCCCCCTAGAAGTTGGACCGGCGATGCCCCTCGCCCAGATCGTCCAATTACCTTGAAAAAATTCACACACGTCCAGCTCCATCTGCTCTACAAAAAAGCCTGTCAGACCCATAAAGTCCGCCTACTAAAATTTTCCGCCATTTTTAATTTTCTGAAAAACACATTGTTGCACTTTTATCCTAGAATGCTTTGTCCGGTTCATACCAAACTTTCTATAATATATATATATATATATATATATATATATATATATATATATATATATATGTACACAAACACACAGTGGCTCGTTTATCGCGGGGGATACGTTCCAAAAATAACCGGCGATAGACGAAATCCGCGAAGTAGTCAGCTTTATTTTTTTTACCATTATTATACATGTTTTAAAACCCCTAACCACACACTTTTATACACTTTTCTCAGGCAGGCATTAATATTTTCTCACATTTCTCTCTTATTTAAACACTCTCAAAGTTTCGCAGATTTAAAAAATAAGCCAGAACATGTTTAACAAATTTCACTTCAATGATCAATCTACGAGGTCCTCTGACCGTGCCTCTTTGTCCTGGAGCCGCTCCGTTGACTTTTTATCCGGACGTGTTCTGTACCGTACAGGAGACACTACACGGAGGAGATTGATTGACAAGGGTGTACAGTACAGTCCTTTAGCTGAATGAGGGAGCAGAACACAATGCACGTTCATACTGTACGCTGTAAAAAAAAAAAAAAAAGCAACAAAAAAAAAATCCGCGAAACAGCGAGTCCGTGAAAGGTGAACCGCGATATACATACATACATATATACTGAATTGTATGAATAACATGTCCTTATTATGTTAAAGCGTTGGAATAAAAGTTAAATATTTAACTGCAAAGTAGTAATGTGTGATACCTTTTTTTGCATTGAATCACACAGGGATGTTTGCTGAAATGTATTAAATGGCCAAGGGAGATCAGAGTAGCTAAGAAGAGGTACTGCTCTTTTTCCCCTCTACACCAACGACAGCATCTCTGGGAACCCGCCTGTTAAACTCCTGAAGTTCGCAGATGACACAACGGTCATCGGCCTCATCAGGGACGGTGACGAGTCTGCTTACAGACGGGAGCTTGAACAGCTGGTCCTCTGGTGTGGTCAGAACCACCTGGAACTGAACAAGTCCAAAATAGTGGAGATTACAGTGGACTTCAGGAGGAGCCCCCTAATACTACCCCCCCCCCCTCCCTCCCTCCCTCACCATACACAACAGCACTGTTTCTGCGGTGGAGTCCTTCAGGTTTCTGGGATCCACAATCTACCAGGACCTGAAGTGGGCCTCTAACATCAACACCAAATAAGTAGATGATTGTTTCCCCCGTAGTGTTTAAAGACAAAGGGTCATCAGGTCTGCAGAGAGAACTATTGGTTCTATTGGTCCATAGCCTGATATGGGGAAGACTGGGTTTTTAGGATAATTAAATTAAATAACTTACTTAATATAAAACTCAGTTTATGAACTTACACTTATGTTTTAATGATTATGTATTAAAGGATTTTAATCCTTTAAAGATTTTTTAAAGGATTTTTGTAGGGATGCCAATTTTAAGTAGATTTTTTAAAAAGCTCACATACCCCCTGGATTGCCTTCACGTACTCCCAGGGGTACGCGTACCCCCATTTGAGAACCCCTGCAATAGGGCATTTTTTCAGACTATCGGGGGATTTAGATTTATTAATAATACATTAAATTAATCCACCATTATATTAATGTCTAAAATAACTTGCCTTCAACAAAAAACATTAATCTAGAGCCAGCGTTTGAAAAAAATGAATTAACAATGAGCATTTAGCGACTTAAACTGTACATTGTCTGTTGCAAATTATAATATACTATAAAGATACTTTTTTTTCCGAGACAAGGTTATTGTTTACGTAGTCAGAACTTTTATACGGATAAGCTCAGTGTTTGATATGTCCTGGATTCATATCTTCTGCTAACCAGTCTTCCTTGTACACTGAGCCTGATTCAGCCTGTAGGTTAAACAACAGAGACTGTGGAATGTAGGTTGAATGAGAAACAGATATTAATCATCTTCAGAGAAAATTACTTGTAAAAATGAAAATCAATATCCATCCAAATATTAGCTCAGACACGGCATTGCTGCTCTGACTTTCAGAGTGAATTGTTTAATCATTGACTCCCAACTCAGCGACACATTTTAGTGGATATCAGTGAAGAGTGTCTCTTTATGTTGACACACACACAAATACTCTTGTAGCTGCTCTGTAACTTCACAGTTTAATAAGTAAAAGCATCGATGTCCTGACTGTTTAATGACTGTTGTTATCACCTTCTATTTTAGAACAATGGCCAATAGTTGATGCATTCTTAGTTTGATATCAGCTCTACACTGAGGATTCAACATTCCAACTCTGGCGGCGATTTTTAAGGTCATTGGTGCTAACGTCTGTTTATTTTGGAGATATTCAGCTTTGTAAGTAATCCAACATGGGTAATTTCTGTCTGTTTTTTAACTGGGGACGGATCGTTTTTTTTAATGAACCATCTGATTTTGTCTCGGTAATGTTTGCTTGGTAGCTAGTTAGCTGTCTAACAATCTGCCCAGCTAATTATCAGAAGACATAAATTTGATTTAACATTTTGAGCAAAACATTTGACAACAGACATTTAATGCTAAATATGAAACAGAGTGCAATAAGGAGGGCGCATGGATATTTAATTGGGAGTATTGAATATTTACAGTTGATTCTGCAGGGAATAAAAAGCAAAGCATTTAATAAAAATAAGGATAGGTAAAATGCACAGAATGCGAGAATGTTTGAAAGTGACAAATGTGAAAGGGCTTTACAATTCTAGATGGAAACACGACTCTACTGCTCAGAAGACGCTCCAACTGACTCCTGCTCAGCCCAAAGTACAACCGTAAAGTCTCGTCATCTAGACACAACTCGCGGATAGTTATTCGGCGTACTCTCTTTAAAAAAATTTTTTTCAAAAACGCCCGGCAGGTTTTATGGAAAAACTCCCGCTTTTTGTCAAGGAGTTTAAGCGGCTGCGCTTTAAAAAGTGTCGTCCTGTGTGATCGACCCCTCAGTCCCCTCACCTCAGAATCTACCTCCTCATTAACGGCAGCGTTAGCTAATAACTTTCCAATTCATCAAGCTGAAGCTAACATTAGCTAAGTCTATGTCAACAGAGCTCCTGTGTAACTTAACTTAGATATACCGTAAAATATTATATTACCATGCACTCGTGCTACTTTCTGGCACGCGCATCCGTTCCCAGTTCACTGAATATAAATACCCCCGCCCCCCTTTAAAAAAAAGAAAAATCATCGAATCTACACGATTCACGTAGGTCACCTATTTTGGTTTCAATACGGCGAATTTCGCCGAAAGGTGAGGGATTTTCATATCTGTTCTGTATCTGTTAATTAGAATCACACAATTCTAGGTAATTCTAGGTTTTTCACAAATACACCACATGTGTGATAACATTTTTTTCCTATAAGCGTACTTTCTTGTTGCACTATGCAGCTGTGCCTTCATCTGTTCCTCTGCTCCTTCAGGCCTTTGGTATGGCTTCTTGGGACCTGTTCAACAACATGAGGGGATGAGTCGACTCTTTCCTGAGGAAGCTTCGATCCTTCAACGTGTGCAGCAAGCATCAGTCAGTTGTGGCCAGTGTCTTATATTTCGCCATTGTCTGCTGGGGGAGCAGCATTGGAGCCGGTGACACCAACAAACTGATTAAGAAGGCCAGCTCCATCAGACTGCAACCAGGAGTATCTGGAACAGGTTGTGGAGAGGAGGACGCTGAAGAAACTATTGTCCATATTGGAGAACCCGGCCCACCCTCTCCATCAACCACTGCATGGTCTGCGGAGCACTTTCTCCAAAAGATTCATCCAGCTCCGCCGTCACAAAGACCGATCGAGAAAAACATTCCTGCCCACTGCAATCCAGTTTTGAAGACTGTCACGACCCGTCTCAAGTGAGAGAAGACGCGAGGAAACATGTTTTAACAGACATGAGACGTCCTTTCCTCTGAAGCGTCACATGAAGCGACGTCAGTTTCTGATGACTGCAGCCGACTGACAGCTAATCACAGCTGATCAGCTGTCAGTCAGTGGAGTTGTTTTCTGGTCCGGACCGAATAAAAATGCACTTAATATATTGATACAAATTGTTAGATGTTTTCAATTGAATTAATGATTTTAAACTACAACTTATATAAATAAGGCACAGTTATCATCAGTGTCAGAATGGAGACGTTTTCTCTGTAGTCTGTCAGTATGTTTTGAAATTCTAATTGTGACATAAAATAACGATACATGTTGTAAAACGTGTTTCCTGTCTCCAGCTCGGATTTTGATTACATACATCACTAGAAAATTTCGCAAGAAATTTTGAAAGTGTGGCTACTACTGCCGTAAGACGTCGCAATATATAGCTTTTGTTTATGACGCCCGTCTCTCCTCCAAAACACTTGAGTTGGTTTGTGTGTTAAACTGATTGGCTGATATGAAGCACCTGTGTGCTGCCGTCATCATGGTGACCAAGTGACAGCCAGCAGACTGATTAGAGGCAGACTGGACTGTGGACTTAAGGAAATAAACTACTGAACGTCCTGAACACACACAAACGTATATGAAATATCATATGACCTTATTAATGATCACGGTGTTGACAACTACACAATATAAAACACACGTAAACGTCTTTGTGTGTGTGTTTGTGTGTGTGTGTTTGTGTATGTGTTTGTTTGTTTGTATGTGTGTCTGTGTGTCTGTGTGTGTGAGACAAACAGACAGAGAGACAGAAGTCATCTGTGTTGTGTGTGCCGTGTGTAAGTGTCTGTGTGTCTGTTAAACTGCCCTAACGAGAACAAAAAAAATGGTACTTTAAAAGCCACTATTGCTTCGATATCGCATATTGAGCGTTAGGAAGACCTGATGAACAGATACTGTGACTGGTGAGTCTGTACGATAAAACATGTGTCTGTACGGGCGATTTACAAATCAGGTACGCGCTTCAGGGGAGACGTGGCTTTGGAGGGAGATTTAACATGGCGGCGGATGGCAAAGCGAGGTGGACTTGCTCTCACATTCAGTCCGATTTCAAGACGTCTGAGTCTGTTGGATTCCTATCGCCCGCGGTTTATGACAGAAGACAAGATTTCCAACATTTCTATCCAACAATGGTGTATGAAGAGTGAACATTGTGGGAGTAAAGACAAAATACGTTTTTTTTTTAAACAGTTTCTGTCGCTTCTTCTCACTCTGTTAATTGGTGCGCCACCCTCTACGAACGTTTCGTGAAATTTTTTTAATGTTTTTTTCATTTTTCGGGAAAACGTACGGGCGAATCTCTTAGAAAAGTCATAGCTCACGATTCCCGCGCAAACCGCACGTTTCGATGTAATTTTTACGCATGTGCTGGCAACGCTCTGGGAGGAGTAGTGGTTTGACTATAAGAAGAATAATAATAACTAGAAAGAGCATTTCCTGCTGAAAATGCGTTGGAATGCAAAAAGCTGAAGCTTATAGCTGAAATATTTGAAAGAAATAGCTGAACATAGTGGAATATAGCTTAAATTAGCTAAATATAGCTAAATATATTTGAAAATGAAAGAATAGCTGAATATATGTAAAAATAGCTGAATATATTAATATAGCTGAAAATAGCGGAATAGATGAATATATAAATAAATAGCAAATCATTATTGAAAATATAGAAAAGGCAAAATACCTGCTAAAATGTTACAGTTCAAAGTCATTTAATTGAACTGTTGAAAATTCTTGTCGTTTAAATGTATAATTGGAAAAGTTGAAAGGAAAACTGCATTATCTAAACCAGAGGTGTCAAACATACGACCCGGCCGCCACAGTGTCCAGTCCAACAGAAGAAAAAAAAAGTTTTTTTGAAAAATTAAAATCTGCCATAGGTGGGGTTTGAACCACTGACCCTTTGCTCCTAAGGTAGAGTTGCTAACCACTGATCCACAGGCGCAGTTGGTGAGACACCTGATATTATTGAGTGTCTACAAAACCATCTGTCAAACCTCAGAACGTGAACGTCAGTGACGCTGTTAATCCTGACGTCTATAACCAAAGTGACCTGCACACACGCGCGCACACACACACGAACGTGCACGCGACCATAATAACACGTTAACGTGGCCGTTCGCGCGCGCGCACGGCCGTGCACGCGCGCGGCCGTTGAGGCGCGGGCGCACCCGTTGGCGAGCGTTTACACGCGCGGCCGTTTCACGTTAGTGGGCGTTTACGTGTGCTGCCGTTCACGCGCGAGCACGGCCGTTCATGTGCGCGACCCGTTCGCGTGTGCGGCCGCTTACGTGCCTGCTGCCTGCAGATGCACAGACCAAAGGGCTGCTGCTGGGGACGGACCGGCTCTCCCATTCAGTCCGGATGGAAGAAATAGAATAATAATAATAATAATAAGTTTAATAAAGATTTGAAGAACAATAGTTGGAATGCTTGCAGCATTCCAACTAATAATAAGCCCGCAGGAGAACATGAAGTGTGCTTGCAGCATGGGGTCTATGACCCCATGCGGCTGAAGCCACACTTAATAAAAGTTATTGAGGGAAACCACAGATCAAATCTTTGAAGAAAATAGTTTGTAGTCCTTTTGTTGTTCAGACTTAACATATCTTTTAACCAGATGGTGAATAAGAAAACACTAAAATATATAACGTTTATTCTGTGATTGTCTTCACTCTGGTATGAAACTCCAGCGATCAGTCCGCTCAGCTGCAGCGTCCAATCAGATAACAGAGGAACAGTGAGGGGGCGTGTCCAGCATTAAAACACTTCCTGGAAGTCTGCGCTCGGGGCTCCTCGATCATGACTCCTCCGATTTCCCTCTTCGATCCTCCGAGCCGAATAAGAGCTTTGGGACGGCCTTCAATATGGCGGCGCAGAACCACTTCCGGTTCAGTCGAGGGGCGAGGAAACGACAATTTAGAGACTTGAGATGCACCCAGAGACAGGCAAAAGATACAGACAAACAAACGACAAACCCAGCAGTGGTGCACACCCAACCTGGCATCTCGAGGAGTGAGACCGAGAGACCAGGCCAGAGGGCCTCTTAAGTGAGTGGCCACTAATTAGCCCAGGTGTCCCCACTCTCCTGACGACCAACTCTGCTTCGCCCACCTGCTTCGCACACCTGCATGGACAACGGCCAGTGGCAGAGAGGGTCGTCACAAAGACAGGCAAGCGTGACATATATCCCACAGGAGCCGTTGACGGAGGGGAGGGGGGAGAGGGGAAGAGAGAGAGACGTTGATGACGACGACAAATATTCGCCGCCGGACGGCTCCAGTCCCGCCTGTCATTACATCTTACCCGGATACAAAAGATATGTTTTTCTGATTGGCTGTAGCTCAATTTTTTTTTTAAATGGCTGATAAGTGGCTCCTCATGGGGGGTGCTTGATTCTTCCGTAGTGAGGGCAGCGCGTGACCAGGTCATGTCTGCGCGCTGCAGCACATCAAATAGCCTGGAGTTTTTTTCAGCGTGAGAAATATGATGTGTGGCGGGAGGGCGTGATTTAAGACCGAAATGCGTGACAGTCACGCTCAATGCCTGACACTTGAGAGCCCTGAATAAGACTATACAACAAATCACCTCTGGCAAGATTTTCTTTGGACTAATTAATCACTGTACATGTTCACATTTATATGTGAATGCAACCAAAATGCCTTGACCCTGCAGCTCTATGCACGGCTTCCAGTACCGCGACCCGCAGCCCCTTGAGTACCACCATCTGGCAATGTTCCTCGCCGGTCGCTGGTTCCTTCCATCGTCTTTTGTCTTTAAATTGGTGGGGGTGGTGTAGTCAAGCACGCCAAGGCTCAGGCGCAGAGAATTAAACTGTGACCACAGACCCTTGGTTGTTTCGGAGAACACTGCTACCTATTCCCATGGCGGTCGCTGCCTCCACCCTGTGCACGGCCGGCTGTAAGTCCACATCCTGACCCTGGTTCTGCTTCCACTCTGCCAGGTCCACTGTCCGGCGCACTGGGGGCTCGATCAGGGCGCTCCGCAGGCTGCTGAACGCCAGCTGGCTCTCCTCTGTCCAGGAGAAATCCCTGTTCTTCTGTAGCAGCTGGGACAGCGAACCCCGCACAAACCACCGGTAGTACGAGGACAGGCCCAGAAAACTTGGGGTGGGGGTGACCCAGGCAGCGACCGCATGCACCTTCACCACCTCCCCAGTGCACCAAGAAGGATACCTCCCTCTGCAAAAAGTGGCACAATCGCCAGGGGGTACTCGAAAAAATCTCCATGGACCAGGAAGTCGTCCAGGTAGACCAGGCACTGGTAACGGGGGATTCCTTCCAACACGTTGGCTCCAGACATATTTATCATTTGTGTGCCTTTTGTACAGCTTTTACAGTGGTTTTCAGTATTTATCAATACATTTCAAATAATCAGTCAAGTGCAGAACTATCTTAACAGCTGATCGACCCCCCCCCTCCTCCCGGCTGGCCCTATCAAAAAAAAATATCCCCACCAGCTGCCACTGAAGACAAGATGTTGTCCTTGTAATGGCAAACACTTAAATATAACATTTCCTCTCCTCTCCTGGCCTCCTTTTTTCTCCGCTCCCTCCTCCTCCTGAGATGTAGTAATATGTAGAGATGATGACCTATTGATTTCTATTGAAGGGATGTTTGACAAGCAACCGGCAACTGGAACACACTCAGGTTGTAATCTCACTTGTTCAGTAATTAGCAGTTGACTTATTACTCTGAGACTGAGTTCTGTGACACTGCAAGACTCCAGGCAGTGGCTGACTGATGCTTTTATTTGATTTAAATCTATATTATCTTGGGGCTTTAAAAAAAAAAAAATTGAGATGCTATTCCATTGCTTCAATTTGAGCCTATTCCAACAGTAAACATATTTCTGTCTCTACAATACATTTTATTAATACTTATCATGTGGCAGGAACCAACCTTGCTATGAGCTAAATTAAAAACCAATTATTCAGATGGCTATTTCTTGATGAAATACTAAAACACAAACAATGCTAGTTCACACCAAATTGTATCAGGCTTCAGTTGCTAAGAACAGATAATACAGGAAAACAAATAAAAAATGTTATCACAAATTCATTGTCTAATGAATTGAATGACCATTTTGTGATTCATGTGATTAATCAGACAGAATACCACACCAGAAAGGATCGATAACTTAAAAGGGAGCTGCAGCTTCCGGTTGACAATATGGGCTTTCTACTGAGCAGAAGGTGTTAATAAGAGTGGTGATTATACCTGGTACATCAGGTCTTGTGTTTTTTTTTGTTTTTTTTACCAAACTGTAAGAACAGCCACTCCAGTCTGTCTTAGGGCATAAAGACAGTGCAGGCTGTGCAATTGCACCGGGAACTTGTGGCGTGAATGGTCGAGAAATGTGATGAAAGATTGCCACAGAGGAAATAGGATTGTATTCAAAGAAAACTCCACATTAAATAAATCAGAGTTTCAGAATCAAAAAATGTTTATTACCAGGTATGTTTCACAAACGAGGAATTGATCTTGGCGGGTGGTGCATACATTAGAAAAAAAAAAAAAAGTTGACAGTGCAAGAAATAGAAACATATTAAAAGTACAATAGAATATCAAAAAAAAAGTAAACTGCACTGTAAGTGAAAGTGTAATGGGAAAGTGGCAAAGTGTATTTAAATATGAGGTATGAAGGGGAGTGACCGGAAGGAAATTGTCTGTGGGGGATTGAAGACGAAAAATAAATAAAACAACGTAAACAATGAAGCAACGTTCCTGGCCTACGACTGGTGCAAAGCTCTGCTGCTGGGCTTTTAACAGACATTAACAAAAGGGAGCACATCATACCTGTTTTAAATTGTTATCAACTTAATCTGACCCCAGAGTAAATAAGTGATCTGTTAACCCCAAGATCAGGCTTTTTCTTTCAGGGCTACCAAACTCCTTTTAGAGATACGATCATCGAAATCTGTATAATTTTTTTTTAGGACGGTATTATAGAAAGTCCAGATGTTAAGTGTCTGTATATATTTATGTGTGGTGAATCATGTGCACAGATCATATGTGTATGGGTGTATGTGTATGCACATCTGTTTGTGTGTATGCAAGCTTATATTGCTATTTTACTAATATCTATCAACATTTTTGTGAAACACTTTGCAACACCTGTTGGTGTTAAACTGGTAATCAAATGAAATTATTTTTTAAATAATATTATATCAAAAAAGCACACCAATGGTTTTCATTTTTGGAGAATAAAATAGTAATTTATAGTAAAATGTTACGTAAATGTTACTTACTCTTTTCAAAATTGTTACCCGTTTGTAATTACATTCCACACACTGAGAAAAGAGTGTGTCTGCGTGGGACTAAAGGACTATATCATACACGCAAGTACGCGAGTGAGTTGCATGTTCATACATTCAGTATGTGTATAGGCTGTGAATGAAAACGTGTGTGTGCGTGTGTGTGTGTGTGTGTGTGTGTCTAACTAAATGGACGGGTCTAATCACCTCAAAGGGAGGAACCTCTTTCCCCTTCCCGCCGCCTCTTAACATTAACGGATATTAACGGCCCCCAACGCTCCTCCGTTTCCTACTGAGAAATGAAATAGATCACTAATGGTTTATCACAAACATGGCTAATGCTTTATGCAGACCTCTTACCATCAATAAATGATGGCATGTAAAAGGGGCAGTTCTGCTGTGAGAGCTGACAGGGCCTAAAGGGGGTGGGGGGGTCTTTGGATCAGTTTCATATATTAAACAGAAATAAAAGGAGCGCTTGATTTGTCTCATTTTGTGGCAATGTGGTGATTAATCTGTTTTTGCCATGTGTGAATGCTCAAAAATTCAGGGGATTCATTTTGTTTTGTATTCTGTAGGGAACACATTCATTACTAGGCCCTCTGATTTATATAAACTGAGTTTTGGCTGTTAAGTGTATGGAGGAAAAATCGTAACTTGTTCCCTCATTTTCGTAATGTACTACTCAATTATTTCATATGTTCCCTTATTTTACTAAATCAGACTCTCAAATTACAGATTAATCCCATAAATTATGAAATTATCACCCTTCATGTTAGATTTGTAAGACTGTTCTGCAACTTAACTTGGTGTGGTTAAACAACAATAGGTAATCCAGAAGACCAACTTCTGTGTATATTTCTGCTTATGACAGACAAGTGTTCCAAAATATGTTTGTTTGTTTGTTTTGATGTGTATGCCCTTACGGATTCTCACAATAGGATGAAAAAAGTGGTGTTGACCGAAAAAGATTGGGGAATTACAAAAAGTCTGGTTTAAGACTGTTTAAAAACTACAGAGCTTTCTACTGTATCTCCTGTTTTGGGAGTTTTACATCTCAGGCATCTTCCGTGGGTCAGTGAGTTGTCTCCATGGCAACCAAACAAGCTCCATCCACTTCCGGCACAGCCCTGAAAAAAAAACAATAAGATCAAGAATGACTCTTGGTGTTGCTTTCTCTTTGTGAAGGTTAATTACTTTTTTAAGAAAGTCCGGACCAAACCAGTCAGGTGTGAAGGGGTCGATAATTTACATGCATCTGGGCTCATCCTGCACAGTTCTGTTATAACGGAACAGTATACATTAAATAGATGTCTTGTACACGTACAAACGTATGCGATTAAAGTGTATTTTCACTCCAATCAGCTCATGTGAGCAAATGAAAACTGTCTGTTCACTAAATGGTTTAAAACACAGCTTTTCTCCTTGTGGACGTTAATTTTCGACACGCACACTCACAGAAACTCAGATTTGACCCTCACGTCTGGTATGTTATGTGCTCCCCTGTGTCCTCATTAACCCAACATCGGAGGCCGCCATTCATCTCTCCGCTCCTGTCTCATTCCCCGTAATAACATCCTTGCCCCTGTCGCCTCGTTTAACTTTTTCAATTAAAAGAGGAGGACTGCTCTATTAACCCTGTGCCTCCTTCTGCCATTTGTTCAGCCTAACGTTGTTTTGGAGAGGGCCGTAGGGACAACACGGGCGGTCGTATTTCACTATGGACACCGGCTCAGGTTTTCTCGCATTGACAGCTAGCAGCAAGAGTGGGGGTGAGTTATGGAGCCTGTATAGACAGGGAAAATCATAACTTTGTCTTTCGTCCTGCCGCTGATCTGTGAGGAGGGAGATGAAGAAGAACAAATATCTGTGCTTCCGTCTGATGCTGTGTCTGTCTCGATCTGGCTTTCCTGCCTCTATTTCCCTATTATTTCTCTTTGTATCTTACCTGTGGAGTAGACCATTTGTTTCTTCCTTTAACTTATTGTGCCATGATTTCAAACACTTTTAAATACTATTTCTGAATTTTCTTGTTTTTCTTAAAATAATTCCACAAAGCTGTATTGTCTATTTGACATATTTATTATTAAGTGTACTTTTACTCACACATGGTGTATTTTTATTGTTATACTGTCTCACTGATCCCGTCTTCCAGCTTTTGTCTATCAGTAGCGGGCCGTCAACGCCTGCAAAGCCTTCTCTGCTGGCTTAAACAGAATCACAAATTTAGAGCTATTTTTCACAAAAAATATTTAAATAGCCCTAGTGGTTGCAGAGATACAGCCTTTTTAGTTTGGGTATACAATTTTGGAGCAGAGGCCTAAAAATAGGTTGTTTTTCGAAATGTAAACTCGTGGTAAATGTCAAGAATTGAAACAAAACCAACAGACATGGAACACAATGCCTTGAAAGAAAAATATTAAAAGATTCCGGTTTGGCTTACGTAACTGAAGTTAGGTGCATAAAAGGTTATGTTGAAATAATGCAACGTAATCCAGAAGAAAATACAAGCAAGTTAACATACACACATACATAGTTTATAATTTTTAAAAAAAATATTCTGAACAGGTACTGTTCGGTAGTAAGGGTCTCTGTGAGGGACAAACCACTCCTTCTTTTGTCCATGTTCAGTCTGTTGCTTACCTTAAAGATGTTAAAGACCAGCAATTGATTAACTTCATACAAAAGCAATAAGTGCTTTTCATGTTTTCTGTTCAGTTTTTCTTACTCAGTGAAAAAAGTCCAGTCTGTGTTGACTTGAACAAGTGCACTGACGTCTGGTTGAACAAGGTGGAGATGTGAAGGACAGATGACAGGTATCAGCGGCCAAAAAAATATAAAAATATATTTTTTTAAAATGCAGTTAACGCATGATCAAATAATTAACACTGTTAATCGATTGAAAATTTAACGCGATATTAACACGTTAACTTGCCCAGCCCTATTAAATACACATTTAAAGTAAATCATTAGAAATGAATGATCAGTAAAAAAATATGAAATAGCATATTTCCAGGTGCTATCCCAGCACTTTTGGATTGTGAATTATGTGATGTTGAATAGAAAACAAGGCTATGCCATAAAATCTGAACCTATTATATAAATGTTCTAAATTGCTTTCAAAATAAATACATATACTATTCATAAGGTCTATATTTATTTATTAATTATTTTGAAATGCGTTCAGGAAACTCCTGTGCAGATGTAGTGCAGGTTGAGGGAGCAGCAGCTGAACCATCAGGGCTTCAGGTCTTACATTGATTCTGTGTTGAGGTGTATTATCATGGCGGACAGTGTAAACATTGTCTACCTGTTTTGAGTGCATTAATAATATGTTAAAACATACATGTTCAGACTAGGCTACGTTTTCTTTGCTCTTTAGGGAACAGTCAGTTTGAGCCACAGTGACCATCAAGAAAGTCGGTGCAGCAGAGAGAACTCTGCTGCACCGACTTAGGAGACATGGGGAGTGAACCACACCAGCCTGATCCCAAATAATTTATTTTGTCTTTTTTCGCTCCACAACTTAGAAACGTTGTTAATATATTTTGGATGTACAATATACTGTTACTGCATATTGGCCTTTTTTAAAATGTATTTATTTATTTATTTAATTTATTATTAGTATTTATTTGGTGCAGAATACTGTGTTGTATTTAAACTAAGATTGTATTACTGTTATTATGTTTAAATCAGTTCCAGGTGAAGAGAAAAGTCCGTCTACAAGACATTTCTTACGTGTTCAAGAATTGACAGAACAGGTTATAGTACAATCAATGATTATTTATTAAGCAATAGTATACATGAAATTCATACCTACAAGGCCTTGGACTCAGCTCCCCTGTCTGTCTGTCACCTCACAGTCAGCACACCTCAGGAAGAGAGAGCCCCGATAGTCGAGAGCCGGACGTATTTATCTGACTCCAATGCCCATTCCTCCTTCCTCTTTTCTAATACATATTCTTGGGTGATGAGTCCATAAGCGTTTACATAAATGGGTATTACCAAAAATGATAATGCGTACTTTGTGAGACCCTTTCTTCTTATCAGTGGATATGTCACAACTAGATAATATAAAGTAGTCTGTAAACCAAAGGAAATACATATAGCTCGTGAGACCCTCACTCCTTGTCAGTGAGTGCTTCAGAACTAGGTGATATATAGTCTGTGAGCCGAAGGAGTGTGTCAGAGCAAGGTAATATATAGTCTGTGAGACAAAGGGGATACATATTCCCTGTGAGACCCTTTACATAACATATTAAAGCAGTGACAGTAAGCATCTTGTACATCACCTCTGCATGAGGGGCCCATCTACATCTTAAGTACCTGGAATGTGTCTTACCTTTGAATGATTGTGTTTAGCACTTGAAGCTCAACACTTCAGTAGTTTGCAGAAGTGTGAGCTTGCAGAAGCATGAATTTTTTCCCCTTTGATCATGTGCACTCTTAACCCTGCCATGGAACATAGTTTAACTCTGTATCTCTTCACAGGTTATACAAATGTTAATATATTTTAACAAAGTTGGCCTGTTCGACATATTATCAAGTTTTTTTTATATAGCGGGGGTCCCTACCAATGTTGAAACCTATATGCTTGTTGTCTGGGTTCGTAATTTTTTACAGAGGCCAGGCAAGACTCATTGGAGTTTGAACGGGCAGTCTCTCTCCTTGGGATTTAACACTCTGTGCTTGTATGTGGGGTCAACACCAACAACAAAAAAATCCATTTACGAATGCATTTCAGGCACGACACAAGTTGCTCTGCCCAAAATATAAACCAAGACAAAGAAAGCAAAGCGAGTAAAGACTCTGTGTCCAGGCTCTGTTTGTATGCTGTACTTAATAATGCTTTGTGGATCGGTTGAAAGCCACTCAAAGTAATTTGGGTTTCTCACTCCTAATAAGCCATCAAAAACATTCATAATCTACTCTGCTGAACTAAATGTTCTCCCTGACAGTAAAGTAGTTAAATTGGTACGATTCCGAACGCTTCAACAAATCCGTGCCTTTTACTGTGCCTGTCTCTCTCTCTTTCGCTCTCTCCGAGTCTATATTCCATTGTGTCTTTCTCTCTCCGTACATGTGTAACGTAACGTAACAAATTAACGTAACAACTTAACGTACCAACGTAACGTGTAACAACGTAACGTGTAACAACGTAACGTGTAACAACGTAACGTGGATTATGTGCTTGCAGTGCCTTCTCTCTACGCCGGGGAGGGATACGGCCGCTGCCTTTGGCGCGACTGTCAACCAGGGCGGACTGTCCTTTGTGCGCATCAACCGCGTCACGTCTCCAAGGTGTACACGTAAAGGGAGTTTATAGGTAAACAGTCAGGGGTCTGCGGCGATGTCGGCAACCACCTGACCCGTCTTGAAACACAGACCAGGAGTCCAATGCAGGCACGAGTCAGAGGGTCTCTGAAACCCTGAGGGGCAAACTAAAAACAGATCTTTTTCGACTACACCTTGAATAGGGAAGGTAGCACAGTAGTAGCACTTAAATGGCCCTTACTGATAGCACCTTGAAGAAATTGCACTTTCCTGATTCTTGTTGTTCTGAGTTTATACTCACGGTTCGATGCATTTTTTTGTAAGTCGCTTTGGATAAAAACGTCAGCTAAAAATGTAATGGAATGTAATAAAAGTGAGGGCTGGCGCGCGTCGGCCAAAGCGCTGCGTAATTGAGTGTTGGGTCAGAGGGTTGAAGAGACCCTCTGAAATGCGCTTGCATTAGACTCCTTGGTCCGTGTTTTAAGAGACCCTCTGAATTGCGCTTGCATTAGACTCCTTGGTCCGTGTTTTAAGACGGCACGGTAAGCACATATACCACCTCTCCATAGCGGCGAGGTCCTGGCACTGGCGTTCTAAAGCATGTGGCCGGAGCCAGCGTGCCACCTTTGGCCGAGCCTTTCGAAGCTGACCTAGAGCCGGTCGCAGCGCCCAGCGAGGGCCAGCACAGCAAGGGGAAAGCCCAACCCCGTCGGGTCAACAAAGACGCACGTGGTTCACATCTATCAACAAAAGAGGGAAAGAGGTAATCAGTAAGTCCTGAAATTCTAGGTGAGAGGCTAGCTTCACTGACCAATCACAGCGCATGTTAATGGTCACGCGGGCCCTTGGACCAATCACACGTCCAGGGCCTCGAGAATGCTGTTTCATGTATTTTAATCAGGCTAATCTTACATAGACAAAGAGAAGTGAAATGTGATTGGATACAAAATGTTGTTAAACAGGTCCCGTGAAGTCGTACCAGAAGCCTGAAGGAGCAGAGGAACAGATGAAGGCACAGCTGCAGTGCAATGAGAAAATAAGCTGAAAGGGAAAAAATTATTATAACACATGTAGTGTATTTGTGACAAACAATTACATTATAAAAAAGCTATACGGGTCAAGAAAAATGCATGTTGTCCAAATCTATCAACAAAACCACCACACTGACTGTGCACAGTACAGACATGACATAGCAGCATAGCTGTGCCGGCAATTCCAAGGAGAAGCCGCGGGTTGAAGCACCAGCACCTCCAGGTGCAGCAGTAACAACAGCGCAGTGTCTAGTTTATGATTGAATATGATGACAAATGTAAAAAAAAAAAACAGTAACATAATCAGCATTTCACACACAACACACACATACACCTCTGTGGGAAAGGGGTCATCATTAAGTCCTGAGATTCTAGCCTCTAGGTTTTGACAAGCTATAGCACCTCTCAAGCTAAGCCCAGACAATAAACAGCATTTTATGGTTTGAATGTGCTCTTCACAGAAATAGGTATCTGTGCTAGGTAGTAGTTCTGTTCAAACAGTTTGGCCATGACAAATGTCAAACTGTTATATTACTGGACATCATATGGATATCACATGGACACTGTGACTGTTCCACTAACCTTTCTCGGCTGGCAAAATCAAGTACAAAAACCAACGCAAACAGACACACACACACAGACGTTTTCATCTCCAACCCTATGTACAAACACGGACACAAACCCAGTTTGTCATGCAGCCACGCAATTAGGCCTTGGATCCATAGTGGCTTGGCCTGTACAGAGCTCAACATGTTGTCTATTGATTGGCCTGTGAGTAGAGAACAGACCAGAGGCCATGTTAAAGTGTGTGCTTGTGTGCGTGCGTGTTTGTGTGTGACAGAGGAATAAATGAGGAGGGCCAATAACAGTTTGGAAAGCAAAAGACGAAAAAAGAAACACATGGAGAGTTTCAATGGAGAAAACTCTGAGAGACACTGTCGCTCGCTCACATTGTCACCAAACTAGGGTCCGATCTGTCTGTCTTTATGTTAATCTTTTCATCTCTTTCGGCCTATAAAAAAGGTTCTTGGATTTGGTTACTGTGGCAACCCGGGGGACTTAACTTTGACAAGATTCAGTCGTCACTGCCGGGAGCCGGCCGGCAGAAACAAACAAACGTAAAAGTCGGGTTACAAGCCGATACTACCTTTGGTGGGTGTCCCCGCTAGCTCCCTGCTGTAGCCAGCTGGCGCTGCTGCTAGTTCCCTGTTTGCTCTCCGCTAGCTCCCCGACAACCACCGAAGGTAGCGGTGTTCCGCCATTATGAAGAGTGGAGAGGTCAAGCGGAGATGGCTGTATCACTACTAGATGTAATAAAAACAGCGCCATCTATCATATTGGATATGACATGCTTTCGGCCAATGATTTGATTTATTTACTCCCATGTATATTTGGATAATTACAGTTGCCCGGAAAGATAGCATAGTCCGACTAAAGCAACATTTGAATTGATACCAACATGTAAACACACTGACTGTCTCTGGCTAATCAGGTGATGGCCTGCAGGCGGATCCAGTGCCAGGTGCCAGTTGGTTGCAGCACCTGCACTGGAAAGTACCTCCCCTTAATCACCTCCCCCAGCCGGAGGATCCGCCTCCTGCGCTCTGCTCCTCCCCCTGCATTGGTTCAGCTTCATTCACATGGCTTCAGGCAGACAGCAAATTGTTTAACACATTTACTTGAAACCAAATAATGAGCAATTATCTGATCCCATAGTTTTTCTTATTATACAACGGTTGACAAGCTTCCACTGTTTCCTGTACAACAGCGTAAACTGATAACCCGACGCGCCATACGGTTTGTTACACTGAGTGAACTGTGAAGCGGTCATTGGAAACTGCTCGGAAAAGGGCAGGTTCTAGTCACTTTATTGGACAAATCATCTTTCAATCAAACTCCTCAGGGAAGCCAGTTTCTTCAGGTCTTTTCCATCGAGAAAAGCCTTCAGTGCCATTCTAAGCTTATCTTCTTTGCACGCCATTATGATGGGCTCTGAGTACTTATTCTTTCGTATTTGAAAGGCATCTCCTCTCATTCGGCTTGCAGATGGGTTCAGCTTGTTCGTGGTGATGGATTTTGCTCCTACCGTGTATCTTTTCGTCTGGTCACGTGAAGGCGACTTTGGACGGCATCAACATGCATACAATGTCACTTTCAGTTTCAGAGTTCACTCAGTTTAAGTATGTCTGAAATATTTATTCACAAGATATGATGTGTGGCAGTTATGTCTTTGGCAGGAGCAAGGACACTTTGTTATCAATACTTGCAATCATAATTGCATATCTGTGCATGACAACAATGACAAAGAAAACAACATTTTGTAATATGTTGAAGTTTTTAATTGTTTATTTATAGTCCATTATACTTTGTGTAGTGTAAGAACATAATTGTGTTCTTAAGTGATATTTCTTTAATAACTGTTTTTATTTCTGAGGCTGCAATCTGCATCACTTGGAGGTGCATCTTCTGTAGTCTCAGCGCAACCTATATATTATATTTATATATATTTTTTAATATGTTTGTATTTATATTGTAGTTGCGAACAAAGAGTTGCCTCTCCGTGTTGTCACACACACCTAAACCACACCCCATAGCTGCCAGGAGCTGCTCACAGGACGCTGATTGGTCCCTACAACGCACTACTTGAAAGCTGACGGCAGGGCCAGCGATTGCTATGGGCGAACTAGGCGACTGCCAAGGGCGACAAATGTGTCGTGGCACCCTGACAGCGCACATTTCAGCACTGCGAGCGAGACACGTCACATCAAAGATGTTATATTACGGAGATGACAACAACTCTGCCAAAAATCTGAAGTTTTTGTCGAGAAAACGGGACGCTGATTGGCCAAGACTCGACATGTCACATCAGGGATCTTCTATTGTAAAGATAGCACACTCCAAAAAAATATAATCGTTTGTGTGCTCTGAAAAATGTGCACAATCTGAAAAATCTATTGTGCGGCCACTTTGACTGGCCCGTGACATTTGCAAAGATGAAACGGTCTAAACCATCTGGAGCACAGGGACAAAAAAAGGAAGAAGAGGAAAAGAAAGTCAAGTATAATTCCGGTAACCATATATGGTCACTTTCACACCCTGTACATATGACGTCCTTCCCGCAGCTCAGTAAATCCAAGAAACACATCGTCTTTACCCAGCCAATCAGCAAAGATCACTCTACGGTCAGTGGTAGACTGTTGACGATTGCCATAGCTTCATAGATAAAACACCGCAGAGAAGCATCATTTAGCCTACCAGAAGAAAGCGTAAGCGTGGACCTTAAGATGCCTCTCACTGTCTTAATCTGTCTTTCCCAAACCCCTCCGACATTGCTTGAATAGGGAGCATTCATACTGAAGTCACATTGTTTCTCTGCAAGATATGCAACCAGCCGGTCTGCATTGACATCCTTTAAGGCTTCTTTGAATTTATTTTTAGCTCCGACGAAGTTACTTCCTTGGTCGGATTTGAGCTGACGAACAGCGCCACAAATAGCAATAAAGCATCGAAGGCCATTTATAAGGGCATCAGTAGACAAGTTGTCAAGCATCTCGATATGAATGGCACGGGAGCTAAGACAACTGAAGAGGAGACCATACCTCTTATTCTCCTTTCTTCCTTGTCTTGTGATGAATGGGCCAAAGAGTCCATTCCACAGAAGATGAAGGGGGCTGATGGTTCCACATGTTTAGGTTGTAGATCGGCCATCCTTTGCTCTTCCGTTGGTTTCCGGAGCCGTCTACAGATGATGCATTGACGAATGTAGGAAGCTACTGCTTGGTTGATGCCTGGAATCCAGTAGCCATGGGACCTGATATCGTTACCAGTGAGACCCCTGCCTTGATGTTTCATCCGTTCGTGGTAATGAGCGATAACCATCTTTGTAATGTGATCATCTTTGGGGATGACTGCAGGGTGCTTGATGAAGTTGGGCAGAGAGGAGTTGCGAAGCCTTCCTCCCACCCTGAGGACGCCACCTTTGTCGAGAAACGTATCAAGTGAGTGTAATGGATTATGAGATGGTAGGGGAATCCCTTTGCGTCGCAGTTTCAACTCCTCTTGATACACATCCTTCTGCAGTTCTTTGATTATGCAATGTCCTGTTCTCCTCGTTCTGTTAGTGGTAAGACGGTTTGATCGGTTTTGGCTGATGCACCTTAGTATGCGTGCCACAGCTCGAGCAGCCAGTGACCAAGATGAGAGCTTAGATAGGCGATCGGCAAGGTCTGTGGTTCTTGCGCTTAGTGTAAGAGCATTTCTGACCTCTGGATCTCCGATGGTTAACTTTGGAATTTCGTCTGCTGGCAGCCTTATTTCCTTGTTCCATAAGAACTTAGGTCCAGTGAGCCACGCTGATGTCAGAAGCTCGCTAGGAGTCAAGCACCTAGAAGCGTGGTCAGCAGGGTTCTCATTGGTTGAAATGCAACTTAATTGCTGAGGGGACGACCCGAGGTGAATTTTCTGAATGCGATTAGCTACAAAGGTGTGGAATCGTTGTGCTTCATTTTTTATGTATCCCAGAACCACCTTTGAGTCGGTCCAAAAGAATTCCTCAGTCAGCATATCCCAGATCTTCCTTGAGCATTTTGCTTATCTTCACGGAAATAACTGCAGCTGTCAATTCCAGTCTTGGGACAGTTGTGACCTTTGATGGTGAGACACGAGTTTTGCCCACAACCAAGGCACAATGAACATCTCCATCTTCATTCTGAAATCTCAGGTATGAGCACTGACCATAACCCTTTAAGCTAGCACCTCAAAAACAGCAGGTAAGTAAGTGTGGGGTATGGTGACATTATCTAATTGAGCTAGATCTCTTCTCCACTGTTCCGCATTCTTGACGCTGACATTAAGTTGGAAGTGGTCGGCTTTTACATCCCATTTTATCCTGAGGGCTTTCCCAAGTAACAGTTTATCGAATGCAAGATCCATATTCTTTACATTAGTTGCTTGTTCAGAGGGTGGTACGCTCTCCAGGAAATTTCTGTCATTTGACACAAACTTGTGTAGTCGCAGACCACCCATGGCACAGAGTTCACGAGCTTCTTTAGCAAGCTGAATAGCAGCTTCAGTGCTTTCAACACTTGCGAGCCCATCGTCAACATAGAAGTCCCTCATGACAAAATGCGAGCCTTGAGGGTAGAGGTCTGCATTCTCCTTGGGTAGATGTTTCAGTCCGTAGTTTGCGCATTCAGAGGAGGAGGCAGCACCAAACAGATGCACCTTCATCCGGAACTCGCTAGGTGGTGAGTTCAAGACTCCTTGCTTCAACCAGAAAAATCGCAGATAGTTGCGATCGACCTCATCCACATGAAATTGATGAAACATCTTTTCGATGTCACACATCAGTGCAACAGGGTGCCGTTGAAAGCGGATGAGAACTCCACTCAAGTTGTTCAACATGTCAGGCCCAGGAAGGAGATGGTCGTTCAAGCTTGTGCCTTTGTATCTGGCAGAGCAATTGAACACTACGCAAAGTTTATCGAGCTTTCTGACCTGATAAACACCATGATGGGGAATGTACCATCTCTCACCTTCACTCCAACCATCTACGATATGCTCTTGACATACTGCTCCTTATACTTTTCATCCCGTTGTAATTTTCTTTTCAAGTGGTTGAGACGTATCATGACTGAAGCGTTGTTGTCAGGTAGGCTAGGTCTACTTTTGAAGGGCAGAAGCATTTCATAGTGGCCATGTATATTTTTCCGTATGCTCTCATCTAACCTTTTAAGGAATGTGATGTTGTTTTGTGACACCCTTTTGTTGTCTTCAATGCCATCCTTGAAGTCGGATTCTAGAATACGAATAGCATCTGCAGGCGTGAATTGTGCTCATTAAGTCATGGCTTTGTGAGAACCGTCCCACTATAGACCGACCAAAGTCTGTCCGTACGGCATAAGGTTCCTCATCTCCTCCGAGGATGACTTGTCTTGGTGCTATTGCTCTGGAACAATTGTAGCCTATCAAAAGTCCCACTTCACAGTCTTTTAGTGATTGAATTTCGTCAGCTATTTCTCTGAGATGACTCTATTGTTTAGCCTTCTCACAAGTGGGGATGTGAGCACAGTTTACTGGTATGCAGTCCTTTGTGTAGGTAACTGGAAGATCAACAAGAATGGATGAACTATATTCTCTGACACGAAGGCCGGAAACTCCCTCACTTGGGAGAACCGTGTTCTTTCCAGTCATAGTGGTCAACTTCAACTTCACTGGATACTTGTCAGCAACGAGACCGTCACTCACTTCTTGGTCGATGAATGTAGTATCGCTTTGAGTGTCGAGTAGAGCGTACACAAGCTTCTCAACAGTTGAGTTGTGTTTGTATGAAACCCACACAGGTATTCCCAATGATCTGTACAATGAGTCTTTGCCTGCTATACTGAGTGACATTGCAGTGGCACCTTGATACATTACTGTTCTTTGATATGACCTTTGGTTTGCATTGTCTGTCACTGTGTGAGTGGTGAGAACACTGGCCTCGTTTGTCTTTGTGTCTCTGAGATTCCTCTTTTCAGTGTGAGAGTCTGATGAATGCATGGTAAGATGTAATTGGATTGCAGGCAATTTTGGCTTCAGTTGATACGAAAATTGCAAAATCCTTGAAACTTGGAAATTCTTGTTTTGGTTCAGACTACGTGTGACTTGTCGGTTCCAGCGTGAAGCTGCCCAGTCCGGTAGTTTATGGGTAAGCTTCTGGTTTTCCTCACAGTCGTTTAATATGTCGAGACCCTTGACATGAGGTATGGCATCTTGACAGGCACTCAGAAAATCAGAGAAGCATCTGAGTCCTTGAGCATCCTTACTTTGAATCCTTGGCCAGTTGGCGAGCTTATCTCTGAATGCTCTCTGAATAGAGAATGGCCGGCCAAAGTGACTATTTAGCTTGTTCCAAGCATCCTTTTAGGCTTCATCATCGTTTCGGAAGAAGGTGCCATCTAGCACCTGACGTGCTGGACCACTGACGTATTTCTTCAGATCGTAGAGTTATTCAGCAGGAGAGATTGCCCTTCGGTCGATGGAAGTATTTGTATAATCTTTAAATAGATTAAAAAAACAACTAAAAACTACGCTTTGGTTTTGTGTGCTGCTTTCCATTCAGTGAACTGTATTGCATCACACCTATAGACAGATGGCCCTGGAAGAGGGAGCCTATCTAAGGCTATGCTGTCTTGAAATACCTGAGCAAGAGAGGACATTTCTGCATGAGAGGGTGTTACAGCATGTAACAAGAGGGGCTGTGGTTAGAGGCTTATTATTTGCATCCTTATTCATTTTGTTGTTAATAATGCAGTCAGCGGCTTCACATTCCGTCTCCTTATCGTACACCTTAAGTTTAGTGTGAGCTGCCAGCACTTCCTTCTCTGCCTGCAATCGCTCAAGCTCACACGTTTGTGCCTCTAAAGCTTTCCGTTGCTGTTTCTCAAACTCTCGGATCACTTCCATTTGTCTTTCTTCTGCTAGCATCATCTCATAGTTAGCTTCCTTCGCTGCAAGTTCAGCAGCGGGATCCGCACGCTTAGCTGCCGTGGATGGAGTCATCGAGTGGTGTTCAGATTGTCTGTAACTTATAAAGGAAGCGGCAGATCCGTAGACAGACTTTGCATAGTCACGGTGAAGCAGTTCATGCAGGCATCTTCTTTCCTGGTCCTCATTAGACTTATTGTCTTCGTCTATTCTTCTACTATAGGCAATACTCACAATTTCCGTGGTAACAGATTCACAAGTGTCAACATTTCTTCTCACATCAGTGGAAGGTGTGGCGAGATCTCGAATCTTGAAATACATGTTCATTACGTCACCCTTACTTTTCTTCAGCTCTTCAATGAGAGGCCAAAGCTCACTCTCTGACATGTACGTCTTCATCTGATCTCTTGCTTTGCGTATATTGAGCTTCCATTTCTCATATATGAAGGGCAGCCTTTTTTCCCTTTTCTTGGCTTCTTCACCTTGTAACGAACGCATTTTCTCTGTGGGGTTCCGTGTACGCTCACAGCGTCGGGGAACTTGAGGTTGGTCATCGTTTTTTTTAGATTATCTTGCAAGTATGTCAAACTTTGCTCTATTACATTTAAGTCTTTAAGACAGGGTCACTGAGATACATTTGTCAGTGAGTGGAACTCACTCTTCAAATCATTAACTTTGTGTTGGGAAGGTCCATGAGACCTGGGACGTGTGCTGCTAGATGAATCCTTGTCGACAGCGCGTATCATAGCAACAGCTGCAGCAGCGCAGATCCTCCCTCACAGCCCGTAATGGAGGCAGCAAGTCGTCGGGTCGGTGAGAGTGAAGCTCTTACTGTAGCAGACCCTAGCTGGATATTGGTAATAGCGTACTGATGAATATAAGTTTATTCATTTCTCCCGTTTCTGTCAATCCTTCTTCCAAAATCAACGTAAGAGCTACGAAACACAAAACAAAAATTAGCTCTTAAAAATGTCAAAAACGTTTCCTAACATTAACATCTTAATACATACATTAAATCAAACAAGTTAACTAAAACTGTCACAAAACATATAATAAAAACCAAATAAATCATAAAGTACTTTGTTCCCACTCCAGCTAGGTGCTTTGCCGTTAATACACTGTCTTTTTAAATTCATACACCGTTACTTTCACGATACTCCGTCATTTTTGACGTACATCAAAATGGAGTCAAGTTACAACAGTTACATGTACTTTCGGTCTCGCCAGAAGGCCTTCAAAATAGAAGCACCCGAAAAATACAACAACACTTACAAAATAAAGGCTTTCAAAAAATAGCCACTCGATTAAAGAACCTGTTCAGGGTCAGTTACACAGGGCATCTTCCAATCTTCGTGTGTGTGTGTGCGTGCACTGCAAATAGAGCACAAGGGTTGACTTCACAGCAGGAGAGAGGGCAACACAAACACACAAGCACACAAAGCTGCTGCGCCAGTCTGACTGGCAAGTCATAATCCACCAGCAAGCCAGCTTTTTGGCTGATCTGGGACCAGGTGTTTTACTCGGAGTTTCTCTGGTTTTCTGTGAAGAGCAGTGCTGGCACACCTCTTCTGCCCTGACGAGAGCGAGAGACCTGGAAGCGCGCGCACTCTGGGGCTAACCTGGGGCTGGGCCTCCTGGAAGTCTTTTTTAGGGCGGTGATTAGATAAATTATCCATCCATCCATTTCTATCATTTATTTCTTTGATCAGTGATTGGCTGTACTGCTTCTTAGACCTGCCTTTTTTGGGGCAAATCGATCTGGCCCCACGACATGCACTGTCTGAGAGGTGAACGGACAGAGAGTATAAACAGGAAAAGCAGATTTTTTTTTTGCAGATATCCTATTTTATAAATACTACCAGGTATATTTTATAGGTCAAAATACTAATATTGACAATTTGTATTATTTATTACTATTTTTATAATTATTTAAAACAAAACACTTTTTTTTTAAATCAACGATCGCACCTTGTAAATAAACACTGTTGAGTGTGTGATCGTGATGGCTTTCTTTGAACTCTCTCAGGGAGGGGAAGTGAGAGAGCGTGCCTCGCTGTACATCTCTGGCAAATACAGTCAGCTTGCGCTCAAATTACAAAACAGCTTCCAGTATTTGCAGTGCAGTGTTTCCCCACCCCTGGAGACTTTTAGTCAGCATGTTTAGGTGACTTGTCATATCCACCATGAAGTGCAGTTTTTCCAGCCACTCGGTATCTTCCAGTTGCGGGTAGTTTAGGTCTTTGCTTTTCAGGAATGTTCTAAACAAGCAACAAAGCGACGCAAAACCTCACCCCTGCACAGCCATCGGACTTTGTTGTGTAGCAGGAGATCGGAATATTCGCTGTCACGGAACTGATGGTGGTTTAATGCTTTTGCAATTATCTTGTTCAACATCTCGATGACAACATTCATCCCCTTCATATACTCCGGTGGAAATGTTTGTGCACACAGTGCTTCTTGGTACAAGATGCAGTGAAATGCAAGCAGATTTCGATCAAACGCTTTCTGTAGTAAAGTCACAAACCCCTTTTGTGATCCTCTCATGCTGGGTGCCCCATCTGTAGCCACTGAAATCAGGTGGTTTGTGTTTATTCCATTGTCATTTAAACGCTTCAGTGGCCTTTCAGTGCTATTAATTCGATAATTTCTTCTTGCGGCTCATCAGAGTTCACATATTTCACATAACAGCACTGTCTGTTCAAAATCACTTACATCACACGACTCATCATTTATAATACAGAACACCACTCCATCTGGTCATCCTTCACTCTGTTTTTACAAACATGACACCACCCATTCTATTAATACTCACATTTTTGTTTTTAGCTTGAAACCCACGTACATGCATACACACATACATATCAATCTGCCCTCAACTATTAAATAATACGTGCACAAACACACACACCCTTTCTTTTCTCTCATGGACAAACACCATACTTATATCCACTGAATATCTGATGTCTTGTTGGCCTGTATCTCACTGTTTTGTCGTCCTGTTGATGTGATGTCTATGTATTGTCATATTTTTGTTTGTGCAATTAGAGTATGTGTGTTGCAGGCTATGACGCAAATTTTCGTTGACAGAAATGTTAAAATTGAATATTTTTCTACACATTTTTAGATCATTGGAAAACATTAAGAATGTTCATCCTCCTACAGAAACCATATTAAAACAAAAAATATATTTTTCGCCCCATCTTTTTTGCCGACCCCCAACCTACTCTGACATTTTCCAATATCAGTCAAGAAAGACAAATAGACACTATTAAACCCTCAGAAACTATTAATAAAGAGTATAATTACATGGTTTAGAGTCAAACAACTTGCAACCCATCTTGAGTTTTGTTTTGTGTTTTGCAAGTCTAAAAGTGTGTTCTGTCCATGTGAAAGCAGGTATTAGAAAGGATACAATGGAGGCATGTGTGGGGGAGAAAAACAGCAAACAAAACGAACAGAACCCACCATAATACCATCTTTGGCCATGCGTTTGCGTGTGTGTGTGTCTGTGTGTCTGTGTGTCAGCACGTGTAGAGATGGGTTGAAAACAACAATGGATCAATAGGCCTGATGTGGCCTCTAGCCAGCGGCTCTAACACTCTGCTTCTGTATGTGTGTGTGTGTGTGTGTGTTTGTGTGTGTTTCTCTTTCCTTTGCGCTCATCAATACTTCCATTTTGTTCAGCCCGAGGTCCCCATGCAGAGAGCACATTTTTTTTTAGAGGGCCGACAGAGTTTCACTGCAGGGCAGATCACTGTTTGCACCACAGCACTGCCGTATACGTTCAACGTACACCTCACCGATGTATTTATACTTCATCCATGTATGACAAGAGGTAGCACCACATAACAGTGAGAGCTACACGGCTCTTATTTCCATTCTGTTTTATTTCATTATGTCTCATTTGTTTATGGGTAAATAAATTAGAGAACTGGAGGCTTGTTTTGATTCAGTGAGGTTGTTACGAAACACAGTCTCACCGCAGTTTGTGTTTTGTCATAAACTATAGTCCAGAGGTAGCCAACATGGCGCCCGCGGGCACCTGGTCACCCGCAGGCACCACGTGAGTCACCCGCGAGACATGTTCTAAAAATAGAAAAAAATAAGCTTTGTCAATAAAAAAATTAATCTAAATGTATTTATATCTGCACTCTTTCTGTTCGGTTTGCAAAAAATAGCTGATTGTTTTCCTCAAACAACTTACAACTGGTAACTATATATTAGTTATTTTTTGCACTGATATAACTTTATTTAAATTTTTCTAACAGAGTGATAAAAATGTTTTTACCTACCATGTTGTGGAAATTGTTAATTATTGTGAGGAATAATTAACATTGATATCTGATCAGACAGTCACTTCACATATATTATTATTAAAGGTGATCTGTGCAACTTTGTTTTTCAGGAAGTTTGTATCAAACAAGTAGCCCTTTGTATTATTTTGTACCCTTAAAGGAGCTTTCGGTTTCAAAAAGGTTGGTGACCCCTGCTACTGTCCATTGGTGTCGTGTACAGGCACATAAATAGTCCTCTTTTTTTAGTTTTGCTTGGAACTACCTATTTTCAGGACAACATTAGGTCACAAAAAGAACAATTTTGGGAACAAAGTCAACTTAGTTAGGTTCTGAAAAAACGTCACGAACATTAGGTCCTGTAGTTTGGCTGTCTGTACAGCTCTTTCTGCCTCACCATTTGCTTGAGGGTAGTAAGGGCTGGAAGTGATATGTCTGAAATCATACTCCTTGGAGAACTGAACGAAAGCTCTGCCTGAAAATTGGGGACCATTGTCCGTGACAAGTTCATTTGGGAACCCCCATCTAGCAAATATGTTCTTCAGCTTAGCTCTCGTGGTTTCACCTGACACGTCATTAAGGTAGGCTATTTCTATATATCGTGAAAAATTGTCTACAACTACCAAGTAGTTCTGTTTGTTCAGCTCACATATGTCGGCTGCTACTCTTTCCCATGGGCGACTGGCGAGGTAGTGATCAGATGTTCTTTCTTCTGGGTCGGCTTGGACTCCTGACAGTCCTTGCATGTGCTGACACCATCCTGGATGTGCTTGCTTACTCCAGGCCACCACACACTACATCTAGCCCGCTCCCGGCACTTCACTCTGCCTTGATGTCCATCATGTATGCGCTGTCATGTATGCGGTGACCTCATCATTCGTAGCACTACTATTCTATCATCATATAACACCAGTCCTTCTGAAACTGTGAGGTGATGTCTGGAAGTGTAGTAGTCTTTTACCTTGTCAGGTAACTTAACAGCATACCGGGGCCATCCTGACATCACGTAGTGTTGAACCATCTGTAGTTCTGCGTCAAACAGCAGACCTGCTGTTTGACTATATCGAGCTTGGTGGGTGAAATTGGCCGTGACTCGTGGATTGCTTTCTCATAGGCTTCTATTTCACTGGTCAGCTCTGTGATTTCCTATATGACAGTAGCCATACGCTGTCGATGTCTCGACAGCGTATCTGCTATGATGAGCTGTTTCCCTGGCACATACACGGCTGTAGGGTTGTAGCACATCATACATAGCAAAAGTCATTGACACCTCATAGGAACTGTGTCTAGATCTTTACAGTTCATCAAGGGAATAAGTGGCTTGTGATCACTCTGTAGAGTAAAGGAATCTAATCCATGCAGGTACCTGGAAAACTTCTCATAGGCCTACATTGCAGCGAGGCACTCTTTTTCAATTTGTGCATTGCGCTGCTCGGCATCAGTGAGTGTTCTTGAACAAAAAGCTACAGGTTTTAACTGTTCATCATGTTTCTGTAGCAGGACTCCACCTAAGCCATAACTACTAGCATTTGCACTGATAATGGTAGGCTTACTCACATCACAGAATGCTAGGACAGGTGACTCTGTGATGAGTTGTTTCACCTTCTTGAAGGCCTCCTCCTGCACTGCACTCAATGCCCATGTCATGTCGTTTTTGAGTAGGTCGTTGAGGGGTTTGGTGACCTCAGACAGGTTTGGCAGGTACCTGCCTAGATAGTGTACCATACCCAGAATCCTTCTTAGATCAGTGACATTGTTTGGTGGCTCAAGCTGAGTGATAGCCTTGACCTTAGCCTCGTCTGGACGAATGCCATGCTCATCAATGTAGTGTCCAAGGTATTTGAGTTGTCGCTGACGCAGGAGACACTTGTCATGGTTTAACTTCAAACCAGCCTTCTCCAGCGTGTCCAGAGTCTTTTGTAGTCTCACTTCATGGACTTCCTCTGTATCTGAGTAAATAAGGATGTTGTCCATGTAAACCGCCAGGCCTTCTTGATCTTTCAAGAGCTCGGCCATTTCATGTTGAAAGATTTCTGGTGCACTTGTGATCCCAAATGACAGTCTATTAAAGAAATACCTTCCAAGAAGGTGAATATTGCTCTCTCTGACTCGTGGTGTCTGCCAGAAACCACTTGCTGCGTCTAAAAGGGAAAACACTCTTGCGCCTGTGAGTTTAGGTAGGATGCCATCTATTGTGGGCAGAATAAACTTCTCCCTCTTCACTGCTTTGTTCAGGCGTTTTAGATCAACGCAAATCCTCAGCTGCTCTTTGTTCTTCTTTGGTACAGCAACCATTGGAGCACACCACTCTGTAGGCTCCTTGATTGGCTCTATCACACCACTGGCTACCATGTGGTCCAGTTCTTTTTTCACTTTAGAGAGCATGGGTACTGACACACGCCTTGACGTAGTCACACTGTAAGGTACAGCATCCTCCTGCAGTCTGATTTTGATGGGCTTTATCTTCAGTCTGCCTATGTCCGCTGGGCTAGCATTACTCAAATGCTCTCTGATTTTAATCTCTTCTATTCGCTTAACTAAGCCCATAGCAATAGCTATGTCGCCCCTTGATCACGTTTACGTTAAACCTAAACGTTTGCTTTTTCCATTCTGTGGTAGCTGTGAAGTAACCCTTGCAGTTCACTGTACCTCCTGGGCTGCCTAATTTGGTTACACCAGTTCTCAGTCGTGGTTTATTCCTCAGCATGTCAAAAGTCTTTTCTGAAATGACACTTAAATCGGCCTCTGTGTCGATTTAAACTGAATTTTACTATATTTCACTGGCAGTTTTACCGTACATGCCTTGTTTGAGTCGTCCACACCTGTAATTTCCCCCAGGAATTGAACGTGTCTTCGGTCTCCTGACTTGTAGGGCGCAGTGACCTCGTTGATGACGCGGGAACGGCATACTGCTGCAAAATGTCCTAGCTTCTTAAACTTGTGGCATTCTGCATCACGTGCAGAACATTTGTCTTTTTTAGCATGCACTCTGCCACATCTAGAACATGTGTGTCCCTTAACACCCGGTTTTGCTATAGTCCCTTTTGTCTGCCAGTTTCCGTTGCTCCGTTTTTCATTGTATTTTGCACGCTGCTTGTAGGCTACCTCACTCACTTGAGAACAGTTAGCGATAGCTCCCTGCTGGCTAACATGCCCTTTTACTTGCTCAGACTGCCTCACTAGGTCTACTGCTTTAGTGAGCGTCAAGTCCGGTATTAGCTGCAGCTTAGCTGATAGCTCTTTATCTAATATCCCTATGACTAACCTGTCCCGGATATTTTCATTTTTCACATCTGCGAATGCACAGGTATAAGCTAGCTCATACAGGCTTCTGATGTACTCCTCCGCAGTTTCTCCGTGCTTTTGAGTGTGCTGATGGAAACGTGCTCTTTCATGAATCGTATTCACCTTTGGTACGAAATAACTGTCCTGTTTCGCCATTACAGTCTCATAATCAACTTCGTTTTCCTCATACTCCTCCATGAACGTAAACGTCTTGAAAACATTTTCGGCTTCTTTCCCCAATGAGTACAGAAGCGTACAGACCTGCACTCCTCCAGGCTCTTTATTGAGTTTCGTTACTATCCTGTAGTGATGAAACCTCTGGCGCCATTCCGGCCACTGATTCGGGCGAGAGAAGAGACCTGCCCTCTGATATCCATACATTAGATTACTCTGCTCGGTATACTAGTCAAATAGTCCCATTACATTACAGGTCCAACACAGCCATAACAAAGTGCTGTTGAATGCTGGTGTTGTAACTACAACACCAGCATGTCTCCTAATCAGCTTTGGAGGATTGGAATGCTAAGTACCTGAAAGTTATATGTTTTTTGAACCCATCCCCTTCACCAAAAGATTTCTCGATATTTAATAACCCTGACCTTTTACTTTTGCATAGTGGATGCATTTAAATGTGTATCCACCACCAAAAGTAATCCTAATTGACTTTGCATCAGCATTGTTTTTATCATGACATGGCATCATCATGACCTGACATTTTGGGTCAGTGTATACAAAAGCAAACAATTGCATTTCTCGACTATTTCATGGCCTCAAGGGTCCTGAAGGATTTTGGCATCAAATTATCTTTGAATCTATGAATTTCACTCCCAGTTCATCGCTGTTCAACAATATGCACCAGCTCTCTGACGCCGTAATCTCTGCTTTATAAAAACATCTACCAACATTCACTTCTCTCTCTCTC
This sequence comes from Clinocottus analis, assembly GCF_023055335.1. Classification (NCBI taxonomy): domain Eukaryota; kingdom Metazoa; phylum Chordata; class Actinopteri; order Perciformes; family Cottidae; genus Clinocottus; species Clinocottus analis. The sequence continues at coordinate 11,371,429 of NW_027175854.1, read as the reverse complement.
TCTCTCTTAAGAAGGTAGATTTGTATTTTTATTATGCAAACAAAAAAAGATGTTTTGTGAGCAAATTTCTCGTTTATAAGTAAATTATCTGACTGCAAATCAAAAACTTTGCTCTCAAAAAAAAACCTCTTCGCTCTCAAAAGAACCCACCTTGGTTCTCAAAAAAACAACCTTCGCTCTTAAAACAAAAAGTTACAAGTTGAGTTTTGGATGTCGTGGGCAGGGCCATAGGCTGCTGAATGAGGCCGACAATTTCTATTGGTGGGCTCGACAGGGCCCTTGGGCACTAACAGAGAGGTTAAGTGAGGAGGACATGGAGGTAAGTTGACATTATATTGTTTTTTTGGTCAACATTTTTTTAAAATGTAGTAGCACTTCTCATTGTTTTCATGTTGTTAGTGACGTGGAGTGCACTTAAAATTAGCAAATACATTTTATTTTGTTTGACACATTTACTTGTCTGATATTTTTGCTCTGACTAGTGTTACGCGGTGTTACGCTGCATTCACAACAGGAAGTGTTGCGAATATTCGCTCAATGTCAAAGCACCATTACATTTTGTCATGATTATGGACTTAAATTCATCATATGCAGTCATGATCAACTTCTGCTCGTCAGCAGTTGATCAGTCTTTCACTGAGTTTGTTTGTCATTTTAGAAAGACAACATCATGAATTTGGCGTTCGATTTTTCTCCCTTCTGAAGAGGAGTGGGCACGCACAGTTATCCTGTTAACTGACGTCTGGTTAGAATAAACAAGACCGTTTGTGGGCGGATATACCGACATATCCTTATCGTCAATCATCTCCTTAGGTTAAGCTGGATAATAGGACTTTTGATCGGATTTGTTGAACGTATGTGGAATAGGGCCCAGGTTAAGTGGACTCTAAATTGCCCGTAGGTGTGAATGTGAGCGTGAATGGCCATCTGTCTAAATGTCAGTAAATTAATATATTGCGTGTTTGAACAGATTTATAGGAAACGGTGTTCTGATGTACGTTTCTGGGGCTTTTAAATTGTGAAGGGAAAAACGGAAAGAGAGGAGAGGAAACGTTCTAGATGGAAACCATTTTTATTCTCGTTCCACACTTCACTAAAACAATTCTTTTTCACCTCTTCTTACGTTTTTTTCCGGAAAGATGTGATCAGCTGTTGAACAGCACAGCAACATAGTGACAAAATCCACGGCCCACCACTGGTGAATACCATATGTTACGTACAGTGTTCTGTATGTCTTGTGTTTTAGGCCTACATGTATTGTGTTCTGTTTTGTGTTGTTGCTTTGTCTCCCCCTCCTGTATTTATTCTTCTACTTCACAGATGTGCACACCTGGTCGCAGTCATCAAATCACCACACCTGTTTCAGATCTCCTGTCAACCATTCCCCTTTAAATAGTCCTGTGTTTGTTATTAGTCAGTAGCGGCTGGCCCATAGAGGGCAACAGGGCCAAAAAAAAAACACCAAAAATATATATATATATATATATATATATATATATATATATATATATATATATATATATATATATATATATATATATAATATTATTAATTGTAAAAAATATTATATTTATATTATATTTATTTATTTATATATATATATATATATATATATATGACTATTAACAAACACAGGACTTTATATATATAATATCAATTGTAAAAAATATAATTATATTAATACATTATGCAAATTGTCACTATTTGTGTTGTTGAGCTATGGAATATACACAGTAATAGGTGTAAAATAGGATATCTGCGCCAAATATCTGCTTTTTTTTCTGCTCCTCTGCGCCTCTGAGCTACTCACATGTACGTCTCTGCTGCTACGTCGTGTACGTTGTGGGGCTAGATCGATTCTGCCCAAAGAAGACGGGTCTAATATGCAGTTTAGCTAATTACTGATGAAAGAAATAAATGAGTGATGTGCAATCCATCCAATCAGTGGCGTAAAAACACTTCCAGAGGGGCTCATCTTTCCCCAGAGCACGTTTCTGTGTCTGTTCTCGTCAGGGCTTGTGTCTCATTCACATCTCGCTCAATCTCGCCGGCTTCTCATCTCTCGCAGCGACATTTTAACAAGACTATAATGAAGCGCTACTCTTGCAAGAAGACTCAACCCAAACAAGATAAAATCTCTCCTCCAAGACCCGTTTGAGAGAAGAACTTGGGCGGAGAGACTTCAGGTGAAACAACTGGTCCCAGATCAGCCACCTGGCGGGTATTCTCGAAAGCGTGGTAGGTGGAAACTCAGTAAGTTAACCCTGAGATCAGGGAAACTCTGAGTTATCCGTTCCAGAAAGAGAGGTAACTGAAACGCTGAGTCAATCACCATGGTAACAGACCCTGTTACCATCTGTTAGAAAGCTACAGCTGTTCCTGTGGACGTGCACTGACATCAGAGCACATTTTATGCATCGCGCTACGTTTTTTTGCAAACGGTAGTTTTCTTTACAACATTGGGGATGCAGAGGACTTTGGAAAATCAACAGTTTGTAGAGCTGTGAGGAAAAGTAACCTCAATACTTTTATTAGCATTTTAATGTGTGTTGGCGTCACATTTTAAATGACTTCAATAGGTATAAAATAAAAATGTGTAAGTGTCTCCTATTTGGGGTATTAAGTGAGAAGACGTGTAAAAACAACATTTTATTAGGGGATTAATTTACTATTTCAAGGAGCCACTGAATTAATATTTACTTTGTTTAATAGCCTAAGTCAATTATAAAAAAGTTATTTAAAATTAAGGTCATAGCCTAGCAATATATGCCTTACCTTTTTGAAGTATGTTTTTATATTTCATTTTTAGCTGCTTCAAGGTCCTTTTTACCCTGTTGGATTGCACCTAAATGAAAATCAGATTTCATTCCTACTTATATTCATAACTATAGGTTATGCATGTGGTTAGTTTGTGTCAAACAAGTAGCCCTTCCTATTATTTGGTACCTCGAAGTAGATCTCGGTTTCAAAAAGGTTGGTGACCACTACTAAGATGATATGCTTTTATTTTGAAGGTGGCTCGCTATGTGCGCAATTTGTATGTTAAAAGCTACAGAAAATATGTTTTTGTATACAGATTATAAACAGTAACGTATAAGCACTCTGCGGAAGAGGCACAATGTTAGTTAAAGTTGGCAGACACAATCCCCTGTGAGCACCTGTGAGCTTCAGCATGCCCTGTCTCTTTGTGTTGTCTGTCAATGTGTACTCGTGCGTGCATTTGTGTGTATTTGCGCTATTAATGCAAACTAGTAGTAAGCAAACATAATTATCGTTTTAGTGCCTTTGTAATAAGATGTCCTTATTTAGATAAAGTGTTGGAATAAATGTTAAATATTTAACTGTAAAGTAGTAATGCATGATACCTTTTTTGCATTGAATCATACCTGGATGTTTACAGTCAGAGCTCTGGTTGAGCTCTGACTGCTTGTATTTGATTTGTCATTAGTTACATCACATTTGTTAAACTCTATTACTTTAGTTGTTGGTAGCCTACTTTTGTTTTGTCTTTAATTCCTTTTGATGTGCGCACACGGTCAATGACAGGTAAGATACCCGGGGTTTACATAATACATGCACATAGGTTTCCTTGTTGTTAATACCCTCGGTTAGAGTGAGCACCACCCACTGTACTTTTGGGTGCAAAGCACCTGTCAATGGGGGGTGGGTTTTGTATGTTCTTTTCTTTGGCGTCACTGACAGTCCTTGTTGATCCCTGTGTTGCTTTTTGTAAAATCAAAAGCGCACAAATCATAAGTAAGTCAAAGTACTTAAACTGCAGGGTTAAAGAGAGGAGGGCGTCGGAGCTATAGTAAATAAAGACAGTAAATAAATCACACAAACAAGAAAGAAGATACTCAGGCACAGCAAACCAACCAAAATAACACAATAATGAAATGCCGACGTAAAATTGCTGCCCTAACAATCGGCTCCTCTTCTAAGCCCAACACAAAAACCCGCAAGCTCAAATCAAACATAAAATGGGACATGTGAATATAAAAGGCCTGGGAAAAACAGTGGTGTCTCTTTCAAAGGCTCTTTAAAAATAAAGAAAGAAAACATTACAACAACACATTACAACACTAAACTAAACACACTAAAATCATGCTTTTAAACCTGCATCAAAAGAAAAGAGAGCTTACCAAATTAGTCTCCACACGGCTGGCCTCAGCTGCTCTCAGGTGAGTTTGCTAACAAAAGGCCTAGGTGAGTTTCCCACCCCTTTTAAAGGAACTGCCCCCCTGCATGGGTCCCAAATGTCAGGCTTCCCCTGGCCTGCCTTACCACATCTAAATTGTATTTCTTTGTTGTTGTGCTATGTATAGTACACACTACCTCCTACAAATCTGGCTCTGGCACAGGTACTTAGCATTCCAATCTTCCAAAGCTGATTAGGAGACATGTTTCCCTCCAGGTCTTCACAAAATGTAGCGCATCTTTTTGTAGACGAGGAATGACGTACCCCACACAGAGGAGGTGAACAGCATTTGAAAGGTCAATGAAAACATCATCCTCTAAGCAAGTTATAATATTGAGATGTTACAGCACTCCAAAAATCTTTTCCAAACAACCAACTCATAGGATTTATTTTAAACCGTGTCATACATGCATAGCTAACCTTAGCTAACATAGTTATAGATCAGGTGCATGTAGCGTTAGTTCACTGAGGGCTAACGTTTCATGCAGGCAGAAAGTGGGGCTGCATGTCAACACTGCAGCCCACCATCTTGTTCTTTAAAAAAAGAGACTCCACGTCACTAACAACATAGGAACTAAAAAGTGCTGATACATTTAAAATAATGTTGACAGAGCAATATAATGTCAACTTACCTCAATGTCCTCCTCACGTAACCTCCTGTTAGTGTTTGTGTAAGCCCAGTCGCTCAAAACCAATAGTCCTGCTTTATTCAGCAGGGTATGGCCCCACCCACTACATCCAAAACTCAATTTGTAACTTTGCGTTTTGAGAGCAAAGGTGTATTTTTTTTTTGGAGCAAAGTTGTTGTTTTTTTAAAAGAAAGATTTTTGAATTGAGAGCAAAGATTTTTGATTTACTTACAAATGAGAAATTTGCTCACAAAACATGTTTTTTTGTTTGTGTTGCACACTTGAAGTAAATAAAACGCTCCACCGTGTGCTGGGCAGGTTCTCTTCATTTATTTCTCTTTCGTGCAGATTACAGCGAACTTTTCAAGCCACAACTACTTCCGCTCGCGCTTCTCGCGACACTTCGTATCCGTTACCTTTATCTCGTTCTGCGAACCGTCATGAAAACTGCATCACTGGTATCACAGCGCCATCTATCGGCTAAAACATGCAATTGCATTGTAACGTACAAAATAAAAACCCACAAAATCAGGAAACGGGACCAAAGAAAAGACAAAATAAGGGCTTTGCCACACTCTCCCCTGCTTAACTAAATGTCGCCCCGACATTTCTCGTCTCAGTTCATTCTGTCTTAAACAGTTTGACCACTTACAGGTTAGAGTCCATTCTTCAAGACACACATCTGATGACAGATTTCACATCACATCTATCTCAACTTAAAGTCATGTGTTAAACAGAGGAAGTCATTGTGCACGACGACAACCATCCATTTACTCTGCTGAGTTCACGGGTAGCTTGTCTTGACTGGAATAGGCGTGACCTTTGACCTGCAAGGTAATCAATCACATCACGTAGAATCATAGAATCTCACACTTTAATTATACTAATAACTCATCACTTTTCTTCATCTCACTGTTATAAGGTTATTTTTACAGTTAGTCTTTTCAACCATCCTCCTGTAAACACCTCATCTTACCACCACCATTTCTTCTTCAGTTATTCTTGTGATTCTCCATGTACTCACTGTCTTTGTGTGGGCCTCTAAAAACTAGAAGTAGTTTTTCGTAACCCTCTTTCTTCACAGCACATTTTTTTCAAACCCTCCTATGACTTTGACATGAACAGGAACTGACAAACTGCCTTCATCCTAACACTGGATAGCCAGAACTGGCATCTCCCACATTCCCCTTATGATCCTCTACCCTTCATTCAGCTAACGGTGGGCCGCCCCAGCCTATCATATGTGAATGTTTTGGGAGCATATCTATTTCTGGAAGGATGTCGTCTTGCAGGTGGGGAGGATGGTGGAGACCCTTCCCCGTCATTGCTTGCTGTCTCCAGCTCAGCCTCTTCGATGTCCTCACTCCGGCCTGCGGTCACCATCCCTTCATTTTCCAGTCCAGTTCCCATCTGCTCCTCTTGCTCTCTGTCCGTCTCTGATGTCTCCAGGGCCGGTTCTCCAATCGCGTCGTCTCCCTCAGGTCCCTCAGGTGGTGGTGTTGCCGCCCGTGGCCGGAACTCGGGAGCCGCTGGTCTGAGGTGGCTCTTGACTTGTGCTGCGGGGTCTCCTTCGGGCCATCCGGACATGCAGCGCCAGTCATCCTCTTCCGAGTCAGAGGAAGACTCGGATTCTGCCTTCTGCATTGTCGGTGTCTTTTTCTCTTTGGTTGTTCTCTCACCTCTTCTCTTTTCCGGCTAGCGTATCTCAACTGGCAGGAAGTCACAGGGGAGCAGCAGATTCCGATGAAGCACTCTGGTGCGACCCTGGCCCTCCTCTGGTTGTACTTCATAGACGGGACTTTCTGGGTGTTTCCTCTTGACTACTATATGGGCTTGGTCTTCCCAGAATGACCTGAGTTTCCCAGGTCCACCTCTTTGGGTCAAGTTCCTAATGAGAACTCTGCAGCCAGGATACAGCTCTGCTCCATGAACCTTCCGGTCATACAAGTTTTTCCCCCTGTTTCCGCTTGCCTTTGAAGCCTTGGAGGCCAACTGGTACGCCTCTTCCATCCTCTGTTTCCATCTCTTGGCATAGTCATCATGGGATGCACTGCCATCTCTGTGAGGGATACCAAACATGATGTCAATAGGCAATCTGGGGTTACGGCCAAAGAGCAAGTAATATGGGGCGTAGCCGGTGGACTCGTTGCGCGTACAATTGTAGGCATGTACTACTTTGGCAAGAGAGCTTTTCCAATCTGCTTTAGCTTGATCATCCAGGTTACGTAGCATGGCCAGCAGGGTGCGGTTGAAGCGTTCTACTTGACCGTTGCCTTGGGGGTGATATGGGGTAGTGCGAGACCCTTGGATGCTACAATATTTTTGAAGCTCGGCAAATAACTTGTTCTCAAACTCTCTACCCTGATCATGGTGTAATTTAGTGGGGAAGCCGAATTTGAGGACAAAGTCACCTAAGACCTTCTCTGCTGCAGTTCGAGCACTGTTATTTGTACATGCATACGCCTGATCGAATCGTGTAAAATGGTCCATGACCACAAAAATGCACTCATATCCTCCTTTACATTTCTCCAGGTGCATAAAGTCAATTGAGACCAGCTCAAAAGGGGATGTTGTCACAATACTGGTAAGTGGTGCTCTTACTGCTTTCTGTGGTCTTTTCCGTTTCACACAGCTACACACCTTGTTGATGTGATGTTCAACGTCTCTCTGCATGTGAGGCCAGAAAAACCGCTCACGGATCAGATGGAGTGTCCGTTCAACGCCCAAGTGTCCCATCTCTTCATGCAGCTCTCTCAGGATGAGGGGACGGAACTTTGGAGGCACAACTATTTGTGTTCGCGTTGCTGTTTGTCGCTGGAGAACATCCTCAGCATCGATCACCAACTTTGCTTTCTCCCTTGCAAACACTGCCCACTCACTTTGAGCGTCCTTCACCCTCGGCCACTGATGTTGTGCGACGTGCTGCTTCACCTGTTTCAGCAGTGGATCCTCATCTTGAGCTGCTCTCAGTGCTTGAGGGGCGATCTGCTTCGCTGCGCTCATCCGCGACTCACTGCTTAGCTCTGCGATGGCTGTGGTGATGGTCACGGGACACAGCAACGGCTCTCTCTCCTCCTGGTGAACTGACAACCCTTTGGAGACACTGGACAAAATTTCAGGCTGTATTTGTTGTGAACAGGTTAGCATATACTTCTCGATGTCAAGGGGCATTCTCGATAGCCCATCAGCGTCAGCATTCAACTTCCCTGGTCTGTACTTAATTGTAATAAAGACACAAATCGGCCTTCATACTCACTCTCTTATTAAAGAAGTGTGAAGTAAGCGCACACGGCCACACGACCCGCCCATGGACTCGTCCCGGCTGGTGAAACTGGAGACGAGGTAAATGAGTACTTAAGGTAATCAGACTTCTTCCAGCCTCCACTTCACCGGGAAGAAAACACCAGTTCAGAAGGAATTAACACCTGAATTGTGAACTGAGGAGACAAATTAAGTCATTGAAATTTTCTTTCTCATGCCACAGCAGTGAAATGTAATGATGAACCAGAGCTACAGAGCTAATGTTGATTTTATTCTACCTTTATTTGTCTCATAGTCTTGAAAATATGTACTTCCCACAAATTGATGGGATGCACCGATCCCCATTCCAGTTTGGAGGGGAAAAAATTCTTCCTCTCTTTCTCACTTTTACTCTTGCTGTCTCTCTTTTACATTCCCCCTCAATTTAATTCCTTCTTTCTCTCTCTCTCTCACTCGCGCACACACACTCACATACACTGTTTCACCCAGAGTGGCTCAGGATATTACCTATCAACTGGAGCTTGATTAATTAGTCCTTAATTGGTTGTCGTGGGACAGTACCCCTAAGGGCCGTGTGATGCAGAGGACACCAGAGAGAGCGGAGCAAACGTGTGCTCTATGAAAAGAAATACGATCTGAAACACCAAGTACGTCACCACTGTAGCTCAAAGAGTCCCACACACACTTATGTATTTGAGACTAACTACAATAAATTGTGTTAGTATCAAAAGACACAACGTTACACAGAAATGGAGAGGATAGTTGTTTTATTAAAGTGCACATATTGTGCTAATTTTCAGGTTCATACGTTTATGAAATTTATGAAAGAATTGCCTCCATCCTTCGCTGAGCAGACAAAAGTGATCAGTCGGGTAATGTGCCTTTTGTAAGCACATATATTTGAGAAACTTTTCTAGACTATGAACTTCAATAAATGCAAGTACATGTCCAGGTTAGTGATGCCGTACTCAGGGTTTCAACTGTGACCTTAATCGGGGCCAATGTTGCTCAGCTGTGTGAGCAGAAGCAGTGTCAGGTGTCTGAAAAGAAATAAAATAAAGTACAAATGTTTTCAGGGATTGCATTTGTTGGTTCGGTGCAACGTTTCAACAGTGGTGGGCTGTCAGGGCCAGCTAAGCCTTCTCTGCTGGCCTAAACAGAATCACAAAGTTATAGCTATTTTATAAATTAATAGTAGGGCTGGGCAAAGTTTAAAAAAAATTGTAACTGATTAATTGCATGATTTTTCACTTATGCGCCAAATTCAATAATGAAGTAAAAACTAGTGCACGAATTTTTTATGTATTGCTATCAGAACAATATAACAGGCACTCTGGAGCAACAGCAAGTTAACATACATATATAGTATATAAATCTGTTTTCTTTTTTTTCTGAACAGAAACATTTGTTGTTTATCAGGGAACAACATAAACAGTGTGTTCAGTAGTAACGGTCCCTGTGAGGGAAATGTTCAGTTTGTTGCTTACCTTATAGATGTATGTTAAAGACCAGCAATTGATTAACTTCATACAAGCAAGTGCTTTTGATGTTTTCCAGTTCAGTTCAGTTTTTCTTACTCCGTGAGAAAAGTCCAGTCTGTGTTGGCTGGAACAAGTGCACTAAACATCTTCTGATGTGTGGAAAGTTATCCTCTTTGAGAGAAGAGTAAAGATTGAGAAGTGATCAAACGCGGGGTCAGGAGCTTTGCGCATGCACGATTAATTTTCAATCTTGACGCTGAGCCAGTAGAGGCTCCAAGTCCAGTGAGAGGCTGCTGTGAGACTGCAGTGCGAGGTGAGTGCTTTGTGAGGTGGAGCGGCAGCACCGCTGCTCGCTAAAAACAGAAACTACATAACAATACGTGCTTTGACGTCAGGCTCAAGTCGGTAAGTTCTCTACACTACCTGTCGATGAGGCTACGGAAGCGCGCATGCACTTACATAAATTGCCTTCAAACTGAAAGCAGTGTTGTTGTATTGCATTAATGGTGTGCATCTTATTAATTTATTTTTGATTTTTGATTGCCCTCACGCGGGCCGGACTGGGAGCGCTGTCAGACAACCCAATCTGAACTACGTCGTCTCGGAGAGACTTAAAGTGCAACACCACTCAAAGCGCTTTAACACTACATAAACCATGATTCACCCATTCACACATTGATGAGCTACCATGCAAGTTGCCACATCAGCATCATCAACCAGGGTTGAGTGTCTTGCTCAAGGACACGTCGACATGGACTTGCGGAGTCAGAGATTTAACCGCCAATCCTCTGATTGAAAGACAATCCTGCTCACCAAATAAACAAACAATAACCAAATCTGATACTCCTTGTAATAAAAAATGTGACTGCTGTCAATTGAAATCCATATTATCCTAGTACATAAACAGACTGTCGACGATGTGAATACTTGAAGCTGCTCTGTGGTACATGCTGAGTTTATGAGAACAATGTCTATTTTTGGTCTTTAATCAGTGTTTTTATGCCTGTAATGAAAATGGCCCTGCAGGGAGACATAAAGTCTATTGAAGTGAATTGAATTGTTCTTCTCTGCCATCTCTGGCTACCAGACACAGACAGGCCGTTAATAAAAAAGCTATTTGTCAGTCTGTCAGCACTCGCTTCCCAATCAATGAATACTCACCAACTCTGGAAAATGTCAGAGGACACAACATGGAGAGGACAACAAAGAGGAGACAATACAAAAGAGACAATTCAGAGAGGACAACAAAAAGCCGGCAACACAGAGGACAACTCGGAGGCAGCAATATGGAATAGACAATAGAGAGAGAACGAGTAGGCAGCAAAACAGAGGACAACAAGGAGGTGCCCAAACAGAGAGGGCAATAGGGAGGAGACAACACGGAAGAGACAATACAGATATGACAACAAGAAGGAGACAACACCGAGATGACAACAAAGAGAACACAACACAGAGAGGACAACAAGGAGGAGACAACACAGAGGACAACAGAGAGATGACAATAAAGAAGGGACAACAGAGAGATGACAACAAGAAGACAACACAGAGATGACAACAAGGACCACACAACAAGGAGGAGACAACACAGAGATCACAACGAGGGGGCTACAACACAGAGAGGACAAGAGGGAGGAGACAACACAGAAGAGACAACACTAAGAGGACAACAAGGAGGTGACAACAAGGAAGGGTCAACAAGTGAAGGATAACATGTAGTATACAATGAAGAGATGGAGGGGCCAGCCCCAGCTACAGAGATTTTTTTTTAAAGGAGACAACACAGAGTAAACACCTAACATTAGTAACAACAAACAATCTATTATCCATGTTTTTCTTTAGTTTTACTGGATTCTCCTGTCTTACTGCCTTCTACTGGCCTTTGTCGTCTAGACACAGATTGGAATGCCTCCACCTTGTCAGCTGGCCCAACACTGAGTGATATTAACTCTATATAACCACAACCTCGCTTCAAAGCTAAATATTCACACTGAACAGCATCAACAACCAAATTTCCAGTTGTGTTGTATATTTGCAAAGATTTCTCAGAAATATCGCAAAACAAATTTAAACATGAAATAACTTGCAGAAGAACTTAAAAACTGAAGTTGGAGATAGATGGAGAAGGTGGATGGTGGGCATAAAAAGAGCCCGGGTACACAGCTCTACTCTCAAAGTATAGCACTTTGATTAAGAGCTAACAAAAGATCATGGTTTCTGTACTGCGAGAGTGTATGTTATAAAAAAACTGATCTGGCCGACTACAAGTATGCTGTTAAAATTCAGTTGCATAAAAACGTAATTTATACAATCCAGAACAGAAATCCAATTTTTACCTCTCAGTCAGTGTGTTTACATGATGGCATTAATTCGAATCTTGCTTTAGTCGGACTATGCTCTTATTCGGGGCAACTGCTGTTATCCGAATATACATGGCAGTGAATAAATCGAATCATTGGCCGAATGCATGTCATATCCGATACGATAGGTGGCGCTGTTTTCATTACATGTAGTGGTGATACAGCCATCTCCGCTTGACCTCTTCACTCTTCATAAAGGAGAGAACCCCGCTAGCTTCGGTGGTTGTCGGGGAGCTAGTGGAGAGCAAACAGGGAAGTAGCAGCAGCGCTAGCTGGCTACAGTAGGGAGCTAGCAGAGACACCCACCGAAGGTCCTATCGGCTCGTAACCCGACTTTTACGTTTGTTTGTTTCTGCCGTCCGTGACAACTTATCGTCTCTTTCGACTTCCGGGTCACGACCTGGGAGGGAGGGAGGGAGGAGGCGGCGGGATCTTGAGCATGCGCACAAACGCATTGTCCAGTTCCGATCCGATTCAGCGTTTACATGCAGCGTTATTCGAATCGATCGAGTCGAATCGAGTTATCCAGGGGTGTTAATCGGATCGTAGTCGGACCGCAGTTATTCGAATAAAGGTGTTTACATGAACAGGATAATTCGATTTTAGTCGGACTAAGCCAGTAATTCGAATCCATGTAACCGCATGGAGACCAGTCAGTGCGGTTACATGCATTCGAATTACTGGCTTAGTCGGACTAAAATCAAATTATCCCGTTCATGTAAACACCTTTGTTCTAATAATTGCAGTCCGACTACGATCCGATTAACACGCCTGGATAACTCGATCCGACTCGATTGATAATTCGGACATCCCGGCATGTAAACGGTGAATCGGATCGGAACTGGACTATGCGCCTTTGCGCATGCTCAAGATCCCGCCGCCCCCTCCCAGGTCGTGACCCGGAAGTCGAAAGAGACGATAAGTTGTCACGGCAGGCAGAAACAAACACACATAAAAGTCGGGTTACAAGACGATACTACCTTCGGCGATACTACCTTCCCGCTAGATCCCTGCTGTAGCCAGCTGTCGCTGCTGCTAGTTCCCTGCTGTAGCCAGCTGGCGCTGCTGCTAGTTCCCTGTTTGCTCTCCGCTAGCTCCCCGACAACCACCCAAGGTAGCGGGGTTCTTTCCATTATGAAGAGTGAAGAGGTCAAGCGTAGATGGCTGTATCACCACTAAATGTAATGAAAACAGCACCACCTATAGTATCGGATATGACATGCTTTCGGCTAATGATTCGATTTATTCACTGCCATGTATATTAGGATAATAGCAGTTGCCCCGAAAGAGAGCAAAGTCCGACTAAAACAAAATTTAAATTAATACCATCATGTAAATGCACTGAGTGTGATCATGAAAGAGGTGAGATGAGCATGAGAAAAAATTTAAAGTTGATTTATCTTTAATTTAAGCCAAGAAAAACCTATACCATAAACACATATATTTCACATTGACAACAAATTTCAATGTTGTCAATGACCAAATATACCTGAATAAAACACTAATAAATGTAAAATAAGAGAAATTGATTGAAAATTTCAGAGCCCTAAGATGCAGGGATGGGCATTGAGGAAGCAGGGAGGAAGGGGATGAGAAGAGGGAGGGGGGCAGTGTCAAGACCAAACAGAGAGAGAAATCCCAGGAAGACTTTCTCTCATAATTAATGAATGTAAGATGTTGTTAGTGCATCTAATCAATAGAGTTGTTAGGGAGAAGGAGCAATTGATCGGACGACGACGGGAGGAGGGGATGGACGGGGGGAGGGAGGGGAGTCGTGCTATTTGCTCTTGTGGCTGTTTCAAATTTTCACCCTCATTCAGAACAAAGGAGTCTCCTGAGCCTCATCAGCACTGATAGGCACTTAGCACCATTCTGACCTTAATAGAAGGAGAGTGAGGGAGTTGGGGAGGTTGTTGATTGGGCATAGTGTTTGGAGGAAATAGAGAGAACACCCTATGTTCTATATGGTGGGAAAATGAAGAAGATAAGGAATGAGTAAGGAAAAAGAAGAGATTATATCGAGGGCTGAGGAGAGGGAGAGAGGCTAAAGAGGTAGAAAGGAGGATATGGAAAGTAAAAGCAGCAGAACAGAGAGAAGACGAAAGAGTGAGGAAAGGTTTCTTAGAATAGTAGGAGAGGAAAGAGAGGGAATGTGGGGGAAGAAAGAAGGGAGGCTGCACAAAAAGAGAAGAGATCCACTAAATATGTAAAGGGGAAGAGAGTAACATGAATGGATAGAAGAGGTTGGAGAAGAAGAACGAAGGGGTGAGGGGACAAAGGGAAAATTGTGAGGGACATTAGGAAATAGCAGCGGTGGATGGGTGAGGGAAGGGGGGTAAGAGGAAATATGTAAACAGTCACTTCATTTAGTAGACTTTCCTCTTTGATAGCGCTTATAGTAGCGCTCTTCGTCAGGAGAGGGAGAGTCAGACAACTACCCTCGCAATTCACAACAGCAACTCACCCCGTGATTCCGTTCTATACGGTGTGCTATACGGTAGGCATAGGCTAAGACTGCTCGGGAACATCTTAGGATGCACTGAGCTCCTCTCTCCCCTTCTCTCTCCTCTCCTTCAATTATTATTATTCAATTATTCAAACATTGATAACTCTACAGAGGCTCCCGAGCCTCTGTGCTTCCTCGCCTCAAGTTTCAATGGATCGTAGCTGTCTGGAGCCAGTCCTACCTTCTGCCATGGTGGCCCCTCTGATGCCCCTCCTCTATATATCCTTCTGCTGACATGGACCGTGGCTGTGTCTGGATTGTGGTCCATGCCTACTACTCATTATATGAATCATTTCTGTCATATTCACTAAATGTGCTGTAACTGTTATGTTGGTCATTCTGGTGACATTACATCTATTGCTTCTGCACATTCAGGGAGAGGGATCCCCCTCTGTTGCTCTAACAAAGGTGTGTTCCTTTTTTCCCCGTGAAAGGTTGTTTTCTATTATTTGTCGGAGTTTTTCCTGATCTCATGTGAGGTCCTGGGACAAGCATGCTGTGTGTGTACAGATTGTAAAGCCATACTTGGCAAATTTGAATTTGTAATTTCGGGCTATACAAAATAAACTGAATTGAATTAAAGATGGAGAGGAAAAAGAAGAATAGAGAAAGGGTAGGAGGGGGAAATGTAAGAGTCCCACTCTTGGTGGTGGAAAAGGAAAAGAATAGAAGAAAATGCAGAAGAATAAATGAGAATAAAAGCAGAAGATACGAAAGGCAGAGAAAGAGGTCATTTGTTTTCTTACTTAAAACCTAAGTTCTATAGTCATAATCTAACCACATTAATATGAATTCTGGTTGTATAAAGGTCTTTGAAAAAAGGACTCTAATTCTCTCTTAAATTATGATCTCAATTTCTAGTTTCAAGTCTTCTTCAATACAGCATGATGTTCATTGTGCAAATTATGGTCTATTTAGAGACAAATAGACCATAAAGTAGGATATGCTTCAGGACAGACCAATGCCTCTACCAGAGCCGGGTGTCTACGTCATGTCTTAGCATTTCCAAATATGCTAACATTTGTTCATTGGTTGCAAAAAAAGCAAGATGGCAATGAAAAAAATACAGTCCTCAAGGCTTCAAAATGACTGTCCATAAACCAATGAGTGACATCACCATGACTAACAGGTACTCCGCTGGTGTCACTTTTGGACTTCACAGGAAGTAAACAAACCCCATTAGTTAGGTTGAGGCAAAGTGGTTGACGGACTTATGTTTTTGGTTGCTATTGAGTGACGAGCGTTGTGACAAGTGACAGGGTTATTACACATTTTGACCAATGGATTTTATGACTTTTCCATGACTTTTGGAATTACATTTTTTTCCATGACTTATCCAGTCTTGGAAACTTATCCAGTCCTGGAAATTTACATTTTAAAATTCCATGACTTTTCCAGGTTTTTCATGACTGTACGAACCCTGTAGTGAGTCAAATGCCTAACGGCTGACGGGACAAAATATTGTTACGTCGTTCGTGTCCCATGCACGAACGACGTAAGAATAATATTTCGGTCCCAATGCCCTAGACGAAAGTCCTGTGTTTGGTTCACCCACCCACTTCATGTGTGGACTATCTCCCATATCAGTTGTTCTGACTTTTTAATAATAATTCAGTAGACCTAATTGTCATGATCCCCTTTTATTGTACTTTTATGTCTATCGTTAAATGTTTATTGTTAAATGTTATGCACCTCCCGCCAGTAGAAATTCCTTGTATGTGTTCCTGTATGTGTATATGTTCCTTGTATGTATCTACACACTTGGCAATGAATGGTTCTGATTCTGATGTTAGGTGGAAGCACGTCAGCGTTCAACGCCAATGGGTACAAACCAAGCGTGTGCAACTGGGTTGCAGAGATCTTGGAAAACCTGTTGTTTTTAACTGTCATTTATCCTTGGGTTTGAAGGCTGAATTATACTTCACCGATATCTCCCTCCAGGAATTCACCTCCATCTGCGTGTCCTTATACTCCACCAGACGGGTTTTATAAATGGTCATATTTGTGGACCTCTTCAGCCAAACGTTCTTCAACAAGATCCATTGTTCGTGTTTCTGCTGTGGCTTTTAAAAACAGCAGTATTATGCTATAAAACCGGAAATGAGAGGATGCATAAATGATGCGGTTAGCGGACCAATCACAGCCTTCCGGGCTGCGTGCGGCTCGCGTAGCTTTGACGGATAGTCAGAAATTTAGGGTGACGCACACAGGCACACAAGAAATTGAGATCATAATTAAAATCCACGGTGGACCTACCGGACCTCGTCCCATGTGGTGGGCATTCTGATGTGTATCCGGGCATGACGCAGGAGGAGCGGCGCCCCACTGCGTAAAAACGCAGTGCGGAGCTGCAACATTGCAGCGGGTTGGCCTCTGGATGTGTGATGACACTAGCGTGATGAGGCGTTGGATCGTCACACGGGGAAGCCGGTACTTGGACTGGACAGCCCGGTACTACAGCACATTAAGTGGGGAGAAGTGCTGACACACATATGCATTTATGTAAACTATCTGGCTTCGCACACAGCGACGCTGTTGGTTAGTAGTGAGATTCTGCTGTATTGCAGCCGTGGTGTCTCACGCGTGGACATTAGCAACGCCTTTAGACGCGGAGCCTCTCTTGATGAGGTTCCAGCCGAGTTCAATTCTAGCTGTCAGTTTCCCTGATATCTGTGAAATTTATGTAGCTACTGGAACACATGGGAAATTCTTTATTTTTATATCGTTATTTTTCTTCTTATGCTATTATTTTTCTTGCGTCAGTGTTCTGCAGCTGTGTGCCCACATTCATCATCTCCTAAGACGCTCTTAGCGCTTAAGAGCGTCTTAACGAATCTGGGAAACACGGCCAACATCGGTAGATGGCCTACAACACAAACACAGAGAGGAGGGAAACAAACAGGAGAGCACACACTAGAAGCAAACAGGACACCTAACATCTTGCATGCGTCGCCCAAAATTTCTGACTATCCGAAAAAGCTACGCAAGCCGCAAGACTGTGATTGGTCTGCTAACCACATCCTTTCTGAGTCTCGCATTTCCGGTTTCATAACATAATACCGCTAGGCTCCATGGCTCTGTGGGTTTTGTGAGTCAAAAACTTAAAAAGTAGATCGTTGAGATGGAACATGTTTTGATCTTTCTACTGACTTGAATGAGCTCTCTGTGGAAACAGTCCTGTGTGTGTGCGTGCGTGTGTGTGTGTGTGTGTGTGTGTGTGTGCGTGTGAGGGAAAGGAAGCCTGTTGTGTGGTTGTGTGTTTGTCCATTAACAGCTAATAGCAGCTCTGTTTCTCCATTATCACTAATGGATGGAACTCTCTGGACACACAAACACACCCACACATGCACAAACACACACACACACACACACATTCAGCCGGGACCATTACTTACTCTCTCATTCCCATGCTGTCAAAATTAGCCATCCAACATAAAAAACTACACCCACCAACACAGCTCTCTAAACGTCTCAGCGGACAGGAAGTGAGGGCGTTAGGGCAAACAAGGAAGTGTTTCCCGCGGCAACCAAAGAGCTTCATGTCTAGGCCACTCGTCTCACTTCGCCTGTAAACTATGTGTGTGTGTGTGTATGTGTGTTTGTGTGTTTGCGCGCGCTATAATGATGATATGCAGTCAGGGGAATCCAAAGTGCCTGTTGACTGTTTTAATTGTCTTCTCACCTCCCTTCCCTCTCTTCTATGACTCTCTTTTCTTTGCTCTGTCCCTCTTTTCATCTGTCCTTTCCTTCCTCCCTCATTCTTTATACTTCCCTCCTTTTTTCCCCATGCTCGTCTTCACATCGTTACCCCTTCCATCAAGTGTCCTTTAATTAATTTTATTCCTTTTCTCCCCCTTTCATCCTTACTCCAACCTGCTTTTCTCACCTCTATCTTTCTCTCATTTACTCCATTTTCTTTGTTCTTCCTCTTCTCCCGTCATGAAAAAAACACTCACTTGTCACTTGTCAGTATCATATTATCTGCAGTGGCGGGCCGTGCATTTTCTGCCTGGGCCTTATAAGCTGTCTGATATCATTTACATCAGGGGTCACTAACCTTTTTAAAACCGAGAGCTACTTTAAGGGTACAAAATGATACGAAGGGCTACTTGTTTGATACAAACTTCCTGAATAACAAAGTTGCACAGATCACCTTTTATTAATAATATATGTGAAGTGTCTGTCTGATCACATATTAATGTTAATTATTCCTCACAATAATTATTAACAATTTCCACAACAATGATGGTGGGTAAAAAAAAATGTTATCACTTTGTTAGAAAAATTACAATAAAGTTATATCCATGCAAAAAATAACTAATATTGAGTTACTACTAAATAGCTTATTGTGGAAAACAATAAGCTATTTTTTTGCAAAACAAACAAGAATGAGTGCAGATATGTGAGCATCACGTCCATGCATCTTTTTTAAACAGGGTTGTAGACTTGATACGGACCCTCAATTCATGCTCAATGTTTAGCTGAGATCTGTTTTCTGAATGACAGAAAAGACCTCACAGAGATCTCATAAAGATCGGATTTTGGCAAAATGCCAAGAATCGGCGAGTCACACATGTGCAGCGTAAACTATTAACGGCGTACGGTGAACATTTAGAATCAGCATTTCCTCTTGCGCCCACCTGTAATAGATACCGCCCCAAAAGTGTGCAGGCATCCAACATAGTGTGCACGCTTTGTCACTGCAGTGCATTTTTCGGGCTTTTGTAATTTCCAGAGACTCTCGATATGCAAAGTCAGAAACGTCCGTTTATAGATCTCGGGCACCGTGTTGGCTTTTGATGTTTTCCAGTTCAGTTCAGTTTTTCTTACTTCGTGAGAAAAGGCCAGTCTGTCTTAGGCTTGAACAAGTGCACTGAAGTCTGATTGAATGAGGTGGATATGTGAAGGACATTTGACAGGCATCAGTGAGAGAGGATCTAGATCACTGAGAATGTTTGTTCTCATGTAGGTAAATCCAAAGAGAACTAACATCAGCAGCGGCTTTGCGCATGCACGATTCATTTTCAATTTGGATGCGAAGACAAAAGCCCGAGGCTCCTGTGGGACTGCCAGTTCACGTCACACACACACACACACACACACACACACACACACACACACACACACACACACACACACACACTTCTTCCAGTCCACTGTTCTTCTCTGTCCAACCAATGCAATATTAATGAGCCACAGCCCTGTTGGCTACACTAGGAATTGTGTGTGTAAGTGTAACCAACAATGGCCACGTTTCCCAGATTCGTTAAGAAGCTCTTAAGCGCTAAGAGTTTCTTAGGATCGCTCTTAAGACCGCTGCGAAAGAAGGACGTGTTTCCCAAAGTCATTCTTAGATTAAGACAATCTTCCACTAAGAAACGTAAAATCAGTCTGACCCACTCTTAACGCCTTCTTAGCGACCAAACGCTCACTGCAGCCGCGTCAGGGAAAGTTATATCTGACACTCAAAGGAATACTAAAACAATGCGTAATGATGAATGTGCGCCCACAGCTGCACAACACTGACACAAGAAAAATAATAGCAAAAGAAGAAAAATAACAATATAAAAATAAAGAATTGCCCATGTGTTCCTGTAGCTACATAAATAAAATTAATCATCATTACTATCACTCATTACGTTTTTACACAAATTCGGCATCTGCATATGAGTTTACATTAGCTATAAAAACATCAACAACCCTGTGGTATTTCACAGATATCAGGGAAACTGACAGGTGGAATTGAACTCGGCGGGAACCTCATTAAGAGAGGCTCCATGTTTAAAGGCGTTGCGGAAGTCCACGTGTGTGAGACACCATGGCTCCAATACAGCAAATTCTCGCTGCTAACCAACAGCGTCGCCGTGTTCAAAGCCAGATGGTTTACATAAATGCATATGTGCGTCAGCACTTCTCCCCACTTAATGTGCTGTCGGACCGGGCTGTCCAGTCCAAGTACTGGCTTCCCCGTGTGGAGATACAAAGCCTCACCACACATTCAGAGGCCAACACGCTGCAATTTTGCCCTCAGCCCGGAGGTGAAGCTCCTGGCCGCACTGCGTATTTATGCAGTGGGGAACTTCCTGGAGGTGGTGAGGGACGGCACCGCCTCAGCAAGGCATCGGTTTCATGGAGTGTGGCCGCCATGACACCGATCCTCCTGCTTCATGCCCGGACACACATCAGAATGCCCACCACACGGGATGAGGTCCGCCAGGTCCACCGAGGATTTCTGTGCTTAGGCTAATTGCATCTGTGTGTGTGGACCACAGGGTGTTGTGTGTGATTTATGCACTGATAAAGTGGTGGGTGATCGATTTGCCTGGCATCAATTGATTTAGTTTCATCACCACGGCAGTGGACAGCTCCCAATCAGAGATTTTTAAGACGCTTCTTTGGCGGGATCTTAAGAAGGCAGTTAAGAACACGTCTGGGAAACACCCCTATCTTAGCCAAACCCTTCTTAAGAGCCTTCCTTAGTCCTTAAGAACGATCAAATCTGGGAAAAGCGGCCAATATCTGTGCATATTACAGTCGCGTCCCTGTTTATGCATCTGTGTGTGAGTGTGTGTGTGTCATGCATCTCCAGCATGTGTGTGTATTTCTGTTAATGTGATTGTGCGAGAACCTGTGTTTAAGTGTTTGTTCCCCCAGCTAAAAGACATTCCTAAAGCTAAAGCTCTGTCAGTGTCAATCTCACACACACACACGCACACACACACACACACACACACACACACACACACACACGTGTCACACTCCCCCCTGTATCATCTGGACTTTTGTCCTCTAAGCGCCATGTGAAGTGTGTAATTGATGTATATAATACATTGTATTTATTTGTAACAAAGTATGAAAAACTAAACTGTTTTTATTACTCTTGTACTTTCTTGTGCTTTGGGAGATTTCTTAAAATCAATATTGTAACTTCATTAAGACCTATTAAGCTCAAGATTGGAAAAAGGATAAACTCTTGGAATGTTTAAACTACACTCAAAGGTCCACTATATTAGTTCACTAACAAAGACCACGGCAATAACGATATGAGTTTATGGATGGTTTATTGCGAGATAGAACAAGAGAGTTGGATTAAGGAAGCGGAAAGAAGTCGATAGATAGAGGGATGAGCGGATGTATGGGAGCCGTAATGAGAAGGGTTGAGGGTGTCATGGAAATAAGGTTGGAGGTGTGCAATGAGAGACTGCTGGAGGAAACGGAGGAGGTGGAGACTCGTGAGTGGGAGCCGTCTCTTCGGAAGCTCTAGCGATGCAAAGTCCATAAAAGATAGTTTCATAAAAAAGAGTGCTGGTGAAAGTTTCTGATGTTGTTATGTTGGAGCGGATGTTGGAGAGGTACGTGGGGGAGGACCACCGGCCAAGCATCTTAATGATGTGGTCGGATTTTCCTCAACTTGGAGTGGTGGAGGTGGCACCGATGCGGAATGAATGATAATGGAACAGGGACCATGTGGCCCTCCATGCCCTTGTCTGTGGTTTAAAGGGGGAGCGGAGGCTCAAGAGCTTCATTAAGTTGGGTGCAAGAGGACGTTTTCTGATATCGTTAGGGTGGGAATGGATCTACGTGAGGTATGCAGGGGAGGACTGAGAAACCTTACGTCCAAGAAACCTTGATAATATGGTTGGGGTTTGCTAAAAGCTAAAAATTCATTTTTCTACCTCCTATTATGGCGAGTCACTATGGGCACAAAGATGAGTGTTTTTCTGCTCTTTTTGCGGCGAAACCCCACTCAAAGTCAATGGGAAAATTTCTCGCGGTTTTGCGATTTTCGGGAAAACGACTGGGCGAATCTCTTAGAAAAGTATAGCTCACGATTCCCGTGAAAGCCGCACGTTTTGATGTATTTTGACGCATGTGCTGGCAACGCTGTGGGAGGAGTAGCGGTCCAAACTTTTGATAATAATGAGCAATAATAAGCCCGCAGGAGAACATAAAGTTGGCTTGCAGCATGGGGTCTATGACCCCATGCGGCTGAAGCCACACTTAATAAATAAAGCTGATTACTTCGCGGATTGAGTGAGGATTGAATGAGGCTGAGTGAGACAGTGAGGCCACAGAAGCGGGAACGAGCACCTACATAAATCGTCTTCAAAGTAAAAGCCCCCCCCCTCAAACTATATATATATATATATATATATATATATATATATATATATATATAAATAAAAGACTCCTGTTCTGAGCTTGGCCTGGTTCAACATTGAGTAAGCCTACACTTTGGAGGTCATTCTTGTGTTCGTACACAGTGTTTGCAGCACGACTGTGGAAGTTCCACAGTGTTGGGGAGGCTCTAGGAAATCTATGCGCAACCACTTGCACGTTACCACTGGCATCAATGCATGAGCAACGGGCTGTGGGTAGAAATGTCCATCGTCTCGTCCGCTTGAATGGCGATAAAATCAGCGTTCTTTACTTCCTCCAAGATGTAATCCCTTACAACCGACAACCGAGTATGCAGTCTAGCAACTCGTTTTGTACCATCTTCGATGTGCCTTTAAAATTGCCTTTAAAATTGCTGGCAGACTCCAGGTGCTTCTCCAGCACACAGTAGAGGGACTCAACTAAATCCACCAGTCCCTTGAACTGGGTTGTCCGTGGAGTCAGTCTCGTCATACCCACGCAAGGCCAGCTCAAAAGCCCCACAAAACTTTACAAAATAAATTATTTTTGATAAAATGTGCTGATTTTTTATCTACCTCCTTGTGTTTCTTTACTGCAAGCCTGTGACCGTCAACGAGCTGCTTACAGATGTCACTTTGCCTAATATGGCTAGCTTGAGGGAGTTATGTATCACCCTGGTGTTCTCATGTTTTCTTATTTTTTTCTGACAAGTGTTCCATGTCTCTTCATTCAGTATCTGTGCATGCTGAAGCTGACCCTGTCGACTTAAAAAGCATGCATGGAAAGCAAAATACAGCGTTAGCATGACTGCATCCAGCTAGCTAAGCCTCCCTTGTGTACCAGTCTTTACAGAAGCTCTGCATGTGCTACTCCGCCTTCACGCTGTTCAGTAGTTTTATGCTAAGTTCAGGAGGTTGATCTGGGCCCAGTTGTTTCACCTTGAGTTTATTCGCGAAGTCCTTCTCTCAAACAGGTCTTGGAGGAGAAATTCGATCGAGTTTGGGTTGAGTCTTCTTAAATGCGCTAGTGCTTGGCTTTTTCATTGTCATGTTGTTAAAATGTAACTGCAAGAGAAGAAAAGCCGGCGAGAACCCAAGAGACGAGAAGACAAGAACAAGATGAGAACAAGACACTAGCCCAGGGGTGGGCAAAGTACGACCCGTTGGGCGTTTTAATCTGGCCCGCCAATTATTCTAATTAAAAAAATTTAAAAAATAAATTAAATATATATATTTTTTAATTAAGTGTGGCTTCAGCTGCATGGGGTCAGAGACCTTTATGTTCTCAGGTGGGCTTATACACTATATTTCTTTTCATAGCCAAAACTTTGGACCGGCACATGCGTCAAAACACATCAAAACGTACGGCTTACATCGGGAATCGTGAGCTATGACTTTTTTAAGAGATTTGACCAAAAGTTTTCCCGAAAAATGCGAAAAACAGCAAGAAATTGTCCCATTCACTTAACTCGCCCGAATCCAGCGGCACGGCGCCGTGCCACACAGACATTGACGTTTTTAATAAATTACTATCTTCGCAATAAAACGTCACAGAGATATGGTTTTAAATCTGGCGGAATCAGTAGACTCTCCACTTCCTTGTCCTATTCTTGCATCATCGTAGGTGATTCACACAGTGAGACATGAGCATTCCAGACACAGCTGTGTCATATTATACACACACAGCTTCACTTTGTGTGTGAGAGAGAGAAGGGGCCGAGCAGGCAGTGTAGCCTGAGCCAAGGCAAAGCTATACTGAAGAGCACAGCACAGCTTCACAGCATGAAGGATATGATACCAGCGATAAAGAGGACAACGCCAATAAAAGGGATCCATTGACAGTGTCACGTCAATGGATCCATTGACAGTGTCAAGTGTCACGCATTGAGCGTGACTGTCACGCATTTCGGTCTTAAATCACGCCCTCCTGCCAGGCCATGTCTGGAGCACGCAGACATGACCTGGTCGCGCGCTGCCCTCACCACGGGCCACTTATCAGCCAATCAGAAAAACATATCTCTTGTATCTGGGTAAGATGTAATGACAGGCGGGACTGGAGAGCCGTTGGGCGGCACGTATTTGTTATCGTCACCGTCATCTCCCTCCACCCCAAGGGATGTATGTCACGCTTGCCAGTCTTCAAATATGTCACGCATATATGTCACGCTTGCCTGTCTTCAAAACTTGAGAGCCCTGCATTGAAAAATGGGTAAGTGTATTTACTGAACTTTGCAATAGCATATTTACGTAGTAACGGGAACTGTAAGCCAGCTGGAGCTGCTGCTAACCCGGGGCTAGTGATAGCAAGCTAACACAACATAGAGGGTGTCTATGAGACTGAACAGTCCATAATAAAATACTGTCACGATTCCCGTTAACTTTCCTGATGTGAACTTGGTACGCCTAGCAGTGTTAAATCTTTGTTATGGGTTTGAAAGACTGAAAGTATCGTGGTTAGACTAACCCGAATTAGCGCAGCGAGCTAACATGTTTTAGATGGCTTCAGGGTGTCTATGAGACTGAACAGTCTGTAATAAAATATTGTCACAATCCCTGTTAACTTTCATGATGTGAACTTTGTATGCCTAGTAGTGTTAAAACTATGTTATGGGTTTGAAAGACTGAAACTATCGTGTTTCGATTAGCGCTAGCTAACCCGAATTAGCGCAGCGAGCTAACGTGTTTTAGATGGCTTCAGGGTCTCCATGAGACTGAACGGTGCGTAATAAAATATCTTCACGAACCCCGTTAACTTTCTTGAAGTAAACTGAGTACAACTTGTAGGGTTGGATCTCAGTTGTGTGTTTTTAAGACTGTAACTGTGTTTGTTAGCTTCTGCTATCTGGAGCTAGCAGAAGCTTTTTTTTAGCTTGTGCCCTGACCATATATGGCTGTCTGTTAGCTTAGCAATGTTATCACGTAGCATTCGTTACGTGTTGGTTTGTAATCGTTACTCTCTTTCAGCGAACTAATATTAACTATTATTGATGTATTTTACAGAGAGGATTCTCAGCTGCCAGGGTCCAGAGGACAACATACAGCACCGCTGCAACAGGCTCCAGTCCGTCTCTGCAGATCACCAGGCTGCACGCAGGCCGCAAAGCCAGCCACGGCCCATCCCCGACATACAATAATAAATTTGGTTTTAGACACTTATTTACATGTGTATCATTTTATTCATATATTCAACTGCTTTTGTGAACCTAAGACCCTTCGCTAA
The DNA here is from genome assembly GCF_023055335.1 of Clinocottus analis. Lineage (NCBI taxonomy): Eukaryota > Metazoa > Chordata > Actinopteri > Perciformes > Cottidae > Clinocottus > Clinocottus analis. The sequence continues at coordinate 11,345,639 of NW_027175854.1, read as the reverse complement.
AACAATTTCTAGCACTAAAACAGTTGAACCACATGAGTAAAGGTTTGTTTTCACAAGAGATGTGAATAAGTTCCAAAATAGTATATATATATATATATATATTTCACCTTTAGGGCCATAATATAATGTTACACTTGTGCCTTAGGACAATGGTGCCTCATTATATAGAGAGCTGAGACTGTTCTGCAATTTTAGTATGAGTATGAATCATATGCAAGTGACTTTAAAAAGTGAATTTAAGAAATTATATACAATCGAGAAAATGACCTGAGACCTCTGTGAGTTAAATGGGATTTTGCCGGGAAGAGAGCAAAAAATCCACTTATCTTTGTGCCCATGGTGACTCGCCATAATTGAAGGTAGAGACATGAATTAAAGTTTAAAACGTCGACAAAAGGCTGGAGTTTACTTGCCTAATTGAGCATTTTTTGATAGCTAGCACAGTTTGCATGTAATTATTAATCAAGTTTAGGAAAAATGTTTGGACAATTTCGGAGTTTACAATAGGTGTGTATGGCACGGAATGTTTGTTTCTAGAGTGGAGCACCAACTGACAGAGTGAAAGGGAGCGACAGAAACTTGTAAAAAAATAAAACGTATTTTGTCTTTTGTCCCACAATTTCCACTCTTCATACATGGATAGAAACGGAGGAAATATTGTGCTTGTGGTACACATGCGTCGTAGAATCCAACAAACGCATACTTTTTTGTCAGCAAGCCTGAAAGTAGCATAAAGACCGACCAGCTGCTCCATTGGACTCCATATTAAATCTGAAGTTACGCTCTTATTTATAAAATCAAACTAATATTTAAGTTATGTAAACATTCACAGAAGTCTTGTGCTTCTTAAGATTTTTTTTTTTTTTGCGATTGGGACCCACGGTTGTCTGTCAAATACAATAGTTTGAAAAGCTGTTTTCAATAAATCCACAGTCCCGTCTCTGTGACACAGGTGTACCAATCAGGGCTGACACACAGACACACACAGACACAAAGACAGACACACAGGAAGTTAACTACCTAAAATGGCTGACTTTGTGTGTGTGTCTAAGTGCGTGTGTGTGCGTGCGTAATTACAGTCACGTGAACAAAGTGGCGAGACAGAGAAGTAAATTGGATTCCTAGCATGAAGTTAGCTTTGTATTACACAATTATTACGGTCGTGTGCACGTTCGCGTGTTTTATATTGTCAACACTGTGATCATTAATTAGGTCGTATGATATTTCATGTACGTTCTCGTGTGTTCAGAACGTTCAGTAGTTTATTTCCTTAAATCCACAGTCCACTCTGCCTCTAATCAGTCTGCTGGCTCTCACTCAGTCCTTGGTTATCATGACGACAAGAGCACACAGGTGCTTCATATGAACCAATCAGTTTAACACACAAACCATGGCCGTGTCTACTACCGAACACAGAAGTGACAAACCAAATATGTTCGCGGCACCCGCGAAATTAAGCTGGTAGTGACGTCCGCAAATCTGCCCGCCTTCTTGCTCTACTCGAGATGGTATAGAAATTTGTGATTTTGCCTTACCTTCACAGCATAGCTTTATGTAGAAATAAACAAGACACATAAAAGAAACATACACTTTTATTAATCCCCTAGGGGAAATTCTTCTCTGCATTTGACCCATCCTTGATTAAGGAGCAGTGGGCTGCCCTGTGAGGCGCCAGAGGAGTAACAAGGGGTTAAGTGTCTTGCTCAGAGAACTGTGAACCGTGGGGGGACTGGGGATCAAACCGGCTACCTTGTGGTAACGGGACGACCACTCATCCCCCTGAGCTACAACCGCCCCAAAAGCAATACACAGACTGATTTCAGCATTGCTGCTCTCCAGCACCATCGGAGAGATGACCACATGGCTCCGGGTTGCAACTTGGTTTAGGGTCCTGCACTTTATGGTGGATCAGCCGAAATCCACCATCTTCGCTCACTTGCTTGGGCTCTTGCCAACAAAAGAGAGAAATAAATACGCAACTATTCCAAAAACTTTTCAACATGCAGACACAAACGGAACAAAGTGGAGTCCAAGTAGATCGCGAGCCAATTTACAGCCCAGATGTGCTGCTTAATAATGATTGAGGGGTTAGGAAAGTGGCGCGAAGGTGACTAGTTGGTAACCATGTGGGTGAATAATAGTAATGTAATAGTTGCAATGAACTTCTCCTAGGTAGGCATGCTAAATTATCAGAAGTAGCCTTCTTCTTTGTAATCCACATACACACCATATGGAAATAAAACAAGTTTGTCCCTAGATTTGTATTAGTTTTAAGAATTATCCACAGAAATCATAGGCATCATCTGCTTGAACTCACACAGTAATATAATAGGCCTACCTTGACTGACTGTACTTTTATACACATACACCCATTTCTTATGTAGTTAAGTTTACCCTGATACAGGAATCAATTATCAATTGAACACACAGGTGTATTAATTATTACAAACATGCATCAATTCTAGTATAAATCAGAAAAGGCAATAAAAGACTAGAAAACCTCAAGGGACAACACATTATTGATTAAATGACTTACATATTATTATAATCTTCCCTTTCCCTCCCCTCCCCACACACTTTTCAGCAGCCACCCAGCCACAGGCGGCGCTGCCAGATCAATGTTGCAATGCCACTGCTGGCATTGTTTTTTAATGGCTACAGTGACATAAGGGTGGACTTCAGGCTCACCAGAGAGTCATTCAATGCCCTCATGGCTGTGCTAGGCACTGACTGTGACCATGTTTGGGCCCCGAGATCTCCTGTTCAGTTTTTCTTTTCTGGCTTGCCAGCGCCACCTCCTATCGGGTGGTAGCCAGGGCCTTCGACATGCCCCGGGCCTCCGTTCACCGGGTGGTGCACAGGATGAGTGCACAGATCACTGCGCTCTTGTACACAGTTGTCCGCCACCCTACAGGAGAGGAACTCCCACGCCTAGGTGCCCGCTTTGGCCGTCTAGCTGGGTCGGCAGCCTTCAGCAGAGGGGTGGGGGCTATCGACGACTGCCACGTCAGGCTGAATCCCCCAGCAGAGGATGCTGCCTGCTATTTCAACAGGAAGCTTTTTAACTCCATCCAGCTGCAAGCCATCTGTGATGATGAATGCAAATTCATTGATGTGTGTGTGGGCTATCCAGGCTCAGTGCATGATGCCAGGGTCCTGAAAAACGGTCCCATATTTTATGAGCAGTCTTACACTCCACCATGATACTGTATCCTTGGGGATGGCAGCTACCCCTGCCTGTCCCAACCCATCAGCCTCATGACCCCCCGCCTGTCCGCAACCACCTCCAAGCACGCTACAACTGCTGCCTGTCAAAGGCGAGGTGTGTTGTGGAGAGGTCCTTCGGAATTCTCAAGACGGCGGTCAATCTTCTTGAAGGCCCTGGAGGTGGATGTGATGTTTGTGCCGGAGGTCATTGTGTGCTGCACTGTGCCGTTGGTGAGGCAAATGTTGTACAACGGTGCTGGAACCAGATGCAGATGTCGGGAAGGCAGCAGAGGACCAGCCAGTAAACCCTCCAGTTTGTGCCGGAGGTCATTGTGTGCTGCACTGTGCCGTTGGTGAGGCAAATGTTGTACAACGGTGCTGGAACCAGATGCAGATGTCGGGAAGGCAGCAGAGGACCAGCCAGTACCAGAACCTCCAGGAAATGTCTCTGGGGCAGAGAAGAGACAGAGGATAGCCGTTTAGTGCTTTGCTCCAGATCACAACAATTTAAATGCACACATTAAAATTGGATAGGGGGTTTTTAACACCAGAATTCCCCTATAATTGGCTAACAATTTATGAGTTTGTGATATTTCATAGTGCTTCTTAACCTAATTATTGTGTCAGTATGCCTCTAAATTTCCACAAGACACTACCCACATAAACCTTGAACCCTTTACTTTTCAAATGTATGCAGTTTAAAACTTAAATATTAATAAGCAGTTCATAAGAAGAATAAAACTAATCTCTTGCACATTTCAGTTTGAGCTCCTAACAGCCCGCCTATTAGCAAATGACAGCTACTCACATGATAAGGGTATGGTAATTCAGTTATCACTATTGACTCCCTAGAAAGATAAAACAGGCCAGCCCCCTAGGGTTTAAGTGTTAATAAACAGACATGTACATGGATCTGAAGTGACCAAGCTTTATTTTTATTTTTGAGATGCAATTTTTTTCTAAAAGGGTGAGGAGGCGCTCCTCTCTGGCGGCTGCCTCGCTCATTCTTGCGGCTTTCTCACTCTCTCTGCTCTTCTCTGGCTGCTGTCTCTCTCCTCTCTGACGCTTTTTCCCTCTCTTGGACGGCTGCCTCCCTCGCTCTCCTCTCCTCACTCTCTCTGAGAATATTCAATCTCCTCTCCTCTATTCCAACCATCTCCCTGTGGCGACTCTCTTTCTCCAGGGCCTCCCTGTGTTGCTGCGACTCTCGCTCAACAGCCTCCCTTACTTCGCTCACCCTGGCCTTCTCTGATCTCCTCTGCCTCTCCTCCATCTCCTTCCACACCCTGGACAACGTCCTGTCATTCGCTTGAATGAGCTCAGCAACCCCCACAGTGTCTACCCTCCGTCTTTTTGGGGTTGACACTGTGGAGGAAACTCCACTTGAATGGACCACAGGGAGGGGTGTGACCACAGGTTGGTGGGAGGGGGTCCCTGCCACTTCCCGGCTGGATGAGGCAAAGAGGACTGGAGGGGTCACAGATGGCCTGGCCCCCAGTGCCTCATCCACAAGGGCATACCACTTCCAAGAAGCAGCAGTAACCCCACTCCCCTCTGTGCTCACACCCGTCCGGGTTTCTTGAGCTCCTGCGGATGAAAAGACAGTCAAACAGGAGTTGCACATCATTGCGACTTCAATTGGTCTTGTAATACGTTATTGAACTAAAGGCTGACCAAAGGCTTACATTACTTTGAGCACAATACATAGATAAGAACAAGAGTAACAACATCACCTTAATCATGATATATTGCATGCACGTGCATGTACACTCCATGTAAATACTCACTCGCCATGCCATCTCTACATTGTGCAAATGCAGGGGCAAAGTTACGATCAAGAAAAATACTTTATTGTACACTATGCTTTATTGGACACGAGGCTTAATCTGACCTCATATTTGTGAACAAGGTTTTCCCATCTCTTTTTCACAAGCTTGGGATCCAAGCCCTCTCTCCTTTATGAAGACCCTGATGAAAATATATGCTGCTTTAACATCTCGCCTCAACCACATCCATGACACAGTTATGACCACATTGATCATTGCAAGGTTAGCAACTAAGGCAACCATTTACAGTATGATACAGTATATACCATATATAGATACCGTATGATACCGTAATTTTACTTTCTCAAATCCCGTCACGGAGAACAGGGATTTATTTCTTCCCCGTGAACAGGGATTTATTATGGGATCGCCACGAGATTAAGGCCCTTGTGTCCTCGTCTGTCCCTAGACATGTGAAATACCACGACATAAAAAAAAAAACCACACACACACACACAACGACGATTGAAAGCTACAACTATTTCTAGAATGACACGCTTAAATAGCTATCGTAACGTCATTAATTAGCAGACGGCGTGTGTTAACTGGCAAACGTTTGTGTTGTCATGTTAACCCGTTATTAAACTGAGCATAAGCTGAAAATGGCATGTTTGTAGTACATTTTATTATCAGTGCAGTGTTTAATTGCTGCTGATACCTACATTTACGGTCTATAGCCTGCTTCTGGCACTGTAGCCATCTCGTCCGCCATTGTTTTCTAAATAAAATGAAAAGCTGGCGAAATGGCTCCTCCCCTTCCGCTACGTAGCCAAGATGGCGCCCGCTTAGTGCGAGTTGTGTCCATCGCTTTACACTACATTTTTTGACTGTTTGCAGTGCATCATCCAGGTACTTTCAGTGCACTGAATTCTGCGGGTTTTGTCAGTGTGGCGCCTTAAGCACTGAAAGTAAGTGCTCGAAGTGTGCAAGTGTTTGGTAGTAGACACACTTCAACTGAAGTGACGGCGTAATAAACAAATGTTATTGCGACGTCTTACGGCAGTAGTAGCCACACTTTCAAAATTTCTTTCAAAATGTTCTAGTTACTATTAATATTAGGCCTGGCGCTATGGGCAGGCCTCGCGCTATGCCTGGCAGACATACCATCAAACCTGCAGTACATTGCCATAAATGTCAGCAAGCAGTAACATTTATTTTTCTCAGCTAAATCCTACTGAGCGGGGCAACTTAGCTGTCAGGAATAGGAACTTCAGTCATGGTTTCACATTTATAAAATTATACAACAGAACTGCATGCTGGGAAGTTGTCAAACTCTGTTGCGGAGAGTACAGACGCTAGGTAAACGCTTTGTGAGGTGAAGTGGCTCGCAGCAGCTCACTGAGAACAGAAAACTACATAACAATACGTGCTTTCACGTCAGGCTCAAGTCGGCAAGTCATTAACTCTGCCTGTCAGTGAGGCTCCAGAAGCACATACATAAATTGCTTTCAAAAGTAAAAGCGGTGTCGTATTGCATTATTTATTTATTTTTCATTGACCTCACCCAGGCAAGACTGGGAGAGCCGTAAGACGCCCGGGTCTGAACTACGCAGTCTGGGAGAGATGCAAAGTGCACCCCTCCCAATGCAAAAAAAAAATGCAGTTAAGGCATGATCAAATAACTAAAGCTGTTAAAGGATGCTGAGTTAACGCGTTAATTTGCCCAGCCCTAAAAAAGAAGAAACAGAAGTTTTCTCGTCTCTTTCTTTTCTCTATTTTCCTCCATAGTGCCACCTTCTGCCCAGGCTCCGAGCGCATCAGTCCCTCTGCTCCCACCAATCTTCCACCTTAACCAGTCGAGGCTCCTGCCAGTCACATCCTGCTCGTTGCCTTCCCTCCCGCGTGTCCTTTCAACAGTAATAGACCTGAGGAATCTGGCCTGGAGGCGAGTTACCTCCGTCTGGTGACAACCCAGCTTCTCCCGTTGGAGACAGGGGGTTGTTCATTGTCATTGTTTGTTTTAGTTTTGCTGTCTGTTACTTGCGCTCACTTTTAGGTGAAATTATAGACGGATGTGAGTGTTTCCAGACGTGGTTGGCAAAGCAGAATTGTCCTTTAGCAGAGTGAAAAATTTATCTTTGCCTCCACTCGACTGTGTTTGAAGGATTTTTAATTTCAGAATCATACTGTAATGGTTCGTTCAGACTAAAAGAGTTGCAAATTATTCGCGCAGAGATTACATGTTAAGTCAATGCACAGACGTGAATTGTTCCGAAAAAGCAAATTTTTCGCCCAAGTTTAAATTTCAACTCGGTGGATTCGATAAACATTAAATCCCAAGAATCAGAATCAGAAATGTTTTATTGCCATGTAAGTTATTCCAAACGAGGAATTTGTCCTGGCGGAGGGTGCATCATAAAACACAACAACAATAACAACAACAATAACAACAACAACAAGGAACATTTAACTGTACAAGTGAAAGTATAAAATTTGGATAAAAGAATAAGTAAAGACGCAGTAAATGTGCAGTAAATAAGTAGCGATGCAAGTAAAATGAAAAATAAAGGGGTAACGATCAATAATGATAACTAGAAAATTTCGCAAGAAATTTTGAAAGTGTGGCTACTACTGCCGTAAGACGTCGCAATATATAGCTTTTGTTTATGACACTGTCTCTCCTCAAAAAGACTTCAGGTGGTTTGTGTGTTAAACTGATTGGCTCATTTGAAGCAGCTGTGTGCTCTCGTCGTCATGGTGACCAAGGACTAAGTGAGCGCCAGCAGACTGATTAGAGGCAGACTGATTAGAGGCAGACTGGACTGTGGATTTAAGGAAATAAACTACTAAACTGAACACACGCGAATGTATATGAAATATCATACCACCTTATTAATGATCACAGTGTTGACAACTACACAATATAAAACACACGTAAACGTGCACGCAACCGTAGTAATTGTTTAACACAAGCTAACTTCATGCTAGCAATCAAATTAACTTCTCTGTCTCTCCACTTTGTTCACGTGACCGAATTACACACACAAGCGTGCACACTTAGACAGACACAGTCAGCCATTTTCCTGTGTGTCTGCGTGTGTCTTTGTTTGTTTTTGTGTGTGTGTATATGTGTCTGTTTGTGTGTGTACGTGTGTCTGTGTGTGTGAGACAGACATAGAGAGAGACAGAAGTCATTTGCGTTGTGTGTGCGTGTCTGTAGCCCAATCCCAATCTCCACCCTAAACCCTCAAGCCCTGAACCCTCAGGAACTCACTGACGTCAGCTGCTAAATGGTTTGGTGTGAGAGTCTGTGAGGGCTTGAGCTGCTGTGAATATGAATGGGACAGCGCTTTACTGCAACATTACGTGACTACATTAAAAATATTGTGTACAATTATGTATTTATTTTATTCTTTTTATTCACAGGTTCAAATTTCTTCCTCATAAGATGAGAAGTCATTTTATATTATTTATTCACTCGTTTTTGTCAAAGTAAAGTGTATGATAAATGTACAGAAAAAAAGAAATATATATATATATATATATATATATATATATATATATATATATATATATATATATATACTGTTTGCATTCCTCTAATTCATGTGTTTTTATGTTCCATAATGTTGGAAAGGTATTTACGTCTCCATTCTTCCATTGGGAACTGCATGTTAAACATCACGGTGCAATGCATTGTGGGTAATTCCCTTAGGCAAAGTCAGCATCTAATGTTGACTTACGGAAAGGGTTCATAAAGGCCTCAAAATGTCCGCCACAGAGCCCTCAGGCACTCCACGATGTAACACTGGGACACCCCTAAACCCTCAAGCACTTTGCGGGAGCGCGCCTCAAAGTCCGTGAGTCCGTGAGTCCGTGAGGGTGGAGATTGGGATTGGGCCTGAGTGTCTGTTAAACTGCCTTAATAAGAACACCTGTGGGTTGCTAGATCAAAGGTTGCCATGGTGATGACTTCAAAGGTCTTCAGTTACATAGATTTACATGAAGTAAATGCTGGTGAACACCTATTGACCCCCCCCCCCCCACCAAAAAAAAAGATACTTTAAAAGCCCACATTGCTTCGATATTGCATATAGTGTTAGGAAGACTTGATTAACAGATACTGTGACTGGTGAGTCTGTACGATAAAACATGTGTCTGTACGGGCGATTTACAAATCAGGTACGAGCTTCAGGGGAGACGTGGCTTTGGAGGGAGATTTAACATGGCGGCGGATGGCAGAGCGAGGTGGACTTGCTCTCACATTCAGTCCGATTTCAAGTTGTCTGAATCTGTTGGATTCCTATCGACCGCAGTTTATGACAGAAGACAAGATTTCCAACGTTTTGAGCTATAAATTATGCGCAAAGAGTATACGGTATGGAGTTTGCGACAAATTTAGAAAAAAAAATCTTCAAGATCTGACGTCGGTCTTCCCTCTAAGTATGACATCACGCACTCTGAGCTGCGCAATACACTCTCATGTAAAAGAGAGAAAAGCCAGCAGAAAAACATAAAACTAAAACGCTGACAGTTACGACAGTATAAAAGTATCAATAAGTGGAGATATGTGGCAACAGCTGAAAGTTGTGTCAACATTTTAAACTTGGAATGGTGTCTCTAGCTCAAAGCATGGCAGAGCCTTAGGCTTTTGGAGTTGAACAAGTTTAAGCAGATTTTAAAATGTATTTCATTGGAAACCATTCATTTTTATTTTTGTAAAAAGTTTAATAATGTAAATATTTGAAAAAATATGAAAAATGTAAAAGCGTACACTAATAGTTGAACGTTTTGTCAACATTTGAAATTTGAGAGGCAGAGACGACAGTGAAGGAGAGGCAGAGACACGATAGCAAAAGTAGAAAAGAAACAAGATCAGCAAAGGAAGGAGACACAGAGACACAAACAGAGAGAAGCAGAAAAGAAACAAGAACAGAGAGAAGAAAGATAGCTAGCAGAAAGAAAGGTAGGAAATGTGTGTGTGTGTTTTTTCCTTCACAGGATGATCAAGAAAAGATGGATGTGGAAACTGAAAATCCATGTATAGACACATGTATAGACCATGAATGAAATGAAATGAAAAGTACTTTATTAATCTCCAAGGAGAAATTCTTTGTCGTACTAGCAGCATCCCAATGCCATAAACTAAGTTAAACACACAGATGATAAAATAAAATAAATAATAACAGGAACAGCGGGTAACAGATGTATACATAAGTAAGAAATAAGTATAAACATATATATACACATACATGCAAGCAAGCGGAATGGATACATACATATATATATATACACACATCCGCACACATACATACATATACACATACATATATACAAACATATACATATACACATATACCTATATACATACATACACATACACATACCTACACATACACACCACCCGTGGCCCACGCACATACATGTACACATATGTACACACACACATATACATATCTATATATATACATACACACGCATACACATATACATACATACACATACATACATACATACATATGCATGCATACATACATACATACATACATACATGTACACATACACATACACATGTGCAAAACATACACAACAAGCAAAACACAGCAGTGTATTCGGAGGATAAATTAGTGTATTCAGTGTATTAAGTGTATTCAGAGGTTTGATTTAAATTAAATGTAAACTGAGTGCAATGTGCAAAAAGTGCAAAATGCAAAATATATGTATGCAGCATACACAACATATATACATCAGTATATCTATATACATGTACAGTGTACAGTGTGACTTAGTCCACGGATCTGGACTCGAGGGATTTATTGTGTAGCCTTATGGCCGAGGGTAGGAATGCCTTCCTGTAGCGGTCCTTGTGGCAGCGGAGCGTGATGAGTCTTTTTGAAAAAGTGCTCCGCTGACCCTGCAGGAGCTGGTGGAGAGGGTGGTCCGAGTTGTCTAATATGGACAATAGTTTCTTTAGTGTCCTCCTCTCCACCACCTGTTCCAAATGCTCCTGCTTGCAGCCGATGATGGAGCCGGCTTTCTTAACCAGCTTGTTAAGTCTGTTGGTGTCACCGGCTCCAATGCTGCTCCCCCAGCAGACAATGGCGAAGTACAAGACGCTGGCCACAACCGACTGATAGAACAACTCCAGCATCTTGCTGCACACGTTGAAGGATCGAAGCTTCCTCAGGAAAAAGAGTCGACTCATCCCCTTCTTGTAGACAGCGTTGATGTTGGCCTTCCAGTTCAGTCGGCTGTCGATGGATACACCCAGGTACTTGTACTCCTCCACCATGTCCACGTCCTCTCCCAGGACGCTCAGAGGTCTCGGAGCTGTTGTCTTCCTCCTGAAGTCGACCACCATCTCTCTGGTCTTGCTCACGTTCAGAAGCAGGTGATTCTCACCGGCCCACTCCACAAAGTCACTCACCACTGCTCTGTACTCCTCCTCCCGTCCATCCTTAATACACCCGACCACTGCAGAGTCATCAGAATACTTCTGCAGATGGCATGACCCCGTGTTGTACTGGAAGTCATTGGTGTACAGGGTGAACAGGAAGGGAGACAGAACAGTTCCCTGTGGGGCTCCAACATCACTGACCACCGTTTCAGACAGCACACGGCCCATTCTGACAAACTGTGGTCTACCTGTGAGGTAGTCAGTGATCCAGGAGATGGTGGACGAGTCTACCCCCACCCCCCGCAGCTTCTCACTCAGTAGCAATGGTTGAATGGTGTTAAATGCACTGGAGAAGTCAAAGAAAGTGACTCTCACAGAGACACCGGTTCCATCCAGGTGCGACTGAGCTCGTTGCAGCAGGTAGATGATGGCGTCATCCACTCCCACATGAGGCTGGTAAGCAAATTGCAGAGGGTCCAGCGACGATTTCACCTGCGGCCTGAGGTGGGCCAAGACCAGTCTCTCCAGCACCTTCATCACGTGGGAAGTGAGGGCAACTGGTCGGTAGTCCTTGAGGCCAGATGGCAACGACTTCTTTGGGACAGGGACCAGGCACGACGTCTTCCACAGCACCGGGACTTCCTCCTGCCTCAGGCTCAGGTTGAAGAGGTGCTGCAGGACACCAGACAGCTGGGTGGCGCAGGTCTTTAGGACCCTGGGGGTGATGCCATCAGGGCCTTCCGCCTTGCCCTGTTTGAGTTTCCTCAGCTGTCTTCTCACCTGGTCAGTCGTCACAGAGAGAGGGGGGAGGGGAGGTGGAAGGGTGGAAGAGCCCATTGATGTTGAGGGCTCAGTGATTGTGCAGCTCAGCAGGGGGGGCATAGAGGGTGGTGTTTGGGGGGGGTGTTGGATGGGGGAGACGGAGACGGGCTGTGAACTAAACCTATTGAAGAAACAGTTCAGCTCGTTGGCCCTCTCCAGGAGGAGAGGAGATTACCATGTGTCTATACATGGTAATCTTGCAATTTCTACATGGTAATCTGGCAACTTATAGAATTCATCAACTTCATTAAGACATTTAAAACTAATGTTGAATTTCATTTCTGACTGTGCCAAAATTAATGTGTATTTTCAGATGCCGAGCATTCGGCAAATGGGGAAGAGGGAGAGGAAGACGAGGAAGTGGAGGCCATGGTGCAGGCCCTACAAGGGGTGAAAGCAGGCAGGCTCACTGTTCGGCAGGCAGCCCAGGAGTTTGGGGTCCCGAAGTCCAGCCTGGGTGACCGAGTCAGTGGAAGGGTGTCCTCTGGCTGTGGGCCCGGTCAGAAGACATTCCTCACCCATGCAGATGAGGATTCCCTGGTAGAGTACCTCTGCCAGTCATGGGTTTCCACTGACGAAGCCTCAGGTCCTGGCCCACGCTCTGGCCATTTACAATCGGTCAGGCATCCCCCAAAACCGGTCTTGGCCAGACGTGGTGGATAAATTTCCGGGAGCGACACAGAGATCGCCTGACTGCCCGGACCCCAGACATTATCGACCGTGGGAGGGCATCCTGCATCAAGAGGGGGCCAATAGAGGAGTATTTTATGCTCCTCACCAACACCCTGGAGGAGCACGGGTTGAGGGAGAAACCCCATCAGGTTTACAACTGCGATGAGACGGGGTTTCAGCTGGACTCTTCCAGGAGAAAGGTCGTCGTACCCTGGGGGACGAAACATACAGGCAGGCCCAGGGAACCAGGGACCACATCACCGTCCTGGCCTGCCTGAATGCGGCTGGGGAGAATGTCCCCCCTTTCATCATTTACAAGGGGGGATATCCAGGGGGCCCCTATAACAAGTAAGGGGTTCCCGAGGCACTCTACAGGAAGTCGCCAGCAGGGTATATTGACAGTGAGCTGTCTAGGAAGTGGTTTGTCGGGCATTTCCTGAAGTTTGCTGTGAAGGAGCGCCCGCTGCTGCTCATCATAGATGGACATCAGTCCCACCTGGATCCAGAGCTGGTCCGGGCGGCACAGATGGAGGGTGTCATTCTCCTGTGCCTGCCACCACATACATCTCACATCCTTCAGCCTTTGGATGTGAGTTTCTTCCGATCCTTGAAGGCAGATTTCTCGAGTCTTACGGGAGATCTGTTGGCAGTGAGCCAATCCTTCTTGGTTTCAAAGGAGTTTTCAAGGGTCTTAAGAGACTCCTACCAGAGGGTGAAGGATCGGAGAGTAGTTGTGGCTGGGTTCAGGAAGTGTGACATCTTCCCTCTGGACTCGATGGCCATTGACTGGTCACGGGTCATGCCGTCCGGGCCGCGGCGCGGTACCTACTCACCACCTTCGCCAACCCCATCGGCATCTTCCTGGGCTGGGCCTGACGTTGCTCTTCCCTCCCAACGTCCGCCTTCCCCCCCTCCAAATCCTTACCTCACCCATCCCCTGGTAACGTCAGGCCGCATTACAGTCGACCTGGCCGACCTCCTGGCCGAAATAAGCCACAAGCGCAACACCGGTAAGGTCAGGAGGAATGTAGCCAAGGCCAGGTTGCTGACAGCCCAGGAGATGTCCGACGTCATCGAGGAGGCGGAGGACCGGGCTGCGAGGAGGGCGGCTCAAGCTCTGGCCAGAGTGGACAGAGAGCAGCAGCGGGTCGGCCCGGCAGCCACTTCCTCTACCCTGTCTGGCGGCTCCTGCCCCAGCCGCAGAAGAGCAGTGTCCCTCAGGGCTACTTCGGGCTAGAGCCATCGCCGGTCCCTCATCCCGCTCCGTCCCCTCTTGTGCCACCTACGGTCCCCGGCTGCCTGCCAGCCGCAGAACATTGAGCCTGCCTGCTGTGGACAGCCATCACCTTCCCCCGTCTCCTGGTCAGCACACACCTATTTAGCATTTAAATTCACGTATAAATCTGAACGTATTAACTATTGTGACAGTTAGACATTATGAGTATGAATTTTAGTATTGTTTTAATAAAATCTGATTATTATTTTAGAGCCTTCAACATCGGCAGCAGGATGTGGCCTCCGTGGGTCCCAAAGTCGCTCCTCTCCCTCCCATTGTAAATGCTTTATGTAACCTAAAAAAATACAATATTATAACATGATGGTGACATTAGCATGATGAAGACTGAACAAAACATGGTTATGCTTTTTCTGTTACTCATACAGCCTCCAGACCTGCAGACGCCGGACCATCCTCATCCAGCTCCTCGTCTGCTGGTAGTTTACTTCATGTTAACTTTCTTTGTATACCAACCAATGAAAATCAAATTCTTTTCTTTAATTCAAAGTTATTGTCTTTTTTTATTGCTGTGAATAGGCCACACTCCTGAAGACATGGCGACAACAGTTTGGGAGTGTGGTCGGTGCGGGGAACCTGATCCCCCCCAGAGCTCAGAGGGCTTGGTGTCGTGGGTCCAGTGTGACAGCTGCCACACATGGTACCACACCGTGTGTGTGGGCTGGGACGAGAAGCTGGATGAGGACGATCATTATTTTAAATGTTATTTGTGGAATTAAATTTCTTTCTTTTTTTGTATTTTTGTATCCAAATTAAAGTTAATGTTGACGGGTTACTGAGGTTCTTTTTTTTGTATTTAAATAAAGATTTTCAAAGATTTACACAAGTCATTTGTCTATGGTTAACCGTCCTGTTATCTTTGGGTTTAATCTGACACCATTCAATGTTTATCATCTCTAAATATCTGATTGACATAATTCTTTTTGCTTCATATTTTCATGACTTTTCCTAATGTAATGGAGAAAACTGGATAAACATAAAATAGTTTGCGATGTCTTATACACATCGGTGTTCTTTAGATAAAGATCTTGGTACATTTTAAGGTAATAGGAGGGTTTTAACAATGAATACTGGTGTTTTTAGTTGTAATATAGCTTATACTTTGCATTGTGTGTTATGATAGTAATTTTTATATACAACATATGTGTGCATAATTGATACATGTCATGCATCAGCTGGTGTTTAGCAAGTGACCAACACGAGAAGAGTTTAACAAAACATCCAGAAGGTAGCGGTATACACTCAAATTGAAATTACGGAGCTTTTATTGCATAGTTTGGAGTTGTCGAAGCGTGATATCTTATTGTGAAGGACATAACTACAATCCCGGATGTGATGACAGCATTTTGGTGATTGCAACTAGTTAATAGCGTCAAAAAAAGAGCAGCGCTGAGTGTTTACTACCAGGATAGAAGTGCGTCCGAGATTGGCTAGTAATAGCTAATGGCTATATTAGCGGCGTTGGTGTCCTTTTACTGGCTCTAGTGAAGTCAAAGCTAACTCTAATAATTAAAACAATATTACGTTTGAAAGGTAAGAAGTTAAAGCTTAACTTGACACCATTAAATCAGTTAAAAACGTGATACGATCATATTTATCAATATTGTAAGTGGCGTTTTATCGCAATTTTCGCTAAAACGCGTCCAAGATTGGAGCCCATTCCGTTACCTCGCTCGCTATCTAACTAAGCTAAAGTCAGCAGGGTTACCGTTACATAGCAAGCCAACTAGTTACCAAGCGTAACTACTTTGTCAGTTAGCGAACTACTTAGTTCGCTAACTGACAAAGTAGTTTAGCCATCTTAACTCATTTGTTCATTAAAATGCCGAGTCATGTTAGTCACGACATATAAACTACAGGGGAAATATTTCACTTTTCCATTCATTGTTTAATTCAGTATAAATTATGTATGTGCTACAGCCCAATTTCAATGTCTTTTTAAACGCTTAAACTGTATTTATACCATTTAAATGAGCCCATTAGCAAATGGGCTCATTGCTACTCACCTGCGGACTTCAGTACGAGTGCATGATGGCGCAGCAGTATTGACTTGAGTGGTCGGTGAGGCCCTCAGGGGCACTCGGAAATCCTTCATTCATCGTAGTACATGTACAGTGCCACAGCAACCACAACGCTTAATTCAGAGTCAGCCAGCTTAATTCATTATTAATAAAAACACACATGTCATTAACATAACATCTACATACTTCATTATAAACTAGTGAGCTAAAAAAGAGTTTATGCAGGCTTCAAAACCCTGCAGATCCATCGAATCATTGCAGAGCTGGCAGAACGCGACAATGGAAAGTCAGGGGCAGATAAAAATGTGCTGTTTTAGCATTTGTTTGATTTTTGTCATTATTTCCACTACTTCTGCTATTACCTTTTTAATAGTCATAATTCACTGTGTACAATTACTGTGTCATACCTTCTTTTTTATTGTTTGAAATTGTACTTTTTTTCAGTTTGAATTGTCTTTATACATTTCCACTTTGACCTGAATATTTTATTGCTTCCACTGCTTAAATTTTACTGTCAAATTACTTTAAATAATGTTTAAATTGTCATAGTAACTTGAAGAAAGAGGAACATTAAAACATGTTGTATGTTAAAGAATACCATAAAATAATGTTGTTTTTTGTAGAAACTAACAACAAAATATTAAGTTTCATTTTACATACATATTCATTTTACAGTAAGAATACTGTGAAATATACTACTTACTTGCTAATTGCTGCCAGCAAGTTACTGTACATTCTACAATAATTTTGTTACAGTGCAAGTTTACATGAAACAATGCACACCATTACAAAGGTTCAGTTGTACTTTCGACATTTTAATAATAACAACAACAATACAGTTACAATAACACAACACTTTTACTGTACATTTAACCTGAACACAACTGTATAACATTTCTACATCTCTATTGTTTCAATCTTTTGCACTGTGTTTCCCTCCAACTGAATAAAAACTTTGAGAGAAGGGTCAATCAGATCCTCCTCCACCGTAGCCCACAATTCCTCGTTTATGAGGACCGTACGGCCGTCCTCCAGGAGTAGGTTGAGGGTGCCCGGCTCGCCCTCGACGTCCATCACGCCCCCACAATTCCTTCTGAGTTCACCTCCTATCGAAAGAAACGTATACCCGTTAGATATTCTCCATCTGTCACCTATAACCAAAACATAAATTGTACTCCTATACACTTTTTTATTAATTAAATAAACTATATGTAAGTAACGTACGTTCATTTTTGGGGGGCTCCATTGTTTATATATTTTTTTTGTTTTCACCATTTGTGTTTCAATAAAATGAATGCCAGTACAATAATATACATTATATATATATATATATATATATATATATATATATATATATATATATATATATATATATAGCCTACTTGGTTGTTGCTGTTGTGTTTATTATATATATATATATATATATATATATATATATATATATATATATATATATATATATATATATATACACACCACATATATACACATATATATATATATATATATATATAATAAACACAACAGCAACAACCAAGTAGGCTTACCTCAGCCATTGAGAAAGTTGTTGTTTGCATTCGGACACCATAGTCCGAGCTGCTCGACTTTAGGTGGGACACTTGGATATGCGTCCCAAGTTGGAGCTTCAGCTCCACCGCCTCCCTCCACAGGCACACAGGTACCTGTGTTTCTCCCTGTGAAGTTAATATTTTACATGTCTGTGTGTACAATTACTGTGTCATACCTTCTTGGTATGACACAGTCTCTCTGTCTCTCTCTCTCTCTGTTTCCGTTTCCGGTTATGTGGGAGTGAGAGGAGGATGTGCAAGTGGCGCGCAGTTTTTGAAAGGTGTTTTGTTTGTAGCCCGGTTTATTTTTATTTATCGGGTTTTGAGCAGTTTGACCATCTGCCGTACGTGCAGGTGGTCGGGCTGGGCGGCTGACGTCGCGGTCGGGTGACCGGAGGTTTCCTGCGGGGTTCTCGTCCTCCGAGACACCGCCTCCGTCTCTGCGGCAGGGAGTGCGGGTCGTCCCGCTGTGGAGCAGTGTGACGGTGTAGGAGGTGCTGCTGGCCGTGGCAGAGCAGGTCGGCTACAAGCAACTCATCTTTGCGTCGCAGATGAACGGAGCCGTGGTGGCGTTCCTGAGGGAGGAACACCTAGTGCAGCAGCTGATGGGGAGCGGCGTGCGGATCGGGGACGTGCGGGTGCAGGTGTCCCTGCTGTCGGCGGCCTCCACGAGGATCACCGTGTCTGGCGTCCTGCCGTTCATCCCAAATGAGGCGATCGTTAACGGGTTAAGGAAATATGGAAAAATGGCCAGTGGGCTGATGATCGTCGGGCTGGGATACAAAGATCCCAAACGGAGGCACGTCCAGTCTCTGAGGAGGCAGGGGTTCATGTTCCTGGACCCGCCTGTTCAGAGCCTGGACGTGTCTTTCAGGGTGAAACACGGGGACTGCATCTATGTCCTGTACGCCAGCTCGGGCCAGCGCTGCTTTCAGTGCGGGAAAGTGGGGCACAAGCGCGCCGGGTGCACGCGTGGGAGGAAGGTCGGCTCTGCGAGGGCACCGGCGGAACCCGCGGTGGAACCCGCGGCGGAACCCACGGCGGAAGAGACGACCAGACTCGCGGCCTGCGGACCGGCCGAGTTTGAAGAAGGTGGAGAGGAGGAGGAGGTGCCTGCTTCCAGCGCGGCTGCGGATGCCACTCCGGAACTGAAGGAGGACCGACAGAACACCAGCGATGAGGTAGAGGACAACATGGAGGAAGAGGCCTCCACGAGCACCGAGGCGCTCTCTGAGAGCCAGCAGCCGGGTGGAGAACCCATGGAGGAGTCAAGCTCACCAGTGTCTAGTGGGACCAGTGCACTAGATCCCAAAGACACATACTCACTAGAAGCAATAAACATTTTTCTGGACGAGACATTTGGAAAGACAGTAAGGCTAAGCGAGTACTTCAGTGACTCCAACAAGTTCATACGATCTGTGGCCAAATTTAAGAGACTGGGCTTTGATGCTCTAGACAGGAGGAAAGTACGTGCAAAGTACGTGACTGAGCTGAAGAAAGCAGCAGCAGCTAAAGAGGCCTTACAAAGTATGTGACTGAGCTGAAGAAAGCAGCAGCTAAAGAGGCAGGTAAAACTGTTAAAAAGAAAAACAGGTAAAGCAAGGACTCTGTGTGTTTTCCTAACATAGTCACACTGAACTATTTGGAACTATGGACATGGTGACGGCTTTCAGCCAGTTCTGAAAATGACAATTATGATTTTATGTGGAAGGCTTTTTATTTGGTTTATTTATTAATGTATCGATTTTTGGGGCTGAACCATTTGAGATGCTTGTTTGTGTGTCTTCTGGTCAATAAACGTCTTTTTGAAAAATCAATCTCTCTCTCTCTCTCTCTCTCTCTCACCTGCTGCAGCGTTATGTTGCGCAAAGGGAATGTGTCTCTTTCTTTTGTAATTTTTTTCACAGTGGACAGCTGAAGAAGATGGATATTTGTGTTAATTCAAATTGTATTCCAATATGCACCAATTCTTAAACTTTTCCCCATATTTACACTACCATCATCGAAAAATGTACTTACTTCTACAACTTCCCCCTTCACCGTCACAAAACCCCCAATGTCCCTGCAGGTGGTGAGGGGGGTCAGTGGGGAGACGGGACAGATGAGCGCATCCGCCTGCTCTTTGAGGTTTTTGCTCACTTCGATGGGAGCGCTCCGAAAGAACATGGTCTCCCTCGAGATATTAATCATGTATGGTGGAGACTGCCCTCTAAGGGTATGCCCCCTTATTATATAGTTTCCCCCTACATGAAATTTGCTGGTAAATTCTTCATAAACGGTCATTTTGGCCACCGACTTGCCATCCGAGACAGTTGCCAAAACGTTGTATTTTGTTGCGACGGGCCTCGCACCAGTGGAATCGAACTCCCACGACACGACCTTTCCCTGCTCCTTGACACCTACCACACATAGGTGGATAGGTGGGGGTTTAAAATATGGCGAGGGTGGCTTCGTCCACAAAAGATTGTGTAATGCCATTCTGAAATAATATAATAAACACAAAGTTAATTAAAGGATAAGTTAGAACAGTTTTTAAAAATAACATTTGTAACATTTCTTGTCACAATGGGTTGCCTTTTAGCATATTACAATTTGAAACTATATTATTTCCTATTAAATAGTGCTTTCAGTTCATCTAAAAGAAGAGTGATGACCGCTTTTTGGAAATTATGATTGCTGACTGAGATATCTTGTTAGCAATTATATTACTTTTTTTTAATCCTTTTTTTTTTTTTAGCAATTTCTTGTGTGCGTGCGTGTGTGTGTGTGTGTGTGTCACAATTAGTCCCAAAGATTAAAATCCATTGAAACATTCTTATATCTCAGCCTAGTACAACCTAAAAACACTGAGACTAAGCAGTTCAGTTAGCTCGCTCGCTAAATATGTAGTTCATGAGTCAACAGCCACTCACTTACCTTAGACAGGAGTCGAAGAGGCTGGAAGGAGCCGCTGTAAAGCACTTAACCGAAAGCCAAATAAAAAAAGAGCCAATCAGACTTCTTCTATGGGAAGAGCCTTATCGGATTCGTTGTGTTGTCTATTCCCCCCAGCAACGGCAGAAGGTTCGTTGAAAGGTCAAGTTCATTTTTTTTAACCTGAACTTGGATTGACCTTTCACCCAATGAGTCTGCTGTTACTGGGGAGAAATGATGTTCTCGTGACCGTAATTACACACGCACACACGCGCGGACTTAGACACACACACACAGTCAGCCCATTTCCTGTGTGTCTGTGTGTGTCTGTTTGTGTGTGTGTGTGTCTGTTTGTTTGTGTGTTTGTGTGTGTGTGTCTGTTTGTGTGCGTGTATAAAAAATATCAATCAGCAGAGATATGCGGTAATAGCTGAACGTTTTGTCAACATTTTAAACTTGGAATGGTGTCTCTAGCTGAAAGCATGGCAGAGCCTTAGGCTTTTGGAGCTGAAGAGGTTGAAAGCGGATTTTAAGATGTTTTTCATTGGAAACCATTTATTTTTATTTTCATAAAAAGCTTCATAATTTGAATATTTGAAAAAATATGAAAAATGTAAAAGCGCAGAATATTAGCTGAACGTTTGAATAAAGCTTAAAAAAGCTGAATATATTTGAATATAACAAAACAGCTGAATATATATGAAAACAGCTAAATGTATATAAAACAGCTGAATATATATGAAAACAGCTGAATATATATGAAAATAGTGGAATATATATGATCATATATAGAAAACTACCTGATGAAAAGTGTTAAAGCCAAAAAGCATTAAACTGAACTGTTGAAAATCCTTGTTGTGTAAATGTAGAATTGAAAAAGTTGAAAGGAAAACTGCATCATCTAAATACTGAACATAGTGAAATATAGTTTTAAAAAAAAGCTGAATATATTTGAAAATAACAAAACAGCTGTATATATATGAAAACAGCTGAATATATATATATATATATATATATATATATATATATATATATATATATATATATTTATATATATATATAAAAATAGTGGAATATATATATGAACAGATAGAAAGAGAGAGAGGGAGAGAGACAGAGAGAGAGACAGAAGTCCTGTGCATGTGTAAGTGTCTGTGTGTCTGTTAAACTGCCCTCATGTCAAAGGTTGCCATGGTGATGAATTCAAACATCGGCAGTTACAATTATTAACTGCCGATGATTATATGGAGTAAATGCTGGCGAACACCTATCCAAAAATCACGCAAAAAACACACTTAAAAAGCCCCTATTGCTTAGATATCGCATATAGAGTGTTAGGAAGACAGTTACTGTGACTGGTGAGTCCGTACAATAAAACATGTGTCTGTACAGGCGATTTACAAATCAGGTACGAGCTTCAGGGGAGACGTGGCTTTGGAGGAAGATTTAACATGGCGGCGGATGGCAGAGCGAGGTGGACTTGCTCTTGCATTCAGTCCGATTTCAAGACGTCTGAATCTGTTGGATTCCTATCGACCGCAGTTTATGACAGAAGACGTTTTGAGTTATAAATTATGCCCAAAGAGTACACGGTACGGAGTTTAGGGCAAATTTTTAAAAACAAATCTTCAAGATCTGACTTCGGTCTTCCCTCTAAGACATCACGCACTCGGAGCTGCCCAATACACACCCATGTTAAAGAGAGAAAAGGCGGCAAAAAAACATAAAACTAAAACGCAGACAGTTTAAATAGTATAAAATATCTAAAAAATCTGAAATTATAGAAAGATTGCTGAAGGTTTTGTCAACATTTTAAAAGTTAAATGGTGTTTTTTGCTGAATGTATGCAGAAGCTGTAAGCTGTTAAAGTTGATTAAAGTTAAAGAAGATTTGAAGATTTTCCCCATTGGATCCCATTCATTTTAATTTTCATAAAAAGCTTAATAGAATAATAACTAGAAATTGCATTTCCTATGGAAAATGCGTTGGAATGCAAAAAGCTGAAGCTTAAAGCTTAAATATTTGAAAAAAATGATGAATATCTCTTAACATAGTGAAATATAGTTGAATATAGCTTAAAAAAGCTAAAAAAATAAATTTAAAAAAGCTGAATATATTTGAATATAACAAAACAGCTGAATATATATGAAAACAGCTGAATGTATATAATACAGCTGAATATATATGAAAACAGCTGAATATATATGAAAATAGTGGAATATATATGATCATATATAGAAAACTACCTGATGAAAAGTGTTAAAGCCAAAAAGCATTAAACTGAACTGTTGAAAATCCTTGTTGTGTAAATGTAGAATTGAAAAAGTTGAAAGGAAAACTGCATCATCTAAATACTGAACATAGTGAAATATAGTTTTAAAAAAAAGCTGAATATATTTGAAAATAACAAAACAGCTGTATATATATGAAAACAGCTGAATATATATATATATATATATATATATATATATATATATATATACATATTTATATATATATATATAAAAATAGTGGAATATATATATGAACAGATAGAAAGAGAGAGAGGGAGAGAGACAGAGAGAGAGACAGAAGTCCTGTGCATGTGTAAGTGTCTGTGTGTCTGTTAAACTGCCCTCATGTCAAAGGTTGCCATGGTGATGAATTCAAACATCGGCAGTTACAATTATTAACTGCCGATGATTATATGGAGTAAATGCTGGCGAACACCTATCCAAAAATCACGCAAAAAACACACTTAAAAAGCCCCTATTGCTTAGATATCGCATATAGAGTGTTAGGAAGACAGTTACTGTGACTGGTGAGTCCGTACAATAAAACATGTGTCTGTACAGGCGATTTACAAATCAGGTACGAGCTTCAGGGGAGACGTGGCTTTGGAGGAAGATTTAACATGGCGGCGGATGGCAGAGCGAGGTGGACTTGCTCTTGCATTCAGTCCGATTTCAAGACGTCTGAATCTGTTGGATTCCTATCGACCGCAGTTTATGACAGAAGACGTTTTGAGTTATAAATTATGCCCAAAGAGTACACGGTACGGAGTTTAGGGCAAATTTTTAAAAACAAATCTTCAAGATCTGACTTCGGTCTTCCCTCTAAGACATCACGCACTCGGAGCTGCGCAATACACACCCATGTTAAAGAGAGAAAAGGCGGCAAAAAAACATAAAACTAAAACGCAGACAGTTTAAATAGTATAAAATATCTAAAAAATCTGAAATTATAGAAAGATTGCTGAAGGTTTTGTCAACATTTTAAAAGTTAAATGGTGTTTTTTGCTGAATGTATGCAGAAGCTGTAAGCTGTTAAAGTTGATTAAAGTTAAAGAAGATTTGAAGATTTTCCCCATTGGATCCCATTCATTTTAATTTTCATAAAAAGCTTAATAGAATAATAACTAGAAATTGCATTTCCTATGGAAAATGCGTTGGAATGCAAAAAGCTGAAGCTTAAAGCTTAAATATTTGAAAAAAATGATGAATATCTC
Source organism: Clinocottus analis (assembly GCF_023055335.1). NCBI lineage: Eukaryota > Metazoa > Chordata > Actinopteri > Perciformes > Cottidae > Clinocottus > Clinocottus analis. Next base: position 11,321,492 of record NW_027175854.1, on the reverse strand, counting down.
TTAACATAGTGAAATATAGTTGAATATAGCTTAAAAAAGCTAAAAAAATAAATTTAAAAAAGCTGAATATATTTGAATATAACAAAACAGCTGAATATATATGAAAACAGCTGAATGTATATAATACAGCTGAATATATATGAAAACAACTGAATATATATGAAAACAGCTGAATGTATATAAAACAGCTGAATATATATGAAAATAGTGAAATATAGTTGAATAGAGCTTAAAAAAGCTGAATATATTTAAAAATAACAAAACAGCTGAATATATATGAAAACAGCTGAATATATATGAAAATAGTGGAATATATATATGAACAGATGGAGAGAGAGAGAGAGAGAGAGGGAGAGAGAGAGAGAGAGAGAGGGAGGGAGAGACAGACAGAGATAGAGACAGAGGGAGAAGTCCTGTGCGTGTGTAAGTGTCTGTGTGTCTGTTAAAGTGCCCTCATGTCAAAGGTTGCCATGGTGATGAATTCAAACATCGGCAGTTACAATTATTAACTGCCGATGATTATATGGAGTAAATGCTGGCGAACAACTATTCAAAAATCACCCAAAAAACACACTTAAAAAGCCCTTATTGCTTAGATATCATATGGAGCGTTAGGAAGACTTGATTAACATATGTTCGTTTTTTAGAGCAATGATGTTCCCAGGTCAATGTGACAGTCAGTCTGTCAGTGTCTGAGTCAGTATTATAAATCCTATAGTACCATATTTATAAGGAGAGACATGAAAGAAACTCTTACTTTAGTGTTCCCGGGCCAATAAAGGTTTATTTTTGGGGAGAGCTGATTTAGAAATAAGGGCGTAACTTTAGTTTCTAAACTAAAGTTACGCTCTTATTTCTAAATCAGCTTTAACACGTCTGACCAACTGCTCGGTTAAGTCCTCCCTCCCCTCTGCCTCTGAACCCCGATGTCATGACAACAACCTGTGCCCAGCCCTGGCGCTGCCATGGCAACCAGAGAAAGAAGAAAAAGCTTCCAGAAGTGGGAAAACTTATATATATAATATAATAATATAAGAATTGTTTAGTCTGGAAAGTGCGGCGTTTGGCACATGAATCCGAATAGAGACGGGTTCCCATAGCAAAGACCTGCTTTTTTTGTTTGAAGTTTAAAAATGTGTACAACTTTATGGGGCTGTGAACAGGTGTGTGCGTGCGCCTCGTGTGAGGTAGAGAGAGAGAGAGAGAGAGAGAGAGAGAGAGAAAGAGAGAGAGAGAGAGAGAGAGAGAGAGAGAGAGAGAGAGGGTTAAACAGGGAGGAAAGAAGGAAATGGTCTAAACTTGACACTTCTGACCACTTATAGCCTCCACTTTCACTACCGGGTGCAACTACCTGATTAAAAAAAATAATTAGGTGTATTTTTGCGATAGCAACAGGTATAACTATATTCTACAGCATAATGTTTATTTTTCAATTATACTATGAATGACAACTGGGTTTCCTGCCTCGTGTTGTCCAATCTGGCAAGTGAAAGATACATATGATATGTATTAGGGGTAATAAAAAAGATCGGGAGATCGGCATTAATGCGCTATAGTCTCCGCTCACTTTGTTGAAATCGACAATGTTAACCGGTAACGTTGCTCTCTCTCTGTCATCAGACGGTTGGCACCTGCTTAGCTCATAACTAACTTAATCAGAGAAGTATCTATTATCTATCTGCCTCGGCACCACAGGGTCTCAGCGACGTCGTCCTGTTTAGAAAAGGAGCCAATGTACCAGGTTCATTCAATTCAACTGTGATGCGTTCAAGATCAAAATAGTAAAAATGGGAATTGGCCGAAAGTTAACGCGATCATGATGTGCTGGAATAGGTGTGTATTTGTTTGCACGAGGGATGTTTTTGTTCTGAAGAGAGAGGGTGAGAGAGAGAGAGAGAGAGACAGAGACAGAGACAGAGAGAGAGCTTAAAAAAAGATGAATATATATGAAAATAACAAAACAGCTGAATATATATGAAAACAGCTGAATATATATGAAAATAGTGCAATATATATGAACATATACAGAAAACTACCTGATGAAAAGTGTTGAAGCCCAAAAGCATTTAACTGAACTGATGAAAATCCTTTTTAAATCCTTTTTGTTTTGCCCGCAGGAGAACATGAAGTTGGCTTGCAGCATGGGGTCTATGACCCCATGCGGCTGAAGCCACACTTAATAAGAAGAGTAAAGGTAAAGTAAAGTGCACAGAATGAGGTAATGAATGTTGAAAGTGACAGGTGATGAGTAAAGTGGCGAGTGACTTTGAATGTGCGGTTTGGACAGATGTGCAGGGGAGAGAAGGGAAGGTCCTGGGGGAGACAGAGTCAGTCAGTGGGGGACCCGGGCTCTGTTGATGAGCCCGACTGCTGCCGGGAAAAACTCTTTGTGTGGCGGGAGGTCTTGGTCCTGATGGACCTCAGCCTCCTGCCAGAGGGAAGGGACTCGAAAAGTTTATGTCCAGGGTGAGAGGGGTCAGCCGCAATCTTCCCTGCCCGCATCCAAGTCCTGTAAGCGAAAGAGTGCTGGAGGGACGGCAGATTGCAGCCAATCACCCTCTCAGCAGAGCGGATGATGCGCTGCAGCCTGGCCTTGTCCTTGGCAGTGGCTGCAGCGTGCCAGACGGTGATGGAGGAGCAAAGGATGGACTCAATGATGGCAGTGTAGAAGTGCACCATCATTGTACAGGCATGTGGTGAGTGAAATGATGGTTGTGTTACTGTCAGTGTTTTTAAATCTGCAGTCATATTTAATCATGAACAGCTACAGCGCTGTTGTTGCTGCTGGTCGAGCTTGCCAAGCTATTGTTAGAGCCTCTAAACTAGTGGCAACTGCTTGGCAGCTCGTATGTTGCCACCGGAAGTGCCTCTATGAGGTGCCGGTGCCACGATTTGAGTATTTTAGCATTAAATTAAACAACATGAACATTACAGAGGCTGAAAGTAATTAATTATCATGTCAAGGTTAAATCAGCCTTATGAACCTGATAAAGACAAACTGAAGCAAGACATACAGCTGTAAACTAGAGCAATAGGGTTTCTGTCTTCATTTGTGTTTTGCAATTTTGGGTCACAGGTTAAAGACAGCCAGCTGTCAATCATCCAAGGCCTGATTATGGGCAGCGGCCAACACACAGAGCGAATGCCCCTCCACTAAAACCAATTCATCTCGCATCAGCTGCTCATAAACAACCCATCAATATCCTCACTGAGATCCAGAATGTGTTCACATCATTGTTGGGGAGTCATTTATCGACACGCACAGGGATAAAATATTTATTATTGAACAGCTCTTGGTTTTGGAAACATGATCAATTGTTTTGACCTCCAGTGTACAAATTACGGCGGTTCTGAGTGGAATTGTACCAATTCTTGTTCAAGACATCCAAACACACGGCACAAATTGATCTTGTTGTCTAAGCCAAGCTTGAAACTCGTGTGAACACGAAGACATGAAATGTGAAAATAATAAGCATTGATCCAATACCTGATAGTTTCCTGTGCTTATCTCTCTCCACCTAAGCAGGTCAGAGGAGAGTGTGTTTGCTTCTTCAAATATAAAGACACTAACAGGTGTCCCTGAATGTAAATTCATCATCAGATTCCTGTGACATTGTAGTAATTTAGAATATGTTTTCCGACACAAAGTCTACTGATAACATAGATATATACTACAGAGTTGTTGTCACATAACAATGTGATCATGTGGAGGCCTGAAATCATGATAATGGCATCATCGCAGTAATCGTTTTTTGCGCAACAATATTATAGCCTGATCGTTCTGCGTCTGTAAGAAACAGTTTTGGAAATAAAAAGTTTTACCAGTTAAAACAAAAATCGTTTTGAAGTTATTTTCTTTTTTAATGTGTGTTGGAAGAAAAAAATTATTCACGCTTAATCATTTACTATTTCACTGTTATATTCAGACTTCTCATCTTACTGTCTGTTTAATTTTACACACAAACTCAGCATGTCTCCTGATAGCAGTGAGACTGGGGAATCTGTCTGTTTCTGTCTGAAAGACCGTGCAGTTTCTTTGTTATCCTATGACCATTTCTTGCAAACCGCTCTATGGGACAAGGGGAAAGGTTCACGGTTAGGCCGAAGACGTCATGAGGGTTTCTGTTAGTGGGTCATGATGAGTATTTAAGAGGTGGTTCTTTGAGAGATCTTTGAGCAGTCTTGGATATGCAATTTGTCTATCACCTTGTACTTCTGACTCTGCTCCTTCCTTGCAACGAATAAATATTCCTGTTCTTATGATTTTACTCCAATGGGTCGAGTGAATTTTTCTAACAGTGTGTTTTTGTAATACTATTTTAGCCACAAGAGGCAGAAATGCTACTTTCCAATAGTGGTATTATGTAGTGATTAAAATACATGCATCCAAAAGAAAGATATGACAACATTTTAAACTACATATATGGTAAATGGACCTGTACTTGTATAGCACTTTTCTAGTCTTCCGACAAATCAAAGCACTTTTACACTACATGACATCATTCACCCATTCACATCCATTCACACACAGATGGGAGGAGCCACCATGCAAGGTGCCATCAGTATAGTCAATCATTCATACACATTCAGACTCCATAGGCACAGCTACAGGAGCCATTTAGGGTTAAGTGTCTTGCTCAAGGACACATCGACATGGGCTAGCGGAGCCAGGGATCGAACCACCGATCCTCTGATTGAAAGACAACCCCTCTCACCACTGAGCCACAGTCGCCATAATAGTCATCATATATGTATCTATGTATGTATGAGTGTATCTTGTGTTTAGAATGAATCAAGCAATTAAAGCTCACCTGGAAGAAAACATGAATGCTTTTAATCTTCAAGCTGTTCTCCACCTGTTCTCACGATATTCACTGGATAGAAAAAACACTCCAATCAGATTTGAAATACCAGATGTCTTTTTCTCACTCACCTCTCAGGGCTTCAGTATCTTTCCTCACTTTGAGTGTCAGAAAAATGCTGCAGTTGCTTGGGACAGATCTTTCCCGGGGTGCACCTGGGACTAGCTGTTTATTCTGTTGGTTTGGGGATTAAACCTGTGACCTGATAGGACAGTTAAACTGCTTGATCGGCCCTTTAAAGCACCACGGTGTCGTTTTTTATACATTTTAGACATGCAAGTCCCCTTCCTCCTCTTCCTCTCTGTGCTCTTCTCCTCGCCAACCTCAACAACAACCCCTAGCTTGTCAGGGCTGAACACACGTATTATCCGGTTTTTAATCTCCTTCTTGCTCTGCACTTAACATAGACTTTCCTTCGTATTTCTCTTAAATGCAGACGCCGGAGTACTTTGTCCCACGTTTAAGTATGCACGGATACTTTCTCAGGATTAGCAGGAAATTTAGCAGGTTGAAGGCTCTGATGTTGAATAATCAGCCTGAGAGTCGAACAGACTCTCAGCACATTGTACTTGAAATGTGCTGCTGCTGCTGCTGTCAGGAGACCCAGATAAAAAGATGTGGGCAGATAAGTGGACTTAAAACTGTTTGTAGGGATAAAGATCAGCGAGTAGACTGGAGTGAGATGTTTGAAACCCAAAATCTGAATTCAAATCACAGTTGTGAAACAAAGCCACTGTTGAACAATATAGAAGTGTTTGATTTTTCACAGGCCTTAACTAAAAAGCCTGTAAACTTTATTAAATCTCTTAACAGTAGTGTCCTTCCTTCTCGCTTAGTGTATGATGTGCTGAATGTTAAGTGGTTGAATCAAAACTCTTATAGGTCTGAGTTGTTCTATTAGAAAAGATTCTAGAATTATAGCTCGAAGACAATCCCATTTCAATTTCTCAGTTTATTATTATAATCAAACACATTTCTTGACGAACAAATCTCATTATTATCAGTGAGTCAGATTTTTCTTTCATATTCATGACAAAACATTCTATTATATTGTGTTCGTACAACTTAAAACATAGATCGTAATCAAATCAATTAAGATCATGTTAGAGTTAGGCTTAGGTCAGGGTTTACGTACAATTGTCTCAATGAAGGTCCTCACAGGGATAGAAGCAAGCATCTGTGTATCCTACAGTTCTCCTTTCTCTCCCTTCACACACACACACACACACACACACAAACACAGAGGGATGTGGTGACACTGGGCTGAGCAGAGCAGGGGTCAGAGGTCACAACCCCAGAGGGTCAGAGGACAAGTGCGGAGGCAGGATGGACTAAATAGATAACAATGTGTATGTGTGTCTGTTCGACTCTCAGGCTGATTAGTTTATAAACACACAAACACATAATTGAATTTCAGATAAACTTTGTAACAAATCATTAAAAGTAAGTTAAGTAACATTTGCACAGGAGAAAAGTAAAAACACGAGCGGCAAAATTAAAGCAGAGCAGCTTTTTTTAGGTTTCCTTATGATAAATAATGAGGTCATTCCTCAGTCGGCATTAAGTTAAGAAAAAATGTGCACCGGCTCCTCCTCTAAAGGTTTGGGCTTCACTCAATGGAGAAAAGCTTTCACACCAACTGATGAAAGGAGTTACAGGCAATCAGAGTGAAAGAACGCAGCCTAAATTAGCTGAATAAATTTTTTTTTTATCAATACGTAACCTTAAGACAGTTTGTTCTTTGAGGCTTCTTTTCCTTTTATCACGAGAAAAGGAGTTCAGTGTTCAAGAACACTGCAAAAAGTGTTGAGGTACAGAGGGATCGTGTAATGCTTTATGGCCAATAATGAAGATTATACTCAAGTTACTACTTACTTTACACATTTTACTTGCAATGGAGTATTATACATCAGGGTACTTACTTATGTATCACTTCTTTAAGTCTTTTGATTCTGTGACATCTACATTTTTGTTGGCTTTACTTTACTTTTAAGTCCCCCCATTTAGCATTTATAAGCAGCTATGAACCAGTCATAAATGTTTCTAACACATTATTATGTAGTTATAAGCAGATATTATTATTTATGAAAGTATCTGTTAACAACTCCGGCTCTAAGGGAGATGTGTCTGAGGTCAAGACAGACAGCTGTGCTGGACGTGGCAGACAATCTATTTTCACATTAACATTCAAAGACAAAAGACTTTCATGTTAGGATGAAAATATTACTCTCTCGCTGTGTAAACTTCCCCAAATCTGTCTGAGAGCAGGACAGAGTGGCTAATGAGAGCTTAAACTCTGATAGCATCCAGGACCAGCAACACACTGTGGGGCCACACAATTCATAGTACATTTTTGGACATTCATAGGGGAATAATTAAAACCTTTTTAATGTGATATCATGTGAACAGTTGTATGAGGAAGTCTTAGTAATGCTCTATTACTACTGTTGGAAAAACATGCCAATTATTGCAGCTTACAGTACGTTGGAACAGTTTGAGCAGCTTTGCTCCAACGTCCCGGGAAAAGGAGTTGATTATAATCTTTAGTTACAGGTACGCAAACTGGAGATTGAGGCCAAGACATAAGTTAAGTTACGACAGCTTGACATAGAGGCCATGAGAATTTCTGCTGGACAACGGCCAGTAGACGTCTCAACACCTTTCCGTAAGGGTCATAACCAACCAAGTTTTGATGTCAGCAAAAACATTGTCTTCCTGCCAACATTTCGTGAGTATGAAGTTGACTCCTACTTCAATGCGTTTGAGAGGATTGCTACTGGTCTAGCTTGGCCTAAGGACATATAGCCTATCCTACTCCAATGCAAGCTCGGTAAAGCACAGGAGTCGTGTCATCTCTTTTTTTCCGAAGAAAGCTTACTATTTGATGTACTCAAAGAGGCAATTTTGCGTGCGTATGAACTTGTGCCAGAAGCCTACCGACAAAAGTACAGTAACCATAAAAAGACTGGTGCGCAAACTGATAGACAAAGCGTAAGCAACAGTCCTTGCCTAGCCCACAACAGCCAAAAGGCATGGGTCTGATTAAGAGAGTGTCGCCACCAAAAGCTGAAGTGTCACGTTCTAAAGTGAAGGAACCTAATGTTTCAAGGCCTTTTTGTTGGATGGTTTTGTTTCAGTCCCTGGGGATCCTCAGGATCAGAAGCCAATAAAGATACTGAGGGACACAGGAGGTTCCCAGTCCATCATTCGGGAAGGCGTCTTTCTATTGTCATCTGTATCCTCATGTCACTCTAGGGCAGTTTTTCAAGGTGTTGGCATGAGCTTTATACCTGCCCCATTGCATCTAATTAATGTTCAGTCTCCCAGGTACGTGGATTCTTTAAAGTCGCTGTACTACCAGCATTGCCCATTCGTGGGGTAGACTTTATCCTGGGAAATGATTGAGCAGGGGGACAAGTTGTGCCAATCCCTGAAGTGCTAGACAGTCCTGATTAGAGCTTAGAGTCTGACAACATGACAGAAGTAATTCCCGACACATTTCCAGCTTGTGTGATTACAATGGCCCATACCAAAGAAATATGGTCTTGACTTGTCTAACTCTTTTCTGGCCACTGAGCAGTTTTCCAAAGCTGATATGACTAGGTCAGAAGGTCAGCCCGCGGTCCAGCCTGCGGATACTGGGTCTTTTCACACCAGTCGTGGGAGTGTAGAACTGCCGACCACTAGGGACGAGTACATTACATCCCAACAAGCAGACGCCACCCTTGTAAAATGTCAGTACTCTGTTCTTCGCCAAGAAGAAGCAAAGAAACAGAAAATGTCCTACTTTCTTGACGATGGTCTGTTAATGCGTCGCTGTACTAGTAGAGTCCCAGAAGAGATTGATTGGTGTGAGAATTACCAGATTGTAGTGCCGATGTCCTATCGTTCTCAAATACTGTCTTTAGCTCATGGTCACCCATGGTCAGGACACATGGGGATTACTAAAACCTATAAAAACAGTCCTTCAACATTTCTTTTGGCCAGGATTTAAATTTGATGTTGTTCGTCATTGTCATGTGTGTCAAGTTGTAGAGAAACCAAATCAAGTGATTCCTCCCGCTCCCCTCTGCCCTATTCCAGTAATGGGTGAGCTGTTTGAAAGAATTATGTTGATTGTGTTGGGTCATTGCAATAAACTAAAACTGGGAATCACTACGATCACGACTAACTATTATGTGTGCTTCCACTAGGTTCCCTGAGGCCATCCCACTACGAAGGATAACTGCTCCAGTTATCACAAAGGCTCTGGTAAAATTCTTTTCATTGTTTGGTCTGCAAAAAGTAGTTCAAACAGATCAAGGCACCAATTTCAAGTCAAAAGCCTTTGCCCAAGCACTGAAAACATTAGACATTAAACATGTAATGGAGAGGTAGCCAACACGAGGCCCGGAGGCACCTTGTCATACGTGAGTTGCCCGCAAGACATGTTAAAAAAAAATTAATTCAGCTTCATTAAAAAAATTAAATTGTTATCAACAGACCCTTGGTCGCGTTAAAACTCTTCTCTGGATCGCAAGCAGCGGAGTTCCACCCCAAACACGGGCTCGCACACAGGCAAGCACACACACAGGGGCACGCACACAGTGGACAGAGAGTGAGACAGAGCGGCGAAAAATAAGTTGCGTGCTTTTCACAATGGGATTTGCTGCTTTAAGCTAACACTATTTTAAGCTATCGGCTATCAGTTTTGAAGCCTAACAGTTCATGTATGTGCGGGTCACCGTAGTCGTCTGGTATCTGGGGCAAAATAAAGCTCATTACCAACCAAAAGCTAATTGTGTTGCTGTCTTTGTGGTGCCCAATACGCCCGTGGTAACGAGACCTGTTGCAGTGGAGCCAAACGTGGGGCTGGGCACATGAAGCACAAAGAGGTGCGCTTGGGCGCATGGTGGCGGGCATTGCAGTTTTTGGGGGCTCTCCATGACAACGGCGAGAGGCAGGCCTTCACCCTCGAACAGAACGCCGCCTGGACAGCGGCGCTGTCGCTGGCCCCCTCTCCGGTGGCAGGGGTCACCTTGCACAGGATGACGTCAGCCGATGACGCCCAGTCTTTCCTGGAGTCGTTTGAGGCAACCGTGGGGGCATGTGGCTGGCCTGCGGGCGAGTGGGCGGTCCGGCTCCTGCCTCTCCTGGCTGGAGAGGCGCAGACAGCGGCGCTGGGGCTACCCCCGGCAAGGGACGCCGCCACTAGATGGCTACAACCTGGAGACTCAGTGGGGGCGCGAGCAGTGGTCGAGAAGGTGGTCGGACTGCCAACCCGAACATCGGCATGGGTCCGCTGCCACTGCCCTACAGATCTGGAGACAGCCATCACCCTGGCAGAGGATCATCTGGCCGTTCATCCCCCCGAATCGGGGGACAGCGGCCGCGCTCCGGTCCGAGCGACCCCCGCCCCGCGGAGGAGGCTACCTCCGCAGACCCTGGCAGGGCTCACGCCGGCACTGTCGGCGGCACCCCTCCTTCAGGGCCCCGATCTACCGATTGCGGCCCAAACCGGCACCCTTCCTGACCTGCAGAGGGCCCCTCAGACATCAGGGCAGGAGTGTTGGAGGTGTGGGTAACCCGGACAATTCCGGAGAGAGTGTCCCTTGATGGAGGTGGGCCAGGTAATCCGGGTTGCCGGCTCTCCAACACCCTGCCCCGGTCCGGAAGCGACGTATCGCATTCCGGTAAGAATCCAGGGGGTACACATCAGGCAAGGGTGGATTCGGGCTGTAGGCAGTCTATGATCCACCAGAGCCTGGTTCGACCCGGAGCATTGGTGGATGCATTTTGGGTGAAGGTTAGGTTTGTGCATGGGGACGTTCACGAGTATCCTATAGTGCCAGTGGAGATTAGATACGGGGCAAAACGCATAATGCAAAGGCTGCGATTAGCTCCTGCCTTACGCACCTCTGATCTTGGGAACCAATTGGCCCGGGTTTAATGAGTTAATGGGGCAGACAGTGGGGGGGGGGGGTTAGGGCTAGGGTTAGGGGGGGGGGGCGTTCATGGCAGACAGGGTCATGCGATATGTGCACTGTGTTCAGTGGGGACGCGAGGTTGTCCTCTCCTGCAGTGAGAGGAGGGAGAGGGGGAACCGGCGCAGCCCCCTGTGGAGGCTTCACCGGCTTCCCAGTTCCACTCCATGGAGGATTTTCCACTTGAGCAGTCTTGTGACGATACTCTGCGTGCGGCCTTTGACCAAGTGATAGGGGTTGATGGTCAGCTGCTGCGCCCTGACACAGCGCAGGCATATCCGCACTTCGCATTGATGAGGGACAGGCTGTACCGGGTGAGTCGTGACACTCAGACAGGGCAGGAGAACACCCAGTTGTTAATGCCAAAAAGCCGCCGGGAAATGTTTTTCCATTCGGCTCATTATAACATGGGACATGAAAAAACGCTAGACCGGATAAAGACCCAATTTTATTGGCCGGGCATCCGGGGGGAGGTGCGCCGTTGGTGCGCCTCCTGCCCGGAATGTCAATTGGTAAATCGACCGGCCATTTCGAGGGCACCTTTGCGTCGTCTGCCATTAATGGAGGTTCCGTTCGAACGAATCGGCATGGACCTCATCGGGCCATTTCACCGGAGCGCACGCGGATCTCGCTTTGTGTTAGTCCTGGTGGATTACACGTGATATTCGGAGGCGGTGCCATTGCGCAACATTTCTGCAAAGTGTTGCGCAGGCTCTGTTTCAGGTCATCTCTCGAGTCGGGATCTCGCCAAGTGGCAAGGGCCCTTTGTGGTCACACGGCAAGACAGTGGCAGAGCTACACAGATCTACCACCTTAACCTCCTAAAAGCATGGAGAGAGGCGGAGTCTGTTTCTCTAATGTCCGCAATTTCTGAGAGAGAGGAGCTACGGGCCTGAGGTTCCAAAATCCACCAATCCGACCTCGCTCCTTTGTAAAGCCCATTTCTCCGGGACCCAGAGAACAGACGTTGCCCAGTTGCAAGCACAGTTTGCTGACGTGTTCTCTCACCTGCCAGGACGCACAAACCTCATCACGCACCAGATTGAGAGTCCTCCGGGCGTGACGGTGCGGTTACGACCCTGCAGGTTACCTGAACAGAAGAGAAAAGTGATTCCTCCACAGGAATTGGTGGCAATGCTGACGATGGGGTTATAGAAGAGTCCAACAGTGCCTGGTCTAGCCCCATCGTTCTTGTGGTCAAGAAGGATGGGTCGATACGGTTCTGCGTGGACTATCGCAGGGTAAATGATGTGTCACGAGTGGGTTAGGCCGGACGGCTCCCTGGCCTAAGACAGGCGGTGGAGGTATGTTGGGGTGTGGTTTAGGCTCAGCTGCGGAGGGGGAGTGGAGGAGCAACTCAGGGAACAGGTGCTGAGATTGAGTGTGATCTTTTTTTTCTTCTTTTTTTAAAACTTTTATTAATCCCCTTGGGGAAATTCTTCTCTGCATTTGACCCATCCTTGATTAAGGAGCAGTGGGCTGCCCTGTGAGGCGCCCGGGGGAATACGCAGCTGGGTGCAATTGTCTGTTTGTGTGTGTGTGTCTCCTATAAAACAGTGACAGAGCAGAAGACGCAGGAGGTATCAAAGGCTGATGACGACTGAAGCAACGATGCTGACGGAGTCGTCTGGTATCTGGGGCAAAATAAAGCTCATTACCAACCAAAAGCTAATTGTGTTGCTGTCTTTGTGGTGCCCAATACGCCCGTGGTAACGAGACCTGTTACAGAAGGTTTTCAAGTTGATTTTCCAGCCAGCTCGAAGAAATAATAAATAAATAAGCTATGTTTGGAAATAGTTGTCTCGTGCGCCCTTTGGAAGTACCAGGTCATTTTTAAGTTTGGCCAGAGTTATTCAGAAAACACCAGAGAACTTGACAATTACCCCTAATTGACAACTGCATTGATGAGATTGGTCCTGCAACATACGTGAGAAAACTGGACATGTTGAAGGGATATTGGCAAGTTCCTTTAACTTCGACAATTTCAGCTTTTGCAACCCTTGACAGTTTCCTCCAGTATACCGTGATGCCATTTGGTATGTGTAACGCTCCTGCTACTTTTCAGAGGTTTATATATACTGTACTATGTACCGAACTGTAGAGCTATAAAGATCACAGCATTACAGCATTCCCTGAACCAAAAACCAGGAGAGAGCTGCACGTTTCCTGGGGATCTCAGGATATTATCGACGGTTCTGCAAAAACCTCTTTTCGGTTGCAGCGCCATTGACTGTTTTAACCAGTCCCGCAAAGCCCTTTGTATGGTCTAATGCAGAGGTAGCCAACACGGTGCCCGTGTCAATCGACCATGGTCTTGTGTAAACTTTGCTCTGTATCGCAAGCAGAGGAGGTCCGCCTCCAACACGGGCGCGCACAGAGCATGCACACACGGGTGGGCACACAGTGGAAAGAGAGAGAGAGCGGCGAAAAATATTTCGCATGCTTTTCAATGGGATTTGCTGCTTTAAGCTAACACTATTTTAAGATAACAGCTATCAGTTTTAAAGCCTAACAGTTCATGTACATGCGGGTCAAGACAAAAAGGCTGCAGCCTGGAGCTCAATGAACAACGTTTCTGACTTTATCGAGAGTCTCTGGGCGCGAGAGGAAATGCTGATTTTAAATGTTCACTGTACGTTGCTAACAGGCATGCGCGACTCGCCGATTCTTGGCATTTTGCCAAAGCCAATCTTCATGAAATCTCCGTAAGGTCTTTATGCTGTTGCATCTTTTATCAGAAAACAGACCTCAGCTCATTAAGAATTAATTGAGAGTACGTATCAAATCTATAACCCTGTTTTAAAAAGATGTGTAGAGGAAAGCAGCTCACTGAGCCACTGATGCAACCTGATGCTCACACATCTGCACTTATTCTGTTTTGTTTTGCAAAAAAATAGCTTATTGTTTTAAACAATAAGCTATTTAGTAGTTACTAAATATTAGTTATTTTTTTTGCACAGATATAACTTTATTTTCATTTTTCTAAAAAAGTGATAAAAACATGTTTTTCCTACCATCATTGTTGTGGAAATTGTTAATAATTATTGTGAGGAATAATTAACATTGATATGTGATCAGACAGTTCACATATAGTATAATTAAAAGGTGACCTGTGCAAGTTTGTTGTTCAGGAAGTTTGTATCAAACAAGTAGCCCTTTGGATTATTTTGTACCTCAAAGTAGCTCTCGATTCCAAAAAGGTTGGTGACCCCTGGTCTAGTGAGTACACACAGTCCTTTGAGAGCCTTAAAGCATTTATTTGTTGCACTCCTGTTCTGACTGCCCGAGATTTTTTGTTGTCTTTCCAAATGGAAGTTGATTACAGTGGGGTTGGAGCTCGGGCAGTTCTTATGCAAGGAAATCACCAGACCATCGATCATCCTGTGAGTTACTTCTCACGGAAGTTCAACAAGCATCAGCTTAAATATTCCACCATAGAGAAGGAGGCTCTACAACATTTTGAGGTTTATCTCGGGTCAAGTGCAAAACCGATCTAAGTTTTACTGATCATAACCCGCTTGTCTTCCTTTCACGGATGCAAAATCTCAATGAACGTCTTATGCGTTGGTCTCCAATTTTCCAAGACTACAACCTACAAATATGCCAAAAAAGGGCTCTGAAAATATATTGCTGATACTTTGTCACGGGCTATGTAGTCTCAAACATTCTATTATGTTTGAGCTTATGTGTGAGGGTGTTTTGCGTCAGTCTTTTGTGTTCTCCTCTTGTTTTTTCCCACACAGGCTCCACCCTATTAATTGGTTTCCAGCTAGACAACCAATCAGCGCCCATTTTAGAAGGAAGAGTTTGGGGGTGGTTTTCTTTTGGTAGTCTATGCACACAGACAATATTGAGTGGGAAGGTTTTGGTGAGAGGTTGTGGACAGTAGGTAAGTTTGTGGTACCCTGTACATTTGTGCACACACCTAGGTACTTTGTGTCTATGAGGTAATTGGTTGGTGCTCCCTCTGTCTGTTTTGGTTATCAGTTTTTAGAGAAGCTAGAGAAGCCATTTTCTTTGTTTTGTTAAAAGAGGTAGATAGTCAGGCCTAGTTTTGTTTTCTTGATTCCTATCTGTTCGGCACGACCACAACTGTTCCAATCTCTCCCACCTTTTGTCAGTACCACCACAATAACACTTAGCTTAGCTCTTGCCCTGATTTATTTGGCTGACCTGTGTTTGCCCCCCCCCCCCCCCCCCCGTCCCCCCTCTCCCACACCCTTATCCCCTAAACACAAAAAGGGGGGACATAATTACATGCAGGTTTCGGTCGACCGGTCCAAAGAAACACAGAAACTAGCAACCCCCAAAACTTCTTTGAGTGTATGCAGATTATCCTAATGTAGTGGCGCTGCTCGTCTTTAATCTCCCAACTCGTTAAAACACCAAAACACACATCATTCCCACTCCAATTTCCAGAAACCCCTGCGTGTTAACAGCCGTTAGTAACCTTAAGCCAGCCTTAAGCTGCGGTGCAGCCTCACGCTGCATTGATAATTGAAAAGTAAAGCGGCGGCGATTAATTTTTGACAGCGTTGTGGTTTTAAGGATGGCGGCCCCTCCTTGCGCTTGCGTACCATAGAAGTCCTGCGGTTGATGTGAGGAATCCTGCTCAATCAAAGCTGCGGCTGAGCTCTCAAGGGTTTCTATCCCTCTGACTCTCCATCCTCACATCCCTCCTTTCGCTCGGGTGGATTTTAATGCCTACCTGAGGGACCGAATGGGGAGGGAGGCGAGGGGGAAGCCTTGGTTCTCTGACTCCATGTCAATACTTTCTCTCTCCAGCTGAGCGGAATCACAGCCTCTCTGCTCTTAACTAATCAAAGCCTGGCTTCCTGCCTCTTCTCCCTTTGCTCTCCTCACCAACTTCTACAACAAATTTCAAGCTTGTCAGGGCTAAACACACATTGTCATGTTTTGATCTCCTCGCTCTGCACTTAACATCGACTTCCCTTCCTATTTCCCTTAAATGCCGACGCTGGAGTACTTTGTCCCACGTTTAAGTTTGCACGGATACTTTCTCAGGATTAGCAGGGAATTTAGCAGATTGATGGCTCTGATGTTGAAATGGGCTGCTACTGCTGTCATGAGGCCCGGAGAAAAAGTTGTGGGCGGATAAGTAGACAACTTAAAACTGTTTGTAGGGATAAAGATCAGCGAGTAGACTGCAGTGAGACATTTGAAAGAGAAAATCTGAATTCAGAACAGAAACTTCAGGAATGCCGATTGGGGACCAAAAGATTTAACCAGTGTTTATTATAATATTTTTGTAAATGTGAATTTACCTTTCATACTTTTTAATGTTAGTATTCCATTTTCGATTCGATTTCCTTCCTCACAAAGCCCTCTTGCTGCTGCAGTAATTATGACAGCATGGACATGGAAAACGTCAGCCTTTAACCCAGGTGACTGCTGTACATGTTTTTAACCACAACATATTTGTTTATACATTCAAGAAATTACATCTACTGTGATGAAATCTACTAACCAGCCAGCTACACTTTTGAAAATGTATTTCAGCTGTATCTGGGTTATGTCAAACAGTTTGACTGTTACCAAATGAAGCATCACCCCCCTCTCATCCAAAAAAGCTCTCTCCCATCCAGCTGTGAGATTGTATTGATTAGAAACAACCGCAGACCTTTTGATAATCTTTTCATCTTCAGAGAAGGAAAGACAAACACACACACGTACCTGCAGCTGATTCACAGGAACTTTTGGGAACATCAATAATGGATATATACACAACATGACTTTTCTGATCTCGATAAAACGTTCACATCCATGTGTGACTTAAACAAACAGTGGTTTGATTCCAAAATGAGTTCGCTGCAGTTCAAGAAAAACACCTTTGATGGGGAAAAGAGTCCTAAGAAGAAAAACATAATTAATTTATCTTTTGTTATCTAAAAATCCTTGAAACTTGTATAAATTTTAGTGTATCAGCAAGTTTAGGAGAAACAAAAACAAAACAAGTTCATTCATTTGTTGTGGAACAAAGGAAGATAGACGGGGGTGAGAGGGTAGGTTGAAGAAATAGAGAGAAGAGATAGGCAGGCTGGCTGGCTGGCTCAGTCGATCAATAACATAATCTGAATCAGAGACTGAACCTCCTGTTACTTTTTAGACTTTTCCTCTGTTCAACGATGACCCCTTCAAGGAGGTATGCAGACAAACAAACACACTTGTTGCCTTGTAAAATATACAATATTATAAAGAGGAAGATTCAGAGTAAACAAACACAAACTAAACAGACCTTCCGGCAAAGCTCTCTTGCTACCTGTTTCCATGTATCCAGGAACACGTGTCGCCATAATGACACACACTAACACAAAAACGTTGAGCCAATCCTACAGCCTCACTAAACTAAACTGGTTCTCTCCCTTGCAAAACCAGGCCAAACTAGGACACTGAAACTCCTTGCACAAACACAAAAGACAAATGTCTTTGATGAGGAAGCTCCTAAATCCCTTCTGCATAAACAAGCTCACCTGTCAGCAAGAGTACGAACAAGTGTTTTGAACAGTAAGGTTTTAATGGAGATGCTTGAGATCAGGAAGCAGTGAGGACATGACTGGATGAATCAGACTTTTTGTTTGTATAGTTTTGCTGTCGGTGATTGTGGTGATTGATTCATCAAGGATTTACTGCGTTTTGATGGTTTTCTGTGGAAGCATGTGAGAATAAGCAAAGTTTCCAAGGCAACACGGGGGGAGTAATTGAAGTTGAAATGGTCTTTTGGGGTGAAGTATTCCTTCAAACAAGCTGTATTATTATCACACTATAAATGACTATAAACCCTATCATCAAGCCAATCCTGAAGATCCACATTCCTAAATCGGAAATCTAATCTCCAGATCAATATCTTCCCAATCCTGACATAAACATGAAGAAAAACACAAAATCTATTATGAAGCTGATTAATCCATTTTGAAATATGTGTCTCATTACCATAGAACTTCTGTGGTCATTAAACAGTATATAGTATCTGTGATCTTTATTGACACGGTTTCATGAAAATATGTCTAATATTTTGTCCAGTTCATTGACAGTTATCAAACCACCACAGGATCTGATTTATAACATTCTATAATTATAGCATAATTATAGATAATAATTAGGAAATAATTTGCATTCATTCTTGTAAAGTGTCACATGGCCCATGTGGAGCCATTGTATTTTACGCTGGGTTTTTTAGAGGCGAGTTGGAAATTAAGTTTTTTACATGTTCTGTCTTAAGGGAACCAAAGAGTTACTTTTAAAACTTTTTCAGAGTTCTGCTAGTTGTATCATTGGTCTGTGTGAAGTAATGTATTACTGGTGGAGAGAAGACGGAAAGAAATTAAGCAGCGTCTGCAGCTTACAGCTGGCGGTCAATACCATCAATACCTGACGGTGATCATACTGAGGGCTAATTAAAGACTAAAGAGGATAAGAGATCCTGTGTTTGTAAAAAGACAAAGAGACTATAGAGACTCTCTTAAAGAGCAAGAGAGTCTGAGAGAGAACAGAAAAGGTGTGTGATAAATAGGAGGTCCAAGGTCAAAGCCACGTGGAGGTTTGATCTATAGCCTGAGAAAAGAGAAGAGGATGGAGGGAGATCGTCAGCGTCGTGTCAATCACAGTGAGGCCACCCTACTTTATGGGCTGTCAGTGGTTCTCAACTGGTCTGGCTCTGAAACCCATCATCACCCCTTAATGAACCAATTCGAGGAACTTTCTCAACTTCTCAAATTGATTTTATGAGAAGATGGTGCACTTTGAACCTAAGATAGTACAGAATATGTATGCAAAAACAAGTTTAATGATAAACCAAAACGACCAGCTGGTGGTGACGCTAAAAGGGAACTATTCCCTTTTACACTCAATTAGCTGCATTTTAATGAAAAAACTAAAAGTGCATCTTCAGGACACAATGTATTACAACATACATAACAATGCAGAATCTTCAGCCATTTTCAAACAGCTTTCATGCGTAAACAAAAAAGTCAAACAACTAAGAAGTAGTTTCAAAAAGACACAAATGGGAAGAAACACTCACTGAAAAGACACTACAGCGTTGATGGGAAGTCACACGGGGTGATGTACATAACAATGCAGAATCTTCAGCGCTGCGTTCTTCCGGAAATCCACATCCATCTCCACATCGAGCGTTATTAGAGCGTTGAGCTCCAAGTTGTTTTGACTGCATCAGGTCACCAGTTGGTCAGTCTCTCACATGTAGGGCGGAAAATTATGTTGGATCCTACATTTCTCACAATAAGACTGGCTGGGTCTTTCGTTAGAACCTCCCTGTACATGTGGCTCCCTGACATTTTTCAAATATCCCACATCCAGCTAACTCGGCGGCGACCTCCTGTTGTGAAAAGTGCCAATAAGGAAGTGGTCCACAGTCCTCTACTTCTTTCTTGACTTGATTTAGAGTCACATATACCAGTGATTTTCAATAAATGAAAAAAAAAATCTGATTTGTTTTTCTTTCATCTTTTTTTTTCATCATGTGGTTTTGTTTTGAAGGGACTTTTTTATGAGTATCATTTTTTTTGTCGGCTCTGGTTTCAACTTGTTCTGGTTAATACATGTTTTCAGCCGCGAGACGAGAAGCGTGAGACGGACAAACTGGCTGCTGTGCGAGACGTCTAGGACTTGTGGGTGGAGCAGCTGCTGCGCCTCTACAACCCCGGGCCCGAAGTGACGGTGGACGAGCAACTGGTTCTGTTCAGAGGTACTTGACTATCTGCTTTTCGTAATAATATACTTTCCTCTCATCACCGCTGCTTTCATCTCCTCTCATCACCTCTGCTCTGCTCTCCTTTCGGCAAACAACAGGCCGCTGTCCTTGCCGCCAGTACATGCCCAGAAAGCCGGCCAAGTACGGGATCAAGTCGTGGGTGGCCGGCGACACCAGATCCAGCTACGCTTGAAAGATGCAAGTCTACAGTGGAAAGCCGAGCGGCGGACACCCAGAGAAGAACCTGGGGTCGCTGGTCGTGCTCAACGTGACCGAGGGACTCACGGGGCGCAACGTCACGTGCGACAATTTCTTCACCTCCTACCCACTCGCGCAGCGGCTCCTGCTTCAGCTGCACTGCTTGCGTCCAAGCAGAGGGACCTCTTCTCGTCAAGGTTTGCAGCGTGGACAACCTCGACAAGATGAGAGAGAGGTGGAGGGCGCCTCAGACTATTTTTTTGCCGTGAGATATTGCTTGTGTGGCGTGTGAGCGTGTAAAAAAACATGAAAAAGTGTGTGTCACACGGTGAAACCGTGAGAGTTGGTGGCTCTGAGATATTTAGGAGCAACTGGGTGACGGGAGCGGCTTTTGATTGTTTCTCATTAGCCTGCGATGAAAGCACCGATGCATTTGACACTAGCGGCCTACTGATTTTTTTTAAGAGGAATTGATGACAACATTAATGTGACAGAGCTGCTTAACCTAAAAAGCCTTAAAGGGCGAACCAGAAGAACAGATTTATTCGTCTCTGTTTGCAATGCTGTTGATGACGTGAAACTACTGTCACGTCCGCAGTAATGACGCGCCGACGTTGGTCTCCTTAACTCGCAGGTTTATTGCAGCAATGTTCGCATTCACGTAAAGGGGCTCTTTGCTAACCGTAGTATTAAGATTATAAGAATATATTGGCTCCTAATACGAACCAAAATGGATACTATACAAAAGTACAAAATGGATACCATACAGAAGTACAAATTAGCTTTAGTTTAGACACATCCATGAACACTGACCCCCTTTCACACATCACAGACACACTGATGCGCTCTGCACACCATACACACACACTGATAAGGAGGACATCGGGACGGGAGCCATGTGGGTTGAACAACCCAGTGCTCCGATCAACGGGCTCGCAAGCGTAAGCCACACGCCGCTCCAACGTCTAGTCGACCAATAACAAATGCTCTTGTTGAGGATTGGCTTATGTAAATTATGAGTTCTTTTCTTTCTAAAGTTATTTTCCTCTTTCATTCTTCTTTAATGAAAATTACTATAAAAGTTATAAGTAAAATGTTTTCTATCACGCTGCATTAATATGCTTTAGCACATTCCTGTTTTTATAAGTAAAAATGGTTTCTATCACGCTGCATTGATATGCTTTAGAAAAATTTCTGTTTTTTACGACAAATCCAAATATGGTCATATCAGATGAATCCTACAGTATATGGAAGACAGGTCTAAATATGGTCATGGCAAAAAGTATCCTGCTCCAAAGACGATATTGAACCTGTGACCGAGGTCAGAGCATGTTGAACTACAGATACCCATTACTCACACTAATGAAAGGTCTGACACCTGTAAACCTATCATGACCCCGTCAAACAGCATTGGCACGTTTCATCTGCCAACTCTGCGTACAAGGCGCCAGTCTAACTGACACCTTCAGCCTCCCTTTCTGCAAGTTTTTTGCAGCAGTAAATCACTGTCTACTCTCACTGCACTTGCCTATATACACAGAGATAACTGTGCACCTCTTTAGTGCCTTCTCGGACTCTGTCCCCAAGATTGAACCACTATATTTGAGCAATCAAATGGAGACTTTCTTACTCTGTGAGTAAACTGAGTCTTTTAGTACTGAGGGGCTAACCCCCAAAGAATAAGAGATTTGGGGCACGGTGTTATAACCTTTATAACCTTTTAAACATGCATTACTTTTTGACTGTCTTTCAACTCTTGAGGGGCTAACCTACAAAGAAAGAAAGTTGTAGTAAAAGTATTGTATGTATAGTGTTGAGAGGTCGAGGAATTATGAAAGTACAAAAGTGTAATCATTAAAAACGTATAACTATTTTCGGTATAGCCATTTTGATATTCTTGTATAACCATTTTGATTTTTTTTTATGTATAACCATTATCTTTTTAACCATTGAAGGAATATATATATATATATATATATATATATATATATATATATATATATATATATATATATATATATATATATATATATATATATATATATATATATATATATACTGTTTGGTCTTTATTTCAAGTAGTTTGTGATTAGATTGTTTAAAATGCATAGGATGCTGTAAGTTGCTATGTTTTATAATCTTTTCTATATTATGGGTAAATGTAAAAAGCTCTTCTTTGTATTAGGGTCCAGCAGCCAGTGTGACCATATTAGGCAACAAACCCTCAGCTTATCTTAGATGCAAGATCTAGGACTGACCCTTAAAGAAAAGGAGGAGGGGTTAAGTGTGTCTGTGAGGTACAAGAGGTGATGCACAGAGAGGAAAAAGTCTCTTTGGAAAAAGTCTCGCTTCTTTGCTTACTTTTTACTCTTCTTGTTTACCAGACCACGGTCTGGAAAAACAGATTTAGAGAAGACTAGACTTAATATGTAACGTTACTGGAACAGAAGAAAAATCTTATCAACCCTGTCCCAGCCCTTAGGGGTTGGGACAGGGAACCCAGCTAGCCTGGAGGGCAGGGCTCTAACTTCAGTCTGGA
Organism: Clinocottus analis; assembly: GCF_023055335.1. NCBI lineage: Eukaryota > Metazoa > Chordata > Actinopteri > Perciformes > Cottidae > Clinocottus > Clinocottus analis. The sequence goes on along the minus strand of NW_027175854.1, from coordinate 11,299,199 downwards.
GGAAACTTTTTCTATCAGGATAAGAGTGCCTGACAGCAGTACAGGAACACCAAACAGAGAAAGTGGTTTTCACCAGCTCTGAATTTAGTTTTATTTTCATTTTACTTTTTACACTGAGCACTGTTTCATTGAGTTGAAATTGTTGTAAGTGTCAAACAGGCAGAGAGAAGGTGTAGATAATGCACACACTTGCTATACGGGTTGAGACAAGTTATAGCCCACTGACATCATAGAGCTGTAAAACACCCTCAACAAAACCTATAACTTAACTCGAAATAATCAAAAGTCCTAACAATTGAGCCCAGGGTGAGATAAAAGACCTAAGACATTATACTCATATTGGATGAAGATTGTTATTTCTTCCGGGATCACTGAGATAATTAGTCAAAGGAGTAACCACCGTGTTAGGCTAAGAGATCTTGCCTTCCTACTCCCCCCCCTCCCCCCATCCTCTCCTCTTTCCCCGGCAAGATCTCCGATCACGCTGCAATAGTAACTCTTGTTGAAATAAATCTTATACACTCTGGAATAAGAGTCTAGTTATCTACTTAATAGGAACTCCCATTTAATGGAAGGCTGAAAAAATATCTGTGTTTAACTTTCACCACGACGTCCAGCCTCTCTTCTTCCTAAGAAGAAGAGAGGCTACTACTGTTCTACTACTGTAGAACAGTAGTAGCCTACTGTTAAACTACTGTTTACATTGAACAGTAGTTTAACGCGGAACAGCTAACATCGCCCACACTCACGTACAACAACAACAACAACAACACACAGCACTTCTTCCAGAGCCCTTTGCCTCTCCCCCTACTCCACCAATCACAGACCAAAAAACTACGAACAAGCACGCTGCTTCCCTGTGATTGGCCGGAGAGAGTGCGAGGCCCCTGATCGACAAATGATCAATATAAAATTGAATGTTTTGAACAGTAACATACAGTATGTCACTATTCTCAGAGAAAAATGTGACACAAACTATTGCTTTTCAAAAAAGATCTTCTAAAAGATACAGGCAAAATTCACTTGTTTTATAGTTTAATGCACACCGACTACTTTGCATTAGTTTGAACTCCTGTTTAAAATGTTCATGAGACAATGTTATTTAACTTAAAGAAATGTAAGGTATTCTATAGAGTTAGTTCATTGTTATCTGACTGAATGAAATGCAGAATTGGTTACATTATATTAGGTTAGGTTACATTGTCATTTGAAAAATAACATTAATTGTGACAGTGAAAGTGTGTATTTTCATGTAACTTTTGTGGTTTAAAAAATGTCAAAAGGAACTATTGGCCCTTGGGCATTTTTACTTTATCACATTTGGCCCTCTTTGCAAAAAGTTTGGACACTCCTGTTGTAGGCCGACTCATCGTTGTTGTTGATGAGGCCCACCACAGTTGTGTCGTCTGCAAATTTGATGATGGTGTTGAAACCAAGTACAGGCGTGCAGTCGTAGGTAAACAGGGAGTAGAGGAGAGGACTCAGCACACAGCCCTGTAAAACGCCAGTGTTCAGGGTCAGGGTCGAGGTTGTGTGATTGCCTAACCTAACATACTGTCTGTTGGTTAGGAAATCCAGTCTCCAGGTGCAGAGGGAGGTGTCGATGCCAAGCTCACCTAGTTTGGCATTTAGTTTTGAGGGGATGATAATAGGGCTGAACGATTTGGGAAAATGATCTAATTGCGATTTTTTTCTTTCTCTCAATATTGCAATTGCGATTTAATATATGATTTTTTTTAATGTTATCCTCTCTTTTCCCTAACAAAACATAATGAATGATTTTAATATTTGTATATATTTAGCTTCCTGATTACTAATCACCACATCTCTCTATTTTGTGTCCTAAGGCACATGTGTAAAGTGATATTATGGCCCTAAATAAATGTCTGAAACCAAATTTATTATTATATCTTGGGGATGATGAGCCGTGGCTGGCTTTGCGGCCCGTGTGCGGCCTGGTGATCTGCAGAGACGGACTGGAGCCTGCTGCTGTATGTTGTCCTCTGGACCCTGGCAGCTGTGAATCCTCTCTGTAAAATACATCACTAATAGTTAGTTCACTGAAAGAGAGTAAAGATTACACACCAACACGTAACTAATGCTAAGTGCTAACGTTGCTAAGAGAGCCAAGCTAAAAATGCTTCTGCTAGCTCCGGTTAGCAGAAGCTAACGTAACAGTAGTTACAGTCTTACAAACAGAGAATTAACACGACTATGCGTACTAAGTTCATTTCAAGAAAGTTAACGGGGATCGTGACAATATTTTAATATCCACTGTTCAGTCTCATAGAGACCCTAAAGCCGTCTAAGTGTCGTTAGCTCTTGAACTAATTCCGGTTGGCTAGTGCTAATGTGAACACAATAGTTAGTCTTACAAACACAAAACAGAGATCTAACACTACTAAGCGTACTAAGTTCACTTCAAGAAAGTTAACGGGGATAGTCACAATATTTTATTATGCACTTGTAATCGCGCACGTTGCGATTAGAAAATCTCGTAAATGCAATTAATCGTTCAGCCCTAGATGTTAAATGCTGAACTGAAATCGAAGAACAGCACCTAGATGTTGTTGTTATCCAGGTGGGAGAGGGCGGAGTGGAGCGCGGTGGAGATGGCATTCTCTGCACTCCTTTAAATGTAAAAACCACAACTAAAGGTGTTCATTGAAAAAAAATCGTTGTTCAGTCGAACACTTTGGCATCCTGAATTGATCACTGAATTAACTTTTAAGGAAATTAAAAAAAACAGTGGTGGGGATGGCTTTCAGAAGAAACAATCCTTTTTTAACATGCCACTTGATCTCTTTTCCAAAGTGACCTCTAGTGAGTCCTTTCTAGGGCTGGGCAAAGTTGAAAAAAATTAACTGATTAATGGCATCCTGCACCAAATTCAACAATGCAGTAAAAACTAGTATATTGCACGCTTTAATATTAAAGTAATGTTATCAAAGCAATATAACAGGCACTCTGAAGCAACAGCAAGTTAACATAAATACATATATAGTTTATCATTAAAAAGAAAAACAAGTACTGCAGCAAGGGTCCCTGTGAGGGACAAAACCACTGCTTTTTTTGTCCATGTTCAGTCTGTTGCTTACCTTAAAGATGTATGTTAAAAACCAGCAATTGTATGTTCAAGACCAGCACTTAATTAACTTTATACAAAAGCAATAAGTGCGTTTCATATTTTTCAGTTCAGTTTTTCATCCTCAGTGAGAAAAGTCCAGTCTGTGTTGACTTGAACAAGTACACTGAACATCTTCTGATGTGAGAAAAGTTCTCCTCTTTGAGAGAAGAGTAAAGATCCAGAAGAAGTGCTCTGCCATAGTGGATCAGACCGCGGGGCAAGGAGCTTTGCGCATGCGGAATTAACTTTCAATCTGGACGCGGAGGCTGCCGTCTGCTGCAGCGCTCGCTGCTTGTTGCTGCACTTGCTGCTCGTTGAGAACAGAAACTAAATAACAATACATGCGTGAAAGCATGTATTGTTATTTAGTTTATTCAGGCTCAATTCATCACACTGCCTGTTTGGGAGGCTACAGAAGCGCGCCTGCACACCGACATAAATCACTTGAAAGTGAAAGCAATGTTGCCGTATTTCATTATTAGCTGCATCTTATTTATTTATCATGTTTGATTGACCTCACGCAGGCCGGACTGATAGAGTCGTAAAGGCTGCTTTATACTCTGGTTTTACGCAGAGACGCAAGCGCGCAAGTGCCCCTTGCGTAACCCAGTAAGCCCTCTTGCGTGCTTGCATGCGTTGCCCAAAATCTTTGACAATCCGACAAAGCTACGCAAGCCGTTCGCAGCCCACAAAACTGTGATTGGTCTGCTAACCACATCCTTTCTGAGTCTCGCATTTCCGGTTTCATAGTATGATATCGCTATTTTTAAAAGCCAGAGCAGAAACACGAATAATGGCTCCCCTTGAAGAAGTGATAAGCAACTCCCAATGCAAAACCCCCCAAAAAAAGCAAACACACAAAAAAAATGCAGTTAACGCGAGATTAACCTGGCAATAGTTCAACGTGTTAATCTTCCCACCTCTAGTCCTTTCTGACCATCCTTTCTGATCCGGTTTTTATCATTCGCAGTAATGCCCCCAGCAGAGCACAGCATAAAAGAGGACACGAGTTAAGATCGCCTGATAAAAAACATGAAGAAGCTTTCTGCTGATGTCAAAGGATCTACGCTTTCTCAAGAAGAAAAGTCTTGACTGACCCTTTTTAATAGAGCATCAGTGTTATTTTTCCAGTTTAATTTAGTGTCCAGATAGACCCCAAGATAGCATGCGCTGTGCCGGACCCGCTCCCTGCCGGTCAGGTGTCTGCGGAGTGGGTGGACTGTACGAACGCGCTGTGTATTGTGTGGTTTCGGTCTGTGACGAATGTCTGTGATGATGTAGACTGTACGGCACTCATTGAAGGTCTTGCTCTAAAATCATGGTACATACATAGATACATACGAAGGCAGTTAGATTAAATGCTATAATATAATATATAATACTAGTGATAACTGTCCATATGGTTACATCCATTTGTAAAACAGTGACAGCTGGTGACTCTTCAGGGCTAATGGTGTGTTCACATCGAATGCGTCAAGATTTCGACGCGCGCCGAGATTACATGCAAAGTCAATGCACAGCTCTGTAGAAGCTGCGTAGACGCGTGTTTTCCAGCGGGCAGCGCGACAGACGTGTAGAAGCAGCAACAAACAGCCTGTTGGTCGCGGGGCAAACTCGGCTTCATTCAGGCGCTATTGTGGGACTACGGATAATATTATGAACCCAGGCACGATGGCTTTTGCAGCCATGTTGGGGTCTATGCACGGCATTGTTTTGCTGTGTTTTATGCTGCTCTTAAGAAATGACCATCATATCCTGAAAGAGACACAAGTTTAGTTCAAAACGGTGTGTCTTGTGATTATTGTACTGTGCCTTATTGTTGGACGTGGGACTAATATTTCAGAATATGGGTTTATCAGCTGAACAAGACAGGCTTGTACTTCAACTTGTCCAGCTTCTCAAATAATGCATCCAACTTACTTCGGTTTCACTCGGCGTATGAGCGTTAGGACTGTTCTCATGTGCTTCTGTTGATACATCGGGTTTTGGGTCTGTTTCCATTGACACACTCTCGTCAATAATCTCCTTTTTCTTTTTCGCCAAGCGACAATCAATGTCTTTCACTTGCGCAAAGGGAACTGGAGATGGAAACTTGAGAGAAAGCCATGAACATGGCAACTCCGTCGGGCGATGTCTGCCTCTAGGAGAGCGAAGTAATGTGAGACACCCCCTGTATCTAGGCAAAATAACACATTTGTGGTCATGTGACCATTATATTTTCAAGCCCCTCCCATTTCCCACTTGCCATGAAAGAGAAGTTGGTGCTGATGCTGTGGTAAGTATGTTTTTTTTTCACAAAAATATGGTTTTTGCGTGTAAAGATTTTTCTTGCTGTGAACTAAATCAACTGTCGTGTCAAAGCAAATTGATCCAGGTAGAAAAACTCATATCATACATGTTGATGAACTTCCAACATATAAAACTATGTGATTGATGCCAGCTGAAGATTAGCCTGAATTGCTAAGAGATGTTGTTTTATCTAAAATGGTGGCTGTGGGGTAAAGTGAGACAAATGCTGTGGGGTAAAGTGTGACAATGTCTCACTTTACCCCACCATGAAGCACAAGTTAAGTTTAGTCTTAAACATATTTTAATGTAATATTACATTGCATATGTTTAATTTTTAACGTCATAAACATTGTAGAAAAGCCATCATGCCAAGAAAATACACCAGGAAGACAACCTGGGGCCAAACACCCCTTGCAGAGATGGAGAGTGCAGCCGCTGAGGTCATGCAAGGAAAGAAGTCCCTAAGAAAAGCTGGAATAGAAAGAAATATTGACAAGACCACCCTCCAAAGATTTATGAAGAAAAAAGAGAAAGGGGAAGTACAATCAGTAGCCTGGGGTGCAGTATCTGAGGCAAAGAGAATATTCATAGATGAAATGGAGCAGCTTGCCAAACACTTAAAACAACTAGCTGACCAGTTTCATGGCTTTGCTCCAGTCAAGTGCCGTGAACTGGCATTTGAATACGCAGAAAAAAACAATATCCCTGTCTCTGCCAATTGGACAGGGAAACAATGTGCGGGTAGGCTAGGGTGGGCAAGAGATCACATGATTCTGTCGGTTAATTGATCTTGCCACAAAGCTAAACCTTATAAAAATTAATTCTCTACTCTTTAGCAGAAGAGTGGTTTGGCAGCTTCCTAGCACGTCGCCATCTCTCTGTCCGTACTCCGGAGGCAGCATCCCTGGGAAGGGCTACAGCCTTCAATAAATCTACAGATAGGGAGTTCTTGGAAAATCTGGCTGTAGTGATGGACAGGTGACAGAATTAATTATTTAGTTGCAAATGTTTTATGGAGGCTTTACCTGTAAGATTTGGTTTTGATTCAGGTAAAGTTTTTACCTTCCCTCTCTTCTTTAACAGGCACACAATCCCTCCACACGTGATTTATAATGTGGATGAAACAGGTGTCTTTACAGTTCAAAGGCCACGGCAGGTAAGCTACACATGATACACTACAGAGCACCAGACTGATACTGAGTGGCTTGTGATAATGACCAGCTAGCTATTGGCAGAATGCTGAATCTAATGCAATGAGTAATGTTGTGAAACTGAACTGGAAAAAAATGAATGGACTGAAACAAAATACATTGTACCTTTAGACCAATAGCAGCCTACTGATTGCACATGCCATTGATTCTAAACTTTCTATTTGATTCAGGTTGTGACAGAGAAAGGAAAAAAGCAAGTTGGTTCTATCACATCGTCTAAGAAATGAGAACTGGTGACTGTGGTGTGTGCAGTGAATGCTGCTGGGAATGCCATACCTCCCATGCTTATCTTCCCCAGAGTTAGTTTTAAGGACAACTTCATTTTAGGAGCACCTCCAGGAGCCAAAGGTGCCTCCACCAGAATGGGATGGATGAATGAAGACACCTGGCCTGAGTTCCTTGATCACCTGATACAGCACACTAAGTACACACCTGACCATCCCATGCTGCTAATCTTAAATCGTAAAGCTCACATCTCACTCAAGGCAGTAAAAAAAGCAAAGAGCAATGCTATTGTTCTGCTCACCCTTCCGCCCCACACATCCCATCGCATGCAGCCTCTCAGCGTGACCGTGTATGGCCTGTTCAAGACTCTATACAGCCAAGCTCTTGATAGGTGGATGAGATCTAAAGCTGGCAAAACAGTCTCCATCTACCAGATTGCAGGACTTCTGAATGAGGCCTTCTTGTCAGCAGTGACACCACAGAATATCACTTCTGGATTCAAATCCACTGGGATTTTCCATACAAGCGAGATATTTCCCCTGGGAAAGCGTTTGCATCATCCATGGTGCCAGACCGGCCATATCCTGAGCTGCAGCCTGCATCCACTGGTCAATCCACTTCAGATGATCTGGATGGTTCCCGACCTGCAGATCATCCGGATGGTCCACTCCCTGCAGATGAACCACCTGCAGATGAACCACCTGCTGCAGATGATCTACCAGCTGATGCTAATCCATCCACTGCACGTGGTCCACATGGATGTGCCTCGCCAGCTGATTCAGATGTGCCATGTGTTCCCAGCCGACCTGGATATGTGTCTCCTCATGAAATCCTACCACTTCCCAAAAGTCTGATATAGTGGTTCTAAGAAAACAGAAGTACTGTATAAGGTAAAATGTGTGGCATCTCCATGTTGGCTATTTGCAATGCAGTGCAAGAAAGTGAGGTAAAGCGAAGTGAAATTATATATTAATGTCACATGTTGTGAAAAACATCATAAATGCCATTTTCTGTACAAAACAAACTGAGCACCCCCCACCCCCTCTCAGCGTCTCTCTGTCAGGTCGCAGAGCTCCGCCTCAGATGCTGCTTGCGGCTGCCGTTTATCTGATTACCGCGAACAAGAGCTGCGTCTACTTAAAGCGACACGCGCCGCTCAATTGACTATCGGGAAGAGGAGGAGGATGAGAGAGAGAGAGAGAGAGAGAGAGAGAGAGAGAGAGAGAGAGAGAGAGAGAGAGAGAGAGAGAGAGAGAGAGAGAGAGAGAGAGAAGAGAGAGAGAGAGAGAGAGAGCGAGAGAGAGAGAGAGAGAGAGAGAGAGACGCTGATGATGCAGAGAAGGAAAGGGAGCAGCACCTGCCGGTCGCCACCATCTTCTCCTCGAGGTTATGACACCGGCTGTGATCTGAGCCTGCACGAAATAAAACCAACCAACCTCCAAGATTCTCCCTTGCCGCCCGCCCCTCCTCCTCCGCCATCCTCTGCTCTCCACTCTGCGATGCGCGAACAGCCAATGCGTCACACTCTGCGTTCTTCCTGCGTGCGTCGTTTTCTTCCGCCGACGCGTCGCAACCTCCTCGCCTCATTATATTAGGTAATGAGATCTGCTGCAACACGCGGGCTCCCGCCCTCAACTCCTGGCTGCACGTTTAAACTCTGCAGCCTCCGTGGCATCTATTAAAACGTGCCAATAAATCCGCGATTCGCGCGTCCACGTTCACCAGTCCGGCCTTTTTGCATTCCTGCGCCCTCTGTTCGCCGCACATGCGTCACCGCTGCCGCGCAACCGTCTCTCTTGCGCTTCTCCTCCTCCTCACCCCCGCATGGCCTCTGAAATCCACGTGAAGCGCGCACCATCGTCGTCGTGTCCGCGTCCACGCCCCTTGCTCTGCCGCTGATGCGGTGCGCCTGGGTGCTCGCTGTCTCGTCGTCCTGGCCGGCCGGTGATCCTCTGGTCCGGGGGGGGCGGTGTCCGCAGAGAGGCAGGATGGTGCGGATCGTCAGCGCACTGGGGCTCGTTATGTTCAGCGTGGCGCTACTCATCCTGTCGCTCATCAGCTACGTGTCCATCAAGAAGGACTTTCTGCTCAGCACCCCAAGATACGGACCGAACGGAGGACCCAGGATGTCCATGTTCCACGCGGGGTTTCGGTGAGTGCCGGGAGGGGTGGGAGGAGGCCCGGCCCGGCTGCAGAGCTGTAGACAGCAGAGAGCATCGAAACAGCTGAGTGTTTGGATTTTATTTTTAGTGCATTCAGGTGTGCACATGCTGAAAGGGTAGAAAGAAACAGCTGAATGTAACCAAGAGACGAATGTGCCATTTCAATTGATCTTAAATCCTGAAAGTATCTTATTCACTGTGTGTGTGTGTGTGTGTGTGTGTGTGTGTGTGTGTGTGTGTGTGTGTGTGTGTGTGTGTATGTATATATGTATGTATATATATATATATATATATATATATATATTTATATATATATATATATATATATAACTCTTATATAGCTGGAAGAGTAGAGCAATTGAACCATTGAATACATAAACTTTGCCTCTTGAAAAGGAGCAGCAGTGATTCGCCAAAGATGGAGGCCTCTGCTGCCTGAGGCCTGGCAGCTCTACACTGTGCTGCTGTGCTATTCATGCAGTATTTGTCTATCGTTTGGTTAATCTACACCGCAAAGTATTAAAATGCTAACTCTCATCTTTGCACACTAGGCCAAGCCTATGCAGACAACATACTTAAGTGTGCTTTTTTTTGTGGCTACACAATTTTAGTATTATATGGTAGATGTGTCGCAGGAGATTTTTGTTAGGTTTGCTAAATAAATGTCTTTCATCGTCCTTTTAATTTAAAATTCACTTCTGCAGTTCATCTTTGAGCCACACGAGGAAGCCTGCATGTTCGTAGTGTTCCAAAAATTATAGCATTGGTTCTAATATGAAAGGCTATTGTACATTCAGTTTGTTTGACTTCTGAGAGCAACGAGATAGCACGTTAGCTCTGCTTTAATACATTTATTTTAAGTTATTTAAGGTTACCACTTTCTTCAACCACTTTTACATAAAACAACACTGTAATTTATTGAACGTAGATATAATAAGAGAGATACTCTTCAACATTCCCGGTATATCTTATCACAATAGTTTTGTCATGTTTAAAAAGTTGGTCCCCAATAGAGAAAAGTTTATCTTATAGGTAAAGGTTAGACTCTGTTTTTTGAAAAGAAAACGTGGTTCCTAGGAGGCCATTCTGCTACAACATGCAGTTGTGAGGAAAGTTCTTTAATGAGGAAAAGTGTGTTTCCCTAAAAACACATCAGTAGCGACGTATTAAATAGGGATGGGTATTGTTCGGATTATAGTGATACTAGTATTATTGATACAATTCAATTACTTATCATGGCTGCAGCCTCAGCTTGACTATTTACTAAAAAATTAAACTAAATTTGCAGCTCAATAATTAGCTCAGCGAGTTTATTTTATTGAAATGTTTCAACTTTGGCGAAAAATTTGCTGGACGCTGAGTTGCCAAAGCGTGGAGAAGGTCCGCCCGACGTCTGCGCCGTCCTGTCGTAGCAGAATTCAACCGGCTGCTGGTCCGCCTGAATGAGCACTGGAAGCGGCTTCGTTCAGACACTCGTCTTGGAGGAGCCGGAGATCTGTGTGACTATAGCTGATGTTATGAACACAGACACGGGGCACTTGATGTTCCGACAACAAGTATAACACAGAAATAGTTGTTAATGTCCCATGGTCGATAGCGGAAATGAAAACTGTTTTACAGGAATGTGACCGGGTCAGTTTAGGTAAGGTATACCCTGTTATCGCTCCTAAAAAAAAGAACAAGTCGTGTTATGCTACCAAAAAAATGTTTGTCGCTGAAATTTCAGTCGATTATTGATGCGGCGATGTTTTATCCCGAACTAGTTTCTTCAGAGCGTAACAGGATATTCGTCACGAGTGGAGGTGACGAGGTGCTCAGTGTTGCCAGATTGGTGATGGCGTAGTATCGTACCAATGGCTCAAAATGGTTGTATTTGGAGGATAATTATCGTTCATCTGGCAACCCTGAGATTGGTCGACCAATGACAGTTCTCTCTAAAGTCAGAGCTAGAAGGTGAACGTAAGATACGGTTTTCCAAAACTTGGAATGGCGTAATAACTAGTTTGTGAAAGACCCAGAGAAACACAAATATCCAACGAGGCAAAATCACGGACGATTTTGGAATCCCTGCCGGACGCATTTTTTAGGTATCAACGAGGACATGTCCAGGAAAAAGAGGACGTCAGGTCACCCGAAGTAACGAGGTTCAAACCACGCCCCTTTTGTTAAAGATGAAACGAAAATCGATCGTTAATTCTCCCGACGATCAATTAAGACCATTTCATCAAATGCCCATCACTATCACAGACAGTCAGTGTTGACGAATTGAGCCTAACGTGAAAGCACATATTGTTATGTAGCTTCTGTTCTCAACGAGCAGCGGTGCTGCAACGAGCAATTTCGCCCAAGAAAGCGCTCACAGGCGGGCAGTCTACCTGCAGCCTCCATGTCCGGATTGAAAGTTAATTGCGCATATTGGATAAAGGACTTATGGTTACTACTCCTCTGCAAAGCATTTTTATTAAAAGGCTTGAAATTTGTCTCAGCAGGATTGACATTATATCATAAATATACATTATAAAGAGACATCCTATCCATTCAGAGTCTGTATATAAGAAGTGGATGCAGTCGTCTTGACGCCACCCATTAGTTTGTTGACTGCTGATTTGAAGCCTTGATTTTGCCGTCACCATGTTGTTGTTTTTGCAACCAATAATACGGTTAACGTTTTGGAATGCGGAGGAGTGACATAGAGATGCTATATAAGTCAGTCAGTGTGTGAGTGTGTATTAGCCTGAAAGAAAACAGGGCATCTGTCACTTAATCCTACAGCTGTAAACTAGATCAGCTCGTTCACTTGTATCTCTGAGTCTATTTGCTGCCATGTTTACAATTATTTTAGGCCCATTTTAATGTAATCTTTTATAAAGGATTTAAGGATTACAAATGTATATTTATTCAAATTATTTGTTAAAACTTTTTTGATACTGGAAAAACAACACTAACAATAATATTCTACAGGGTCTAAAACAGTAGTGCTGGCAGGATTCTATTTCTACTGCACAAGAACATTTATAGGCTGCCTTTACATCAATGGTTGGAACCTAGATATTACAGTTTTTTCCGAATGCTAAACGACAGTGGGCACAACTGGAGTCACATGTGCAAAACTCTGACTACAGTCTGCACAGCAGCAGTTCATGGGGACCAAACTCTAGTTCTTTTTTCATTGCTTAAACACAGTTTTCAAAACTCTACACACTTATCGCATGACTTTAACCACAACCTGCACAACACTGTGGATTTAGAGCACTTTGTTCAAATGCTAACACACTGCTGTCAAAACTGTGAACCACACATTCAAAACGGAATAGATTTCAGCCTTGTGCCTTTCAAACACTGCTGACTGCAATTTCAGCTGGAAGGATAAGCAGGTGTCTTGTTTTAGACGTGTTAGTGAACACACACACACACACACACACACACACACACACATATATATAGATATAGATATAGATAGATACATATCTATATATAGATATCTAGATATAGAGATATCTATATATATAGATATAGATATCTATATATATTACAGTATATATAGGTAGACCTCAGAAAGATTCATTTTGGAAAGAATGTCACTCTTTTCTTTGAAGAAAATATTACTTCGTATGAAGTTACTAAAATTGTTCAAACTATAAAGATGAAAAGTTTGTATTTTCTGTGTTGGTGTTTAATGCTAGTGTTTTTACTCTGTGTGTTCTGAGTGACAGTGTGTGTTATCTCAGTGAGGGTTGTGCATAGTGTTTGGCGGCACTAAGCGTGTTTTGAGCCATGTGTTAAGAGTTGTGTTGCTTGGAATGAGTGTTGCAGGTGATGTGAACTGTTTAGCTCAGGTGACTGTTGGTAGTGCAGACTGTAGTTAGAGTTTTGCACATGTGACTCCAGTTCTGCCCACTGTCGTTTAGCGATCGAAAAAAAACTGTAAAGAGAACTGAGTATAATATCGGAGGCAGCGCCTTGTTGGTTCCAAAGAAAGTTGCTCAGAGCCAAAAGAACAAGTCAGATTCAATAATAATAATTCAGGTAAAAATATCCAGTGATCTTCTGGCCCAGTATCGTTCTGGAACTCATGAACATTAACCTATTTAGCCCCGATCATCCCAAGCTGTGCAGCGTCCATTATCAGACAAGAAAATGAAAAAATAAGTCACGTGACGTTTCCAACAGGATCTCCGGAACCACAACGTTGATTAACTTCATTTAAATTGCTGAAATACAGTAAAGCATTGTGGGAAAAGTTTTATCCGAACAGAAAAAAATTAAACTTACCGTTAAGTTTATGTAATTACAAAAACCCCGTAACCTTGATGTCACTTTCGCATGCGGACGTAACTCTTTACTAGATCGTTAATATGTACACTTTACAAGGTTGGATTTCAATAAAAGATACATATTTGTAACCCTCCAAGCTTGTAGGAATCGAATAAGGTATGCTAGATTATTGTGGGTAGTATATAATTACCTTAAAAAATCCAAGTGTGGCCGAGTTTTTTTCTTTTCTACTCCTTCAACTTTTAAGACTGCGACGGCTTCCGTGGTCGGGGGATGTTTCTTTGAACGCGTCACACGTCTTAAGCAGAAATATATGCTAAGTATAATTTTTTGACTTTCCATTTTTGAACCAAACTACACAGTTTTTTTGGGGTAAACAGGATGTGTATGCGGCGAATAGGTTTACAGATGCGCTCCTTAGCGTCATCTATCGTCGGGGAGTTTAAAAAGGAACCAAAGCGCCTCAGACTTTTTTTTTTGCCGTGAGATATTGGTTGTGTGGCGTGTGAGCGTGTGAAAACATGAAAAAGCATGTGTCACACGGTGAAACCGTGAGAGTTGGTGGCTCTGATGTAGGTTGTTGGTTAGGCGTTGAACCATAGAGTTGAAAAAACTCTGTGTGGCTTCAAAAAGCATTTTTGGGAAATCTTGCTCAGATCAAGCTGGATGTTCATAGTTATGATGGTATATCATTTTTTTCTTTTACATTTTTCACAAACAAATTTGTAAAAAAATTATATAAAATAAGTATTAGAACTCATTTGAGGTTCATATGACTACATGAACAGACCTCGGACGGCTCTCCCTCCCTTGGTGGTTGGGGAAAGGTGGGGTGGGGTGGGGCCTCGAGGTTCAAGGGAGGAAGGAAGATAACTCTGGATTCAGCTATTAGTGCATTTTACAACTTATAGGACCTAATCATTTAAATTAAAGCTATCAAAGTGATAATAAGTTAATTTACCCAAAATATAATTATCCTTTATTTACAGGCGTCTCTTTCCTAATATAGGTCAATGGGGAAAAGTCTTTTGGGGCCACATGGCATCATGTGACGGAGCCGTAAGTATAAATTAGCTTTAAAGCATGCTTTTCCTGGGGACTTGGTTCCCATGCCTGCCCATACTCAGTCTACTCAGTGAGCAAGCAAGAAAGAGAGATTGATTTATATATCCTGTATTGTCAACAGGCCTGAAAAACAACAACAACGAGACAGCTAAATAATGGGCAACAATAGCCAGAAGCGCATTTGGGATGTTTTGAAAAGCCCTTCCCACCCTTCTCAATATGCCGCTACAACATTACTTCCAAAAGATATTGTTATCATGTTTTTATTTACCAAATTGTTCTGCTTCAATTTATATTTCTTGGCATTTAGACTTCAAAAACTGCATTTTCAGTGCCGGGCCTTCAGCATTGGTAACGTTGAGCCCAGACATAAGACACGCCAGAGCCCATAGAAACGTGTTATAAAAGTCTGCATTAGGCGTAAAAGCAACTAGTTCTCTCATTTGGAAGCATCAGAACAAGTTAGGCAATAACACCAATGTGTAACAAGTGTGGGGGAACAAAATGCAACCAGTTCAACAAAATCCAACCTTTAGAAAAATGATCAATAAAACTTCAGTTTAATTACCAATTCCGTCCAGCCTGTCCACTTTGGATGAATTTCTCAAATAGCCAGTCATCAAGCTGAACTTGCTTTTATGGAGGCTGCACAAGTCGGTCTTGTCCTTTTGTTTCCCTTGCATATGCTTTCATCAGTTTTAGGGCAATAAATGTTCTTTCTACGTATGCAGTGGTGACAGGGGCGGTTAAAATCAAATAAATTAATGCATGATCTTGAGTCATGCTGTTCCAGAGTTATTTACATAATAGATAGGTCTTTTAACTTAAACAGACCATTCCGTTTTCATCCAAAGTGCTAAGATAGTTTCAGGATATGCAGTCTTTAAGGTGGAAACAGAATTAGAGTTTTTTAAATCTTAAAATAGAATTTTTGACTTAATTTAAAATATTCTCAAGAGTCAGTGCGTTTCCATGATGGTATTAATTCAAATCTTGCTTTAGTCGGACTGTGCTATCTTTTGGGGCAACTGCTATTATCCTAATATACATGGCAGTGAATAAATGAAATCATTGGCCGAAAGCATGTCATATCCGATACAATAGGTGGCGGTGTTTTCATTACAACTAGTGGTGATACAGCCATCTACGCTGGACCTTTTCACCACTACCAACAACAACCAACAACAACAACATCAACATTTCAAGAAAGATGGTGAACTGAAAGCAAGGTGAAGCTACATCACTCTACCATTTGTGCATGATGTTAAGAGGAGTACAGCGAATGCAAATGGCGCTATTGGCTGATTTGATGATGGACCATGCTACCTTCAGTGGTTGTCGGGGAGCTAGCGGTGAGCAAACAGGGAGCTAGCAGCAGGACTAGCTGGCTACAGGAGGGAGCTGGCGGGGACACCCACCGAAGGTAGTATCGGCTTGTAACCCGAGTTTTACGGTAAACAGTTTCTACCGACCAGCTCCCGGCAGTGACAACTTATCGTCTCTTTCGACTTCCGGGTCACGACCTGGGAGGGAGGAGGGCGGCGGGATCTCAAGCATACACAAAGTCCACTTCCTAATCCAATTCACCGTTTACATGCCGCGATGTCCAAATTATTAACCGAGTCGGATCGAGTTATCCAGGGGTGTTAATTGGATCATAGTCAAACCGCAATTATTCGAACAAAGGTGTTTACATCAGACATGAAAATCCTTCACCTTTTGGCGAAATTCGCCGTTTGGAAACCAAAATAGGTGACCTATGTGAATCGTGTAGATTCCTTGAGTTTTTGTTTTTTTTGGGGGCGGGGGGTGTATTCAGTGAACTGCGAACAGATGCGCGTGCCAGAAGGGAGCGCGAGTGCATGGTAATATAATATTTGATGGTATATCTAGGTTAAGTTACCCAGGAGCTCTGTTGACATAGACTTAGCTAATGTTAACTACAGCTTGATGAATTGGGTCATTGAACACAGCAAGGGAGAACGCAACGTTAGCCAGCTAGCTAAAGCTCCAGTGGAAAATTATTAGCTAATGCTCCCGTTAATGAGGAGGTCGATTCTGGGGGGGCCAATAACACAGGACGCGACTTTAAAGCGCAGCCGCTTAAAAAAAACGCACCGGGCGTTTTTCCCAAAAACTCGCGGGGCGTTTTTAATTTTTTTTTTTAAAGAGTACGGCAAATACCTATCCGCGAGTTGTGTCTGGATGACGAGAGCTTCCAGTTGTACTTTCGGCTGAGCAGGAGTCAGTTGAAGTGTCTTCTGAGCAGCAGAGTCGTGTTTCGATCTAGAATTGTAAAGCTCTTTTACATGTGTCACTTTCACACGTTCATTTATTCCATGCATTAATTCTATTTCAGTCCGATCAAGCCAGTAATTCGAACGCATGTAACCATGGTCAACGTCACCCCGCAGCTTCTTGCAGCGTGAGTGAGGATAATAAAGTTTGTACATACTTGTTTCTGGGCAATGTTTGTGTAAACGTGTCACATAGAAAAACTATTCACCCCGTTTAAACTTAAACTAATACAGCAAAAATAACACTGTCATGTTGTGTGTTTTAGAGGTATGAGCTCTTACTCTGGCTTCCATGGTGCTTCTTGCTCAATTTGAAAGGTTTGATTGACATCTATTGTGACACATATTGTATCACTTCCTGCTAGCACATAGTAAAATACATAGTATGTACACATGCTGCAAAACAAGTATACTATGAAAATGAGTGTGTTTGATTCTGCTGCACTATTGTTTTCCACAGATTTCAGTCAGGCAACTGTAGTACAGCTCCAAGTAAAATTATTCTGTAAATCTTTGTCATTCTTCACTTGTTCAGTCAGGTCCAGAGGGTGATGCTTAAAATGGTGTCGTTCTGATGAAACTTCTGGGGACCAGTAATCCACCCCGGTATCTGATTTACAGCATAAGCGCCGCATTCATTTTCTTCCCGCTTGTAATCATTTTTCTCCTTGCTTGCTGTCACTGCAGGGCCAAGGTCACGTTCAGAGTGAGTTAGATGCGAACAAGGGCAGCATTTTGAAGGGAAAACACTCCCATGGACAAATCTATATAAGTTTCCTATTGTGGTGGTATTAATGTTGCACGGTATACCGACACTACAAAAGTACCGCGCTAACCGTATGTTCAAAACGATACGATTTTGCATATTTTAAGTAGTACTTTCTCAAAATAGCACTTCCTTAAAACTGCTCCGCTCTCTCTCTCTCTTGAGAGAGAGTGCATGGAGACGGAGCTCAGGGGCGCGGGGCTTAGGGCTCCGTCTCACACACAGAGCAGCAGCAGCAGCAGCAGCAGCGCTCTCTGATCCGGGGAGACATGGACGTAGCTCAGGAGCTCTTGCCGACCGTCCTCTGCTTGTAAAAAAAATAAGACGCCAGGAGTGTAATCTGGAGATAATTTGGATACAGTGCAGACTGTGAGGGAAAGCCCACTGACACAGATAGACCCGTCTGTAAAATGTGCTTTAAAGCAACACAGACAAACGGAGGTAACACGTCAAACATGGCCAAGCACCTTTCAAGCAGACGGCCCGAACTTTTTAAAGAGTTTAACGAACGACAGGTAAGCAAATGTAATTATAAACATGAAAAACCCCAAGCTCACCCATATACAGCCACAAGTAGCATTAGCCTAGTTTGACTACAAGCATTTATGATCATGAGGTCAGAATGCACACAAAAGTGTACCAAATGAAACACAACTGATGCAAAATGGTGACATGCTGGTGGAGCCTGAGGGTGGATCTTCTGCTTGATCATACTTATGGAAATAACTATGTGGTCATCCGGACAATAGACCTACACAGCCATGTATAATCAATGCTATGATAGCACCATGTAGTTTTCATTACAGTTTTTGTCCGTTGCTTGAACACTATAGATACATGCTTAAACCAAAGTAACATAACTTGAAGTTGTTGTTACTTTACCTTAAACAAAGTGTAACCATACCTTAAACAAAAGCGCTGCTTTGCACTTTAGTTGCAATTCTGCAAAACACTTGCTCCTAGACACTACACACTATTTTATACATAAGACACTTAGTTCAAAAATGAAATCTCAGGGTACCATTGGGAAAACACATCGATTCAAAATACAGCACACATTGGTTAATTGAAAAGACATAGACACACACTTGAAAACACTTACTTACAAAACTGAACACCAATCAGCCAGCTACAAAAAGGCCTCAGTTTAGTCATTTTGACAACTTTGCAAGCATGGAGGCAGGGAGAGCTAGAGGCAGAGGAAGAGGAGGACAGAGAGACAGAGGAGGACGTGGTCAAAGAGGCCACGTAAGGACATTGCTTGTGATGTTGATGAGATCCTGTGACCTCAACAGACGGCAGGATCCATAAGCCCACTTGCGCACAATTGTGTTTTTCTGTGTTTACAGTAGTGTATTGTTTGTTTTATTTTTGATTTAACTGAATTTACTGTACTGTAAAATATACTAATGTAATGATTTGGAATTCAATATTTCATTTTTTTGGTTGTTGTAAAAACATGCCCTCTATGGAACATTGATAACATTGAAAACAAAAGACTGCAGTTTTTTTATATAAAGTAGACTAGTGTGTTGCTGCTGATCTGAAAGTGTATTCATACGATGCAAGTGGGTATCATTTTGTCATCAGGGTGACATTTTGACAAAGGATTGGTAGGTTTTGATAGCAGAGTTTCAATTTGACACAGATGTGAATGGTTTATTTCCCAATGTTGTGTCTTATTTGCTTGTGTGTAGAGTTTAGACACAATGAGCCAAATTTAGCAAAACGTGTGTAAGCAATAGGCAAAAACTGTAATATCTTGCTGTAAATACTAATATTACAGTTTTTTTCGATCGCTAAACGACAGTGGGCAGAACTGGAGTCACGTGCAAAACTCTAACTACAGTCTGCACTACCAACAGTCACCTGAGCTAAACAGTTCACATCACCTGCAACACTCATTCCAAGCAACACAACTCTTAACACATGGCTCAAAACACGCTCAGTGCAGCCAAACACTATGCACAACCCTCACTGAGATAACACACACTGTCACTCAGAACACACTGAGAATAAAAACACTAGCATCAAACACCAATACAGAAAATACAAACGTTTTTATCTTTACAGTTTGAACAATTGTAGTAACTTCATACAAAATAATATTTTCTTCAAAGAAAAGAGTGACATTCTTTCCAAAATGAATCTTTCTGAGCTCTACTTATATATACTGTAATATATATATATATATATATATATATATATATATATATATATATATGTATATATATATATATATATATATATATATATATATATATATATATATATATATATATATATATATATATATATGTGTGTGTGTGTGTGTGTGTGTGTGTGTTCACTAACAAGTCTAAAACAAGACACCTGCTTAGCTATTTCAGCTGAAATTGCAGTCAGCAGTGTTTGAAAGGCACAAGGCTGAAATCTATTCCGTTTTGAATGTTTGTTCAAATGCTAACACACTGCTGTCAAAACTGTGAACCAAAGTGCTCTAAATCCACAGTGTTGTGCAGGTTGTGGTTAAAGTCATGGGAATAGTGTGTCGTTCTTTTTTCATTGCTTGAACACAGTTTTCAAAACTCTAGAGTTTGGTCCCCATGAACTGCTGCTGTGCAGACTATAGTCAGAGTTTTGCACGTGACAGTTGTGCCCACTGTCGTTTAGCATTCGGAAAAAACTGTAACCATTTGTCAAGTGTTCAAAAAGCTGGTCAAAAAGGGAACCATACATATGTTTTATTTATTACTATTATAGATAAATATACCAGTATTGCATCGTATTTATAGTATTGTATCGAATTCTAGTATCGTATCGTAAGTATCGGTATCGTGATATTAATGGAAGGTATCGTATCAAAGTCATAATTTTGGTATCGTGACAACCCTAGGTGGTATAGAATACAAGTTTATGATTAAGAGAGTAGTGACATTTTGGTTTTGCTATGAATGCGGTGCAGCCAGTTGATGGAGAGTCCATTTGATGGTCTGTCTTTCCTCTAAAAATGATTTTGGCGAGACAACATATCCAAAGAATATGTTCCAAATGATCTTAGTGACCTTCTGACCTAGCACCACCATCTTGCCCACATGTCCGCTGGACTCTGGAGATCGGATTTCCATAAAATGTTAATATCCTCCTAATTATGAAAACTGCAAGACAAAACTGAATTAAGTAGGTCTAATGGATAACACCAGTCCCAAACTGGGCTGTATGAAATAAATGATCATAGAGCTATCATTTAGTTGCTTAGAAAACACTCACTACAGTCTATTCTTTCATACATCTCTCGTTTTATGACCGACCCCGATTCTAGGTGGTTTTGCTACCACAACCTCAACGTCTTGCAATTATTCATTGCCGTATCCTTTTATTCCTTTATTGTAAAATATTTTTGGGTGGGAGACAAAGTGAATCAGATTTTATTTTGGATAATGACATTTGCATGGACGGTGGCTCTGAGTTTTGAGAAAATGCAGACGATAAAACAAGTTTAGAAAAATATAACAACTAACAAAAGTTTTGAGAGATGATGTGTGAACGTCACAACTGCAATGTGAAGTTGGATTTATTTATTGTGCAACATGGTGCATTGAAATAAATGCTAACGCCAGCATTCTAACATGCCTGTAATGACAATGCTGACATGTTAATGTTCAGCAGGTATAATGTTTATCATGCCCATCAATCTTTGTTTAGCAAGTTAGTCAGTATGTTTTTTTGCAGGGAATTGTTAAAATAATTAATCAAACAAAAGTATTACAATTCAAATGAATTATCAATTAAATTTCATGGCAGTTTATAAAATAGTTTAGAAATCTTCCTGAAAAACACTTAATTGTGTTGCTGGAAGAAGAGTCAGGGGATCACCAGGATCAACGAATGTCTGTAGAAATTGTTGTGCCAATCTATTTGGCTAATGTGAAGATATTACAGACATACTGTAGCGAAACCTTCTTTGTGAAGTTTTCAAATAGTTTTTGCAGTAGAATTTAGCCCTCTGGTGGTTGAGAAAAAACAATTTGTGACTATGATGATGGTACATTATGTGTTAATCTGACTGAAAATCTGCTTTTCCTAGTACAGCTTCATTTTTATTTTGGTACAAAAAAACAAACAAAGATCCACCATAAGAGTTATTATATTACAATAAGTGTTTCGTTGTTACAATCATAGAACATCTGGTAAGTATTTGAAATGCACTTTACCACTGCATGCCAGTCTACCATAAAGTTTTTGAGATTTTTCTCTCTGTCAGATAAATGTCATTTTAAAGTCACTGGTGATGATGAAGATAAAAGCGAGTTTATGTTTTTGTTTTACATTCCTCCTGCAGCGAGAGGCCACCTCGCAAACCTGACCTGAGGTGAATACATTGCTGCGAGTGCTGATATTTATATTAAAAACACAAGGATTTACTTTGTCTTTCCTGTTCCTTAATTTTAATATTCATAGTTTTTCATGGGAGTTTGATTCAATTCAGTTTATTTTGTACAACCCAAAATCACATATTACAAATTTGCTTCGGAGGGCTTTACAATCGTACACATACGACATCCCTGTCTCAGGACCTCACATCAAACTCCCTCCCAAAAAATTGAAAAAAAACTTTAACAGGGAAAAAGGAAGAAACCTTCGGGAGAGCTACAGAGGATGGACAGAAGCAATAGATGTCATGTGTACATAATTTTATTTTTCTATCTATCTATCTATCTATCTATCTATCTATCTATCTATCTATCTATCTATCTATCTATCTATCTATCTATCTATCTATCTACCACTTGTCTATATATCTATCTATCTACCACTTGTCTATCCATCTATCTATCGAATCATCAATAGTCTGACACTGAGCATCTAACTGTTTCTGTCACTAACAAGATACAAAGCAGCAATGACTCTATGACCCTGATTACCCTGAAGGCTTTTGGAGGGTGTGGTGTTGGATTTGAAACAGCATGAATTATAGAATTGAGAATAATACTACGAATAAAAAAAGAGTACTTTTTTCAGTACAAAATAGTGTCTCATAATCTCATTATTGCGTTAGATTTTTGCAGTTCATAACAGTAATATATTAGTTTTTAGTTATCTTTGTCCTTGATAATAACATTAATCATCTGCATATTTGGGGGATTATAATTTTGTTTAAAAAATCTTTTTAATCTTGATTATTATCCTCTGCATGCAAATTTTTAAATATGTTGAAACAACCGGTTCTTAATCCCAATTTGTCAGAATGTTAGTTTGGTTTATGTAGTTGGTTTGACGTAGTGTTTGAGGAGTTGGGAGTGAAAACGTGTTGAGTTAAATCTCCAGCAAAAATACAAAATTTAGTTCAGCACCAGATATAAAGTGAATTCTTTCCCAAATACAATACACTCAACTTTTCCACTGTATTCTTCAGGAAAATTCAAGTCGGTAGCTACAGTACATCATGCTGATCCGGACTCAGCGCTGCACCTCTCTGGCTTAAACTCACTGGCTTCAAAGATGACGAACGATGCAACAACAAAAATAAGCTGCGTGATGTCTGACTGACATCAGATCCAGGTCAAACAGTATTTACACATACTTTTTAACGTTGGTCTTAGACTGGTTGGGCATCACAGAGGTGGGGTTTAGCATGCAGGACAGTATAAGTAACAGAATGTTTGAATGAGCATCCTCAGTGATCAAGCCTCTGACGCTGTCTGAACTGTCCTGATTGAGTAAATTCCACCGACTTCGCTCTTCATGCGAGATGTACCAAACTGATTTGCAAAATACTATTTGACCAGCTGCGTCTGCCATGGCCGAGTCTTGCCCTGAGACCTTGACATTTTGATGTAAATATAAGGTAGACGATTGGTGTTAAAAATGCAATGTCTCTGTTTATACCAACTTTCTGTTGTGGAAAATCCTCTTTGTCCATCTACTCCAGAGTCGGATGCGAAGATCGCTTCTAGTGTTCAGCTTACCCCAAAGACTCGAGGCAGGTGAAAACTGCAAGCCTAACTCTATCGATGAATACTCCCACAGACATCTCTAAAGCTGTCAGCATGTTTCTTCTTCTTAGACAGTAAAGTGCAGAGTTTTAGGTAGCTTTAATACTGGACGGATATCACAAGGAACCTGGACATGTCCGCCGCTTAGAAATTTTAAAAAATACGTAATGATGTATGATGAAATTACAACCTCACTCACACAAATTACCTTATTTCATAACTTTCAATAATTTTTGTATTTTCATGACATACAACATGCCGTGACTGTAACGTCCTGCTATCAACCTGTAACGCAATCAACCTGCTGATTTTGGGACTTTCTTATATCTCGATTTGTTAGCTAACAAGCTAGTCACTAGCCCATCATGTTGTTAGCTGGGTTTTGGTAGAGTTGAGACAGATCTCAAACTAGATGATTCCACCATAAGGGCAGGACATTTGAGATGCTAAGTTCTGTCATTGTACCCAGCAGTTGCTGTCTAACAAATACTAAATTGCTGCTAAAACCACAATGTTTCATTTTCAACATAATCTTTCTACACTGGCGAAAACAAGATGCAAGTAAATCATTGGAGCATTAGATTTGTTGTGAGGGATTATTTTTATTTTTTCCATGGAGCGAGGCAATCATTATTTTTGCCCTGCTTCCACTCTTTGTGCTAAGCTCGGCTAAATATATCCTGGACTGGTTGAATATTACTCTACAAGGAGACAGCAGCATGGACAAGAAAGAGTTAAATTCATTAAAAATGTCAAGTTTTCCATGCAAAAATCCAACATAAAAAAAAAACGCTTACAAAGTATATGATTACTCTGGTAATCTCTTGGTTAAGTCTTTTTTTTTTTAAAAATATTTGCACTTGTAGCACTGGAAGAGTTGAGGCTTCCTGCACTGCAAAAAAAAACAAACAGTGTTCATCTTATCAAGTATGTCGACTTCATGTTCAGTCAGTCTTTAAATTACATCATATTTACCAACGAGGGGATGTCATTAGATTTCTCATGGAGTTTAAATGTATTGAAAGGTGATAAATAAGGAATAATTTCAACATGTGGGTGGTTTTAAAATCATTTTAAAAGTAAAGGAAAATTAAACTAAATTTGGTGGAAGATTTTATGAGGTTCACTCTATGTACAGTCTCAAATGAACTATGACAACTTGATAAGATGGACATAATTCCTGCTACCTTATTGCTCATCTTCCCACAGTATGCTGGGTTCGAGACAAGAGGCTGCGTTTACACTGAGATAATAGTGTAAATCTGAAAACCGTAATCTGTTTTTCACTGCAGCTGATTCCTAAAGGAACAAAACCCTCACATATCTTTTCGCATTTTAACTTTGTGAAGGGGGTGGTACTGATAATCAAATATCAGTTATCACTCATTTCCTTCAGAGCCCAGTTGAAGAATAACTGAAATTTTGCAGTTTTTTTACAACGGCATCCAGAAACACAAGCGGTCAGGGGATGTCACTATCAGTTTATACATATTTCCACACCAAGTTTAAATTTATGTGCAAGATATTTAAACAAAGCCAATCATTTAGTTTATCAAATTTGTAGTCTTTTTAGTTTGTTATCTTTGTCAGTACTTTAATTTTGTCAGTACTTTGTCAGTACTTTAACCAAGTGTGCAATCCTATCTCTACCTCTATTTAAAGTAAATACTTTGTGAGTACTTTAACCAAGTGTGCAATCCTATCTCTACCTCTATTTAAAGTAAATTGTTTGTTTATTTACGTACTTTTGTCCACAACTCAAAATAAGGTAGTTAACCGTTACAATGATAATCCTACGGTAATGACTGTATTATAACCTGACTACTTGTATTTCTTGGCCTGTCAGACAAATTACTTGTAAGGCTTTGCAATGCAGGTAAAATATTTTCAAATTACCTCCAAACCTTGTTTTAAAAGAGCTAAAATGCTCTAAACATTTTTTAAATGCAAGTGGATGAATCCAACCTTCTCTGGACACCTGAAGACTAGGTTAACCTCCGTGTCTCCCCTTTCCCCTTTCTCGTCTGTTTAGCTCTCAGTTGGCGTTGAAGTATCTGGATCCAGCTTTCACTCCTCTGACCAACGCTCTCAGTGAGGACCTGCAGAACTCCTCTAAATGGACCTACAACAGTTCTGCTTTTCTTCAGCTGAAGTAGGTTACTCTGTCTGTGGTGGGTTCTTTTTGGGCTGTTTTGAAGCGCAGCATACTTAAGTCTCAAGTCAGTTATGACAAGTCAAATTGGAGTCTTAGGTCTTGTGAAAGCCATCGTGTCATGTTGATTCTCCAGTCGTACCAAAGCGAGCCCAAGACAGTTATCAAGTTAGTTGAGACAAGTACTTGTCTTCAGTCTTGACAAAAGCAAATCTTAATTCAAGTCTACTGTAGTTGAGGGCTGGTCCAAGCTAAGTTTCAAGGCAGCTCAGACACGTCTAAGTCCAGTATCAAGTCTTTCGAGACAAATATATCTCAAGACTTCAGCCTTTTCGAAGCTATTATAAAGTGTTAGGTCCATGAGGGCAAGTCCTCGTCAAGCTCAAGTCAAGCCTTTTCACAAGTATGAACGAGTCTAATGTCTGCTCTCTTATGTATTTGTTCCTATTTTGACTTGGCGACGTTTGCAGTCGCCAAGTCAAGTGAAATCCCGGTTAAAAGCAGAAATATTTTTTGTGGAGGGAGTTGAGATCCTGTTCAGATAAACTGATCATTAGATGAGAGAATGCATAACAAAATGATGTATTTTATTATTACAAAATGGGGTTTTATCACTTTTGTGGGTGGCGGAGGGTGAAGAAACAGAGCAAAAACAATACCAGAGAACAACTGCATTGACATCAACAGTTTTCTTAATCTGCACATTAATAATGTTTAATGCAGATTCAAATGCACAACTGCTGACTGATGTTGTACTGTGTTTATAGTTTGAGACGTACAGCACTACATTTAAATATCACGTAGGCTGTTTTCCTTTAATCCACTTTGTTATTATTATCTTTATATTTCGTCATGGTCACTGTGCCAACTCGCCCAGAGTTGTGACTGTACCATATGTTGAACACAGCTTATTTTCCTTGATAAGCAACATGAAAGAGCATTCTTACTTAAAAGTCTCAGGAGTTCTTTCTGCCATTCTGAAAGATTGTGTTTAAAGGGTCACGCAAACAATTCAGATGTACATATCTTAAATTGGACAATCTAATATCATTGTATTTATAGTTTATTTATGTGTAATTTTGGTGAACTGTACCTTTTTAACTTTGTCATCTATTCACTAAAAATACCCAATGTTTCAACGCAGGTTTCTTAAAGTTAAAAACAAAATATTTACGTAATAATTTGTGGTTCATGTTGGGTTTTTTTTTCACCTCGAACAATCTATAGTCCAATCCAAAACCATGAGACTGCGTAGGTATTGCTATTATTGCGTCCACAAAAATGTCTTGCAGAAACGAGATCTCCCAATATATCGACATCCCCCACAACTTCACACTGACAAGAGACTCAGTCCGAATCGGACAGCTGATGCACTACGACTACTCCAGTCACAAGTACGTCTTCTCCATCGGCGAGAACTTCCGCTCGCTCCTCCCGGAGGCCTCACCGATCCTCAACAAGCATTACAACGTCTGCGCAGTGGTTGGCAACAGCGGGATCCTCACAGGCTCACGCTGTGGTGCCCAGATTGAGAAGTTTGACTTTGTCTTCCGATGCAACTTTGCGCCGACTGAGATCTTTAAGAAGGACGTCGGGCGGCGGACCAACATGACGACCTTTAACCCCAGTATCCTGGAGAAATACTACAACAATTTACTGACTGTGCAGGACAGAAACAACTTCTTCCTGAGCCTGAAGAAGCTCGACGGTGTCATCCTGTGGATCCCCGCGTTTTTCTTCCACACGTCGGCTACGGTGACGAGGACGCTGGTCGACTTCTTTGTGGAGCATCGAGGTCAGCTGAAGGTCCAACTGGCATGGCCCGGAAACATCATGCAGTATGTCAACAGGTAAGACACCCAGTAAGATATTAAAAACAAAGACCCCATCTGTTAATATTATATAATGATATCTTACGTGTGCATTTGCATTTACACCTGGTATTGATTAGCATTCTGGTTCTCCTCATTCTGCCACTACTATGAGCAGATCTCAATATGCAAATTAGGTGGGCAAAGCTATCAGACTTGTATCAGTGCATCTCTAACTATATTCATCTTCAGTTGTCTGCTCGTCTTGCACATAATTAGACACATTAACACCTGGTAAAGATGGCCAATGCTGTCTATTAAAAAAGGTAGCACATATTGTTTCTCGGTAAAAACCTGTTATTCTTTCCTTAAGTCTCTCTCTCACTCTATTTGTATGTCTGTTTCATGTCGTACCCATCTCTGTCCTGTTTGTAGTAGTTAGTGTGGTTGCATTGTATTGAGCATCACTCTTATACAGCAAAGAGGAGATTTAGGCTCCAAAATCGTATTAAAAAGAAACATTTAGTAAAAGGTAAGGCACAGAGCTGGGCGTGTGTGTGTGTGGAGAGGGATTTAAGTCTGGTGCTTTGTGTTGTTGCAGCAGATTATGGCGCTCATAAAGTAACCTAATCTTCACCAATCCCATTAAACCTACCTACTCAGAAAGAATTACCACGTTCAAGCAGCTCAGTCGGCTTTCAGCACCTCAAGGACTCTTTAGAGCTGGTATATATTTTTTTTCCCTCGGATTAAACAATCCAAAAACATTGCTGTCAATAACAGTTTATTCTCCGCTTCTGTTTGATTGGCTGTAACTTAAAAACTAAGGAGAAAGTACAGGCTTTAAATTTAAGGAAACTCTTATACCTGCTGTGATCAATGAACTGTCTGGATGGATGTAGTATCATGATGTCACCCATTGGTTTGTGGACTGCAGTTATGAGGCTTGAGTTGGCACCAACTTGGAATAAGGCCGTCGTTGCCATGTTGTAAGTATGGTCATTCTCTCATAGACTTCTCCAATCTAAATATTTTTTGCATTCAAAAGAGCTCCCTGCTGGTCCGTGAAAAATAATGCAAGTTTTAAGACATTTCCACATCGACAGCAAAGGTATGGACAGACATTGCAATCCGCAAATGTCATTCAAAAGAATGGGAGGACGAGCATTTTTGCCCCAATGCCTGATTTGCTGTGAATGCAATCTAACACACTACATTGATAAATATATGGTTCTGTTTATGTATAAATGTTGTCTTCGCTTGTACTCAACAGCTACTGGAAAACCAAGCAGCTGTCGCCGAAGCGTCTGAGCACCGGCATCCTGATGTACACGCTGGCGTCCTCCATGTGCGATCAAATCCACCTGTTTGGCTTCTGGCCTTTTGGCTGGGACCCCAACACGGGGAAGGAGCTGCCGTACCACTATTACGACAAGAAGGGCACCAAATTTACCACCAAATGGCAGGAGTCCCACCAGCTGCCAGCCGAGTTCAAACTGCTCTACAAGATGCACACAGAGGGACTGCTGAAGCTCTCTCTCTCCCACTGTGCTTAGGGCTGAAAACTGCTGCAGGTGTGGCGCTCTTTTTGGACTTCTTTCCAGCACTTCCAGGAGAAGATTTCATTATGGTTTGTGGTCGGTGCAATAGTTCCCTAAACCCAAAGCCACATTTGACGAACCGTTTGTATTAACTGCAACAGCTCAAATAACAAGGACTCTTATTGTTTTTTTACTTCTTAAAAATGTAAAGACTAAGAGGACTACATTTGGAAACGGTGGCTGCGGATGGACTTTTGGGAAATGTTGGTTTTATGGCAAAATATCACAATCTTGAATTGCTTCATGGTGTTTTTAATCGCTCGTCATTCTTTGGAATGCGACTACAAATCAGACTGACTCAAACGCTGCGTCAAAGAAGGTAGATCTCTCCTCCAGTTCTATGAGGTTGGCATAGTTTGGGCTCTGTTGTAGGGGGACTCTGAAAATGAAAAAGTTAAAACTGGCTCAATTTTTGCTGAAATTTTCCACACCGCCATGACAATATCTAAAAGCACAAATTGCTTGTAGATGAAAATGCAGAGATTTTCAGCCTGACAACTTTCCATAGTTTGTAAAATCCTCTCTCATATTGTTATAAAGCGCTGTGCAGTGTTTTGGCATCTGAAAACCCTTCAAATGTATGAATCAGTTACTCAAAGGGGACTTCCATAATCATATTTCATTGTATGACTAGAACCTGAAGCGACCACCAACAAGTTGTTTAACACAGTGCTGCTTTCGGTCTGAACGCCCAGTGAGAAAACAATATGATTATTTGTAGTTTGATTATGGTGGCAGAGGTACCTAAACATTCTTATGCATCTAGCATTAGATGTGTAATGTGAAAAAGGAGAGCGGTTATATTGGCATATTTCACAGCAAGCTAAATCTTGTAACTACTTTGATTACTGCAGAAGAGGATAAGAGCCACGTAAAAAACAAAATTGCACTTTGGCTAAAAGTGAATAATTTATTTTAGTTCTGAGTTTAAAGTCATAATTTTCAGATTAAAGTCAGACTTCCCTACCATAAAAAGGCCATGGGTGTGTCACCTTTGTTGGATGTAAAAACATTGGGACATAGGAACAGTACAGAAGAGAACAGGGCAGTAGTTGTGTTTACCCAATAGCTCCATTCAATTTTGGCATATGGCAGAAATTGTAATGAGTGCAAAATTGAAACACTAAAACCATCGATAAGTCACATGCATAAACATGCATATATTAGCTATATACAAATATTTCATATTTCATACAGATATCAGTCGGTTTATCTATAAAATTTCACCTTATGAAGTTATCAAAGTTCAATTGTAAACAGGCTACATATTTACACATCCAGCAGACAGAGAGGAACATTAACATCATGCGGGTTGTTTTTGAGTCCACCTGATGAATTTAAGTCCAGTATTTACTCTCTTTAAGCTCTATGTTTGGTCTCTACCAACTCCTTGGAGAAATATCTGTCTCGTTAGCTGCTAAATGTTCCACTTTCTTCACCAGCAAGTCATTAACTGTTTGCCAATCAAACTTAAGAGGAGTCTGCTTTTTCAGCAAAACCTTTTCTATGGCACTACACAAGAGTAAATGAATGTATAAACTATTAGAGCTCGGGCTATTTAACATCTGGTACAATTTAACACTTTACCACAGCAACATCTAGCACACTCATAATTTGTATAAACCTGAGTTGGATTGTGTGTCCATGAGACATCTTTGATAGAAGAGAAGAAGCACAGAGAGGGACGATTACATGTCAAAATTACGGATAAAGGAACGGCCGTTTGATAGGTTCGTAAACTGTAAAAACACAGACTATCTTGACAACAAATCGGAAGAGTCGCTGTAGGAAAACAGCAGAGGTACCACGAACAAACATCAATTCTGCAAAGCAGTTTAGGACATGGTTGCATTCAAAGATATTTGAGTGAATGAATGTTTTAAAAGTGACAGCCTTATTTTGTAAAGATTACTAATGTTAGCTAGCTTACTGTGTAACCAGCACTATGCAACTTATCAGGAAGATTCACTTTTAGCCAGTATGCTGCCATTTCTTTCTTCTACGTTGTGACAATGGTTTTGATTTGAGTTGAGGATTTGAACCTGGGAGGCAGGGGAAATCGATCCATTAGCTTTCATAGTAACTGGGAAAGATACCACTAGACACATATAATAAAGTTTATCTCTTCAGACTCTTGAGTTAATCACAAAAATCATATTAAGTAGTTGTTGTTTTGAAAGTGTTGCATTGTAAATCCTCAGATTGCTTGATGACTACATGATCAGATCAAGGAAAGAGTGCAGATTATGAATGTACAAGTGGCAGAAACAAGAACTCTTTTAGATGTTGGATGACCTACACCCTATCCAGCACCTCAGCCTCCACACTCTATGCTATGTTCACATTACAAGCGACAAAACCTACTAAATGCCATATGCATGGCCATTTAAATAGCACTGGCAAGATAACGTTTTAGGGTACAGGAAGTGTAGGGTGAGAGAAGAGGTTTTTCTTTAAGAATTTCTACCAGAAAGGGTTAATTTAAACCCCAAAACATTATATTTTCCTAAACCTAACCAAGTAAGTTGTTTTTGACTAGACCAAAGGAGATTTCTGTCAGAGAAGCAAATATCAAAGCAAAGGGGACTAGAAAGCAGAAGCCAGCTCAACTTATATTTTTGTGCGCATGTCTGTTATCAATTTGTAGTTTCATGTCGCTTTGTCACTCATAGTGTGAACATAGCATTACTTTCCATATTGTTACAAATGGCAAGATCCCTCCTGCTAGGGGAAGAAAAGTCATCAAGAAGTTGCATCCGAAAGTGTCATGAAGGTCTTCAGCATCATCAAATTATCTTAATACCATAATAACTGTATTAGTGTTAAAATAACTGACAGCATTTTTTTCTGCTCATGGCCCTCCGGCTGGTTGCATAAAAAGGGTCTCCCCGTCATAAAGTCCCGCACTAAGTTTAAGTTCTCTTACTTCCCCCGCTTTATGCATTGTTATTAAACGATGGCAGTTGACATAGACTATGCTTTTCAAATTCGTTCAATAAGAACATCATCCTGGGCTGGGGTTTACAATTAAAATAATGAAAGTTACTATAGATGACAAAAATAGTTGGCTTTAAACAAATTATTTTAAAAAAACAAAGAATACACCAGATGTTTGCCCCATACTGAAGTACGCTGCTTTTATCTCTGGATGAAAAAAAACTAAAATGGAAGCTTTGGATGTTTCTTTTGTTAAGAAATGGTTTGAGGAACAGATAATGGAGTCCTAATTCTCTCTTCGGAGGCCTGTTCATGTGATTTTTACATGTAACACAAGACCGCATAAAAACAAAGGGCAGGACACATATTCTCACAGCCATGAATTCCAATTTGTACATATTAAACACAAATGTTTTGTATCATATCATACAACAGTCCTGGTCACGAAAGTAGTGAGTACAATACTGAGATTTTTCCTCGTGCAAAACGCTATTTTGGGATTCTGGATAAAGTAAGGTTAAAATTTTGAGCAAGATTTCCTTACCCCAATTGAGTCCACAATTGGGGCACTTTTGTATCCTTTGTGGTTTGAAGGTTTTTCTTGTCCATCAAGTATGTGATACATGGTTGATTAGAATTCATGATTTTAAATGCTCAGTGATATGCAGGTTCTGCGTTTTTTTTACTGTCTGTGGAAGCTGATGTGTATTTCTGTTGCTACAAACCATTTTACATGCGACACTTATAGTCATGTAGTTTTCAGGTCTATCAAATGTGAATGATCATATCTGACGTGGTTTCTTTTGTCATGTATTTACATATTTGCTGCAAAGTGCTAATGAGACAACAAAAACATGAGAAACTGGGACTATTTTTGTAATCTGCAGCTGAACTTCAGCTGTTTCACCTTGTTTGTTGTTTCCTAATCTCCGAAATAAGAGATGACTTGAAACGTGACATTTTCAGGACTTTGACAAAAAAGATTGTTGGCATAAAGGCTAAACTCATTATTTAATAATACTAGTAATCATGTTATTTTTTTAAGTGAGCACAGTACTTGAATAATTTAAACTTATTAGAATGTAAATGCATTTTATTTTGGTCCTCT
This sequence comes from Clinocottus analis, assembly GCF_023055335.1. Taxonomy (NCBI): domain Eukaryota; kingdom Metazoa; phylum Chordata; class Actinopteri; order Perciformes; family Cottidae; genus Clinocottus; species Clinocottus analis. The sequence goes on along the minus strand of NW_027175854.1, from coordinate 11,266,198 downwards.
TTTTTCACATTTTATTTTTGTAATATACATTATGAGTCGGTATTAGGTAACATTTGAATGATATTATTAGCTAGCTCCATCCATATTGACATGTCGGTACAGATTACTCTATAAAGGGTGATATATACTAAAACCACATTTAGATATCATATCATATGATGTATTATTTTTATTTATTCAATACTTGAAAGAAAATAAATATACTCTGTATTTATTTAATCATTTAGTCATTAAAATGAATGAAATGATCCATTTGACAAAGTGAATCCTGTCATGTTTTTAGTGGATGTTAACCAAAGAATGCTGTTCGTTGTTATAAGACAATATTGGATGTGCTCATTATGGAATTAATAGCATATCTATTGCCTCCAAGCTGCTCACAAATACTGAGGCTTGCAAGTAATGATGCTAACAGCGCAAACGGTGCAAACTACGCTATCGTGAGAAAGAGCTAACAGCTAAACTGAGGGTCGGGAAGGAGAACGACTTTATAAATTTTTCAGCTAGACATTACTCCACTGTATCTTTACAAAGAAAATACTTGAATCTACTTTGTTGTGAAGGCTCAGCCATTGTGGATAGGCCATTATTCCGACGGCCCATTGTTTCCAAAAACTCCAGTAGTCCGGAAAATGGCCTTTTTAAAGACATTTTATCATGAAAAAACAATGGCCACTGGCAAGCATGGGGCCAAATATGGAGCATGCATAACGTCGCCTTCTTTGGCTGGATTAGTTAGGATTAAGCACTGAGGATGGAGATTTTTATGGGTTCAGTTAGGAATATTTGTGTGCGTACCTGTCAGTCCACATTAATTCTTATTTACTCCTAATGGTTTTGTTTGTAACAAGCCAGTGTCTATGTTTACATGCACAACATATGCTATTTCTTGCCCATATCCCAAAAAAGACATGTAGTGTATAAACTGTTTACATGACAAACGGAACATACCTGTTTACATGCAGCCTGGCACCGTGAACCATTTGACTGTGCGAACACAGCTTCCCTCTCTCACTCTGTCAACCATCAAAATGTAGGTGCGATATTTGCTCATATCCAAAAACCTGTTGATGTCCAAGTCCTTCAAAACATTTGAGTAGTCTTCTTTTGATAGTTGGTTTGTGTATAACTACTGTACAACGCACAGAGCTGACGGTGAACAGGTAACAGGGTGTGTGTCGCAAACTGATGCAAAACTCTTAATTGAGGCAAAAGACAAATTACAAATGCACTGAAAACATGTCCAAAGATAATAAACTAGGCTTTACGGCTCTCACAGTCCGGCCCGCGTGAGGTCAATCAAACATGAAAAATAAATAAATAAGATAAACGCCATGAATGCAATACAGCGACACTGCTTTTACTCTGAAGGTGCGCGCTTCCGTAGCCTCGCCGACTGACGTGAAAGCACGTATTGTTATGTAGCTTCTGGTCTCAACAAGCAGCGGTGCTGCAAAGAGCAGCTTCGCAGCAGTAAAAGCAGCAGTCTACCGTCAGACTCCACGTCTAGATTGAAAGTTGATCGCGCATGCGCAAAGCTCCTGACCTGTCGGATACACTATGGCAGAGCATTACTTCTGGATCTTTACTCTTCTCTCAAAGAGGAGAACTTTCCACACATCACAAGATGTTCTGTGCACTTGTTCAAACCAACACAGGCTGGACTTTTCTCACTGAGTAAGAAAAACTGAACTAAAAACATGAAAAACACTTATTGCTTTTGTATAATGTTAATTAATTGCTCGTCTTTAACATACATCTTTAAGGTAAGCAACAGACTGAACATGGACCAAAGAAGAAGTGGTTTGTCCCTCACAGGAACCCTTACAACTGAAGAGTACCTATTCAGAAAAAAAGAAAAAAGATTTATAAACTATATTTGTATGTATGTTAACTTGCTGTTGCTCCAGAGTGCTGTTATATTGTTCTGATAACGTTACTTTAAAATAAAAGCATGTAATACACTAGTTTTTACTTCATTTTTGAATTTGGCGCATAATGCGATTAATCGCAGGAAAATCATGCATAATGAATGAATATTCTGTATCTTAAAGAAAACCTTATTTAACCCCTCTTTGCTTTTCACTTTAGTGTAGAACTGCTTTTACGATTAATCACATTATACACCAAATTCAATAATGAAGTAAAAACTAGTGTATTGCAGGCTTTTATTTTAAAGTAAACGTGATTAATCGCGGAAAAATAATGAAAATGCGTGCGCTTATTTTATGAATAAAATGAGGGCTGGCCAAAGTTGAAAAAAATTAACTGATTAATCGCATGATTTTATGTATATATATATATATATATATATATATATATATATATATATATATATATATATATATATATATATATATATATATGTATACAAACAAACCTTTTTCTGAAATGCAAACAGAAAATACTGTGCTGCTGGTTTTCAGGGAGTGTGGTCATAGATCGGAGGTCAGGAAGCGGTCTTCTGAACCAGGTGGGGGTTCTGGGAGTCAAAGTCAAAGGGAGTAATGTCAGAAATACAAAAGAATAAACAATATTTTGTTGGTTGTTTCATGAAGTAAATAACAAAAACATGTACTAATTTCATGATATAAATAAATAATGAAATGCAAAATTAATAGACTGCATAAAAAACAAAGTATCTCTAAATCTGTCTTTGTGTGTGTTACAGTACATGTCTTTGTGTGTGTGTGTGTGTGTGTGTGTGTGTGTGTGTGTGTGTGTGTGTGTGTGTGTGTGTGACTGAGATTAGCCTCCACTCACTTACACATAAAATAATCATTCTCCTATCCCCACAGTCCTAATCAATTACTAACACCTTCTGTTAAATAGTCTCATAGTTTCGACACCAGTAGATCTGAACTATCAATAATCATGAAAATGACATTTCAATGAGAAACCAAAATTACAATAGCAAGAAAAAAGATAATACAATTTAAAAAATTAAGAAATAAGTTTAAAAAATCTTTTTGAAATACTCTTTTTAAAGTATTAGTTTTGATGTCAATTACAGAAAATATATGATGTTGAAAGAAAATGTAAAACATTTAAAATATCAACATGGGTTTAACTACTAGAATCAACCGTCACAAGAATGTAGGTCAGCGTGTATGTTAATGAGAGAGGTCAGATGGCGTGCGCCGGGGGTTGCTGACCTCTGACCTGCTGACCCTTTTAGCTGCTTCATTTTTTGGTAACAAAAGAAAGCTTGCAGGAGTCAAACACTGGATTTGAAACGGGCCTTGGTAATCTCACAAAGCAATTTGTAAACACTTATACATTCGATATTTTACAAGTTTATGTTTGGTAAGATTGAGAAAAATTACAATGGTGTTAAAACAAATTTGTGAAATTAAAAAAAAAAATTCTTCATGTAATGAAACGAATGTATAATAATTATGATATCCATTTCATATAATGTTACTAACCTGTAATTCTTTTTTCATCTAAAAAGGTTTTGGAAGCAAATGTTTAACGATGAAACGTTATTGATTTGTGTAGGACAATAATGTCACTCCTGAAACATGAGAATTAAAGAAATGTTTGAATGTAACATGACAATAAGCTTGGACGAAAAAAAAGAAGTAAAAACACATGAAAGTAAAATTAAAATAATCACACTTTACCGTCACATTGTTGTGTTTGTCGGAATGTAAAGATAAAAAACTTAAAGAAGAGTGTCATATATAACATTTTTTAATTTAAATATACATTAGATGTAACAACAAACAGTTCAGGAATAAAAATAGAATAGGTAAATTATTTTCAATGTGTTTTGTTGTTTCTTTTAGAAAGAAATACTTCTTAATCACATGATAAATCCAGAGTAAGTCCAAAATACGGATGAGCTTTATTCCGAATCACTGGTCGGGTATCAACCATGTGTGACTTCATGAAATGAAAGAAAGGGGAAAGGCCATACAATCAACATGAGTCTCACTTGCAAAACAAAAGTTTTAAAAATGACAAAATAAAAAGTCTAACACATTGTCATCCTCTGACTGAAAAACAAAAGAAGAAACATACTTAAAGAAACGAGCTAAACAATAGTCTGAAATGATAACCGGTGTGAACCAGTGAGAAAACTGAGAAGAAGAAAAACAAGGCGGCTTCGGTCTGCAGCCATTGTGCTGATTGTTGGCACCGTCTTTGGAAATCAATAAATCAAATGTTATGATTAAAAGAGCAACATGCCATAGGACATTAAATAATCATGTGGGGAGGAGGACGAGCAGCAGGAGGAAGACTCCCCCCCCCCCCCCCTTCCTCCTCCTTTGGTCCTGTGGTTAATAAGTGATGACTCTTTGTGCTGGGATTTGGGGAATCATTTTGTCAACAAGAACGTATATGATTAAGCTCCGTTCTTTGGGGCGAAATATAAACCCACAATCAAAATTTTCATCAATTCACTCTACGCATTAAATAATAATAAACGTTCCAGGTTCGGATCTGGTCAGGTGAATTTATTTTATTGTGGTGATGATAACACGATAAAAGATTACCAAAAAGGTTTATATTGAATATTGAATTGTATTTATCGAGTTATGAGACGAAAAGCTCAGACGACACCGTGAAACTGACTTTATTCCGTCTTTCAAGTATTCAGAACTTTACATTTCAAAGCATTTAAAATCATAAAGCTGCACACTCAAAACTATGGACAGATCTTTGAGGAACTAGATAAATGATCTTTTACGAAGCTTTACATAGTGAAACTAAAAAATGTTTATACGTCATACTCTTCAAACTCTTTGACTTCAACTGATTCACATTAAAAAACAACTGAAACTAGTGTCTGTAATTTATTTTCATTATTATGTATTTATCATACTTATTTTGTTTTTCTTTTCCCAAAAATGTATTGTGAAAAATCTTTGGGTTTTCTTTTTGTATGTGAAAATTAATGTTTGAGTTTCATTTGTATATTGATCTTTCAAAACAAATCATTGAAGTCATGCCTCGTACTGTCAGCATTTGAAACTCAGTGATTTCATTCAGTAAGAGAATGGAGCAACAACCATGTGACCACATGAAACACGAAAAACATTATTTAAGAAATTATTGTGGAAGTCCTGTATTTTCCCTTTAATTAAGTTTATAAAACAAATGTTGCTATCCGCCTTTAAATATAAAATGTACGCTTCAGGCCAGACAGATGTATGTACAGTGTTTCATACTGTACACACACACACACACACACACACACACACACACACACACACACACACACACACACTCACGCACACACACACACACACACACACACACACACACACACACACACACACACACACACACAGTGGTCGGTCCTGTTCATGAATGTGTGCGGAGAAGAAGTAAAGCTACCCTCAGATCAGCAAGCTGCTTTTTGGAGAGGAAAGCCGAGCTCACATGGAAATGTATCACTAATATTGATCTGAATTAGCATGAGCTGCTCCTGCCTGTGGCCATGTTCTCTCTGATGTTCATCAGAGTGTGTGTGCGTGTGTGTGTGAGAGTGTGTGTCGATGTGCACTCAAACGGTTTGCTGCTGTGTGATTGAAGTGATTTTAATGAGGGAAGAAGATGAGCCTCCTTTAATAGTGTGAATTGTAAAAAAATAAATAAAAAAAAAACACTAAATATTGTAATTTAAAGTATTATTTCAGAATGTGTTTTTATACCTCCACCTTGTCTGATTTGAAAATTGAAACTGGGATGTCTGTCTGAGATGTTCATAGAAAAACAAAAATATATATATACATATATATATTTTGTATCAAGTAGTTGTAATTTAAAGTACTCTGTATCTTTCTTACAGTATATTTTAATGAACACCCTTCAACTGTGATTATAAAACATGTCGTCAATTTAAAGGTTTAATTCACATTAAGGCATCATAAATGGCATCATAAACATTTAAATACAAGAGGTTCTAGCATTGTAAATTGAATATTTGTCTTTGCAAATTATTTATTTTTAAATTGGGATCATGTTCTGTGTCATCTTTTACAATTTCGAGGAGGTTTCAAGCTCAACAGTTCTACCTATCAAATAGTGGGTATTTTATCCTTTGATTCCAGACTTTTCGTACTCAACACATTTAATTTTGAGTAAACTTTAGACTCTGATTCTGGTACTTATGACCTTAGTATTTGTAAGTTCCTGACATTTTTCAAATTAATTATTTAAATTTACAAATTTCATAATGTACACTTTGTATTTATGTCCAAAATTGGAAATGTGTTGGAAATGTATGAGCATTTAATAAATTTGGTGTATTGATATTGCTGCAATGGTTTATAGCTTCGTGCATGGCTCGCCATCTGGAGTCTTTGATTTTTTTAATCATTTTTGAAAACCAGCATCTTGACAACAAAGTTGGGTTTTAAGTATTGTGTTTACAACATTAATGTTGTCTTTCTGCTCTATACAGCTCATGTGTCAACATATGTGCAGTGATGTCGTCATTGTATCGTTTCGTCACTTTATTGTCCGACACATTTATATGTTTGTGCTGCTCAACTTGTCCCTGTTAGAACATCTTGCTGAAGGACTGCAGTGGAAAATTACACCGACACATTCACAGAAACGTTACTTTGTTCTATAGGAGAGAACAATGAATTCCATAAAATGCACAATGGGAGTTCATGAATTCAACACCTTTGTATTTTTTTAATTTGTTTAATTTTTTTCTTCTTTTTTTTCTGTGTAATACCCCAGAGTGATAATGCATCTTTTAAAGATTCAAAACATGAATGCCATTTTACTCTTCACAATGTGGAGCATTTTTGGGACCAGAATTGAATCTCATGTTCAAAAACTTACAAAAAAGGGATTTTTTTTAAACGTTGGTTTTTGTCGCAGTTAGCGGAGCAATGTGATTAACACATACTCATTAAAACTCATTCATTAAAACTAAAATACTCATTACACTGGTTCAGGTGCAAGATGAAAGGTTAAATGGGTGTTTGTTTAGAGTTGGAGAAACACAGCGAAAAATGGCGTGCGGTCACATTTGAATACAGCGGGTCGACTCCGCACGCGGCCATTGTGCTCCCATTAAAAGCCGGTTTCACGGCCAACAGAATCGCAACAATAGAGGCAGCAGGTCGGGGAGGAAAAAAAGTTTCAAAAGGCTTGAAGAGAATAAAGGAGGAAGAGAGGGAAGAGGAGGAGGGGGACGTGGAGGAGAAAGAAAAGGGAGAGATGATAAGAGGAAAGTGTGCTTTTTTTTCTTAATTTTGTAACCAAATGGCTAAGAATAGATACCGCAGCATTATCATTATCATGTTGTTACACGTGTATACTTTACACGCGCTCGTGTCTCTATAGTAACTATGTACATCCATTGATTATACAACGTACTGTAAAACCTGTAATTAACTAAATCGTTCATACGGTAGCTAAAAATGCTTTTATGAGTGACCTATTCATATTCATTTCATCTCTGCAACTATCATGAACCATCTTACAAATTTATTCATAATAGTATTTATATGTATATGTTTGTGTATTATTTCAATGTAAGTTACTTTCTCATCTGCTTATAGACACACACACACGTGTGTGTGTGTGTGTGTGTGTGTGTGTGTGTGTGTGTGTGTGTATATATATCATTATTGTAAAAATGATTAGGGTGGACTCATGATAAGAATAGAGAGAATCACACTCAATTTATTTTCACTGCTATATATATATATATATATATATATATATATATATATATATATATATATATATATTTACATATAATATATATATATATGTATATATATATATATATATATATATATATATATATATATATATTCACATTTAACTTTCTCTATTTTATTTATCGCTCTATATAGCTCTATAATAAGATAAAGATTTCATTAAAACACAATAACATTCACACATAACACACTCATGTGTTCTCTTTATTTCTGAATCTCTCCTTCACTCTACTCGTCAACGTGTCATTTATGTCAAACCAGCTGCCATGAAACACCGAAACACGCTGAGCCGGACTCACCGGCAACCACTGCAGGAGAAGGAGGAGGAGGAGGAGGAGTAAGAGGAGGAGGAGTTTACAGCAGGACAGATGGGCCCCTGTTCAAAAATTGCTTGGTCATTGAGAGAGAGAGAGAGAGAGAGAGAGAGAGAGAGAGAGAGAGAGAGAGAGAGAGAGAGAGAGAGAGAGAGAGAGAGAGAGAGTGGAGGATGGAGGGAGGATGACACTGAGAGAACAGCGACATGGAGAGTCAGTGAGACAGATGCGAGGCAAAGCGAAGCAGTGTTTGTCACCAACGCTATAGATTAGCGTGTGGTCTCCAGCACAAAGCTGCAGATCAATACTACTGCTTCGTACACAGCAGATGGCCCGGGACACAGGGAGAGAGAGAGAGAGAGAGAGAGAGAGAGAGAGAGAGAGAGAGAGAGAGAGAGAGAGAGAGAGAGAGAGAGAGAGAGAGAGAGAGAGAGAGAGAGAGAGGGGAAGTGGGGGAAGGAAACGTCCTGATCAACCTGCAGATCTGCAGCTTTATTCACTTTTTTTTCACACCCGGACAGCCCGCTTTCAGCATTGCAGCATCGCTTACACGACCCACCGGGACCCACCGGGACCCACTGGTGAGGGAACCGGTTCTGTAGCCAAAACAAAACAAAAATCGTTTGTGTTTTTAGGACAAATGGATTAGCGTGTGGCAAATATGAGTTAATGTCTTTTTTCGGTCAATCTGATGAAGACATTGGCAATTATTATTTTTTAAATTGAAAAACTGAGAATCTAAATAAACAAAGTCCTTGTAATAACAAATAAAATGTAAATGTGAATAATTAGTAATACATGTAAATAATAAAGGCCAACTTTCTTTTTAACTTCTTAAAGGAAAATTATCTAAGGATCTAAAAGGAAATTAGAGACAACACAAAAATACAAAATATAATGTATCAGTTAATATATGTATAATATAGTTTAGTATAAAATGTAATAAAACATCAGCTTAAAGATAAAACATAATAAACTATAGTTTTGCTTACAGCATTTTAATTAACATTACAACTTATAAACAAAAAAACTAAGAAATACAGTAAATAACCTGAGAAATTTAATTTGTCACGACGTTTGACACAAAAGCGAGACCAAGTTCACGGAACAGATGAACCGGCTAATGATTATCTCAGCACACAGACAGTCAGTGTGCTACTGTGACACCACAAAGGTAACTCAGGGCCCAAACTTTTACTTCCATGTTTAAAAAACACCTTTAAATGTTGAAATGAAAATGTTAATCAGGTCCGGACAGTGTTCCCTCTCCATATTAACATATTATTCAACCTTTAACACATTATTAAACATTTACCACATGGACATTTTAACAAAGCATGCAAGAAGTCCACAACACTGCAGTCTATACATACCGGTATTTTATACCGGTATTTTAAAATGTGCTATTCCTGTCCATTTTTTCTTTCTTAATGAAGTGCATTGAGATACTTGTGTGTATTGAAGGGTAAGACTAGTAATATTCTGTATGTATTTATTCAGACCAAACAAGTGCTGAATGTAGCCTCCTGAGTCGTAGTATAAATTAGATTATTGGTGAGCGACTTTGAAAATGTGTTTTATTGACTTGTCTGAAAGACTAGTGCATTGCTGGTTTTGATTGGTTGACAGTAAAGAAAAGACACATTTATCCTTTAAATCATGTAACGGGCAGTTGTGTTTTTTTCCAGTAAATCAAGAATATTTTTTCCACTCGAGATGCCTGTCTTCTCTCTCTTTCTGTGAATGTGCGTGTGTGTGTGTGTGTGTGTGTGTGTGTGTGTGTGTGTGTGTGTGTGTGTATGTGTGTGTGTGTGTGTGTGTGTAATGATTTGTTTGTCGTGTCTCTCGGCCTCTCAACTCCGTTGAGGACACTGTAATAACACTGATGACACCGTAATAACAATAAGGACAGTTTTAGTTAATTCATGAAGAAAAGTGTTTGGAAGAGCTATTATCCACTGAACGGCTGTGATGTCAATGTGATAGAGTTTGACTACAAACTCTATCATTTCCTCCTCTTCCTCTTCCGCCTCCTCCCCCTGCAGCTGCTCTTTTACAGTCCCCCTAACACCACCCCTCCCACGTCCTTTCCTCCAGCCCCTCCTCCTTCAATATGTTTCTCTATCATCTGAATTTTTGCCTATCGCCACTTGCTCAAATCCACATTCTTCACCCCCGCCTCCCCACGTTCCCCATCCTTCTTTATTACTTCTTCCTCCACCTCGTCCATCATCCTTCTCCCACCTCTACTATCCATCTAATCCTCCACTTCATCTCTTCTGCCTTCTTCTTCTTTCACCTAATTTGGTCCTCCCACCTACTCATGTTGATCGTCAGGTGGAACAAGACAGACCACCATCAAGACGGCAACAAGTTTTAGGATGAAACAGACAGTCGTACAGACGGACGGATGGACGAAGAGACAGACAGGCCAGGCTGTCCCTCTGCAGACCCCCTGCCTGTCTCCCTGACAGCTGATCAAAAAGAGAAAATGGGTCAGGCTTCTGTTCTTCTGTCCTTAATTACACAACAGTCTTTAAACAAAGCAACATCTGCCCAACTACCCATCCTCCTCTTCCTCCTCCTTTTCCTCCTCCTCCTCCTCTTCCTCATTCTCCTCCTCCTACTCCTCCTCCTCCCACCTTGTCCTTTTCCATCCCCTCCACCTTCTTTCCTGCTTTCTCCATCCCCTCATCCTTCTGTCCGCTCGTCACTCGGAATTTGGTAACACTCTGATACACAGGTTGGGAATTTCAAAAAGCCTTTCCAAGAAATGTTCTAGGAAGAACTGTACACATGTGTTGGGATAATAAAGAGTTTGTTCCCTTCCAAATTAATTTATTCTAAATAATCGTTAGTGGAGAGTCTTTTAATGCGGTCAGCTGAACATGCAAAATGATAAGATCTTCCTACAGGCAAGATAACAGTTCAATATATATGTGAAGATTCCAGTCATAATTTGAATCAAGAATTACTATTTATTTGGGTTGAAGATTTCCTCCCTTTAATTACATGGTTTAATTCCTGAAATTTATGAGTGTTGGGAAATTGCAGAGCCATAAATAATGCATTATTTGTAACATTCACAGAAGATTCATTGAGGTGCATTTTAAAGATCGGCCGAATAATGTTTTTCTAACAGTGTAACATTCTAGCTGTAGAGCTCTCAAGTTGCTTCATACATTTTAATCAAACATCGAAACTGAAGCATTGCCAAAATCTTTGATACCTACTCAGAGAGTCATCGATCAGAGAGTTTTCAAAACCAGGTGATAGAAAAAAACAGTTTGTCGTTCCTGAAAACTACGGATACGTTGAATGTCGGTGTTTCTTAATAAAAAATAAATGTCATGAGTAATTTCAAATCAGACTCCTATCATTCTTGCAGAAATGTACACTGCGGGGTAGTTAACATTGTGAAAGGGTTGGTTAGTTTCAGGAAACATACGATCACTACTAAAACTTTTTTTTTTGTAAAATAATAGTATAACAACGGAACTTAACAACATAATTTGTGCAAATAACAGCAAACACCTTTAGGAGACTAAAGCAACATTACAGAAACATTACATAACAAGTGTTAAAAAAACAGTGGTCTGCTGGGTGAAAGTCCTATGTTTGTTTGGCCCATCTCTGCCATTTACATATTACATTACATTTCATTTAGCTGACGGTGTTATCCAAAGCGACTTACAACAAGTGCATTTAACCATGAGTGTGAACTCAGAACAACTCAGAATAACAAGTTGTTTTTTTCTTGACTCACTATATTGTAAGTTAACAAATTAACTTACAATAACAATTGCTCAATGTGTTTACTCGGACCATTGTTGATCAACAACAATGGTCCGAGCAAGTGCTGGTTACACAATGAGCTAGCTAACATTAGTAATCTTTACAAAATAAGGCTGCCACTTTTAAAACATTCATTCACTCATGCAACTTCTTTCTTGCCAGTGCTATTTAGATGGTCATGCATATGGCCCCTCCTTTGCGGTTCGGCACCCATATGAACTGTGAATTAATTACACAGTTTAATGTTAACATTCACAGTGGGAAATTAAGTTTTACTGACGATTGTTATCCGCCATTATTCAGTCAAATATGCGATCAGGACATCAGCATTGTTGATGTACTACTGGCCGATCTCTGTCAATGTTAGATTGTAAATAACCAGTCCGTGTTGAAAAAGACAGGAGGACAGCTGGTAACAACACAGCTGGTAACAGCACTGCTAACAGCCAGCAAACAAAGTTCTATTTGGTTCTGTTATAACATGTTCATGCTACTAATAGGGAACATTGGAATTGTTTATAAAGTTGTGTTTACATGTAATCTTGTAAAATATAGTGTTGGCTGAAAGAGATGTTTTCACAGCAACATAAATGTAAATTAGAGATGAACTATGAGCTGTTCATAATACCTCTAAGAAGACATGATTAAAACTACTAATGACAAGATTTGTTCTAGTCCAACATCTTTTATTTTCTTATTGTTTAAGTTGTGTGTTTTTTTTGAAGAAAGAAACAATATATCACTATCATAAAGTAAAAGGACAGCATTTAGAGTTGTGGATGGTTTACTAACTTCAGAGCGGTTGAAATTATTTTTGGAACGATAACCTTGTATTTCTTGTACGTGGTTCAACAACTTCGATCAAATGTCCTTTTATCCAGCTTAAATTACCACAATGATTGACATCAGGCTAACTTAGTTTCTCAAAAGCTGATCAGTCTCGTTAATTGGAACCAGGCGTGAGCCATCTGAATAATTGAGCTGGCCCGTTTCTCTTTAAAAGAGCAAAAAGTAGAGCACAGGATCCTTGATCTTCTAACACGACAACATGACAAATAAACTCAAGGTACAAGCCACTTTTTTTTTGCATATGATAAAGTCAAGACCATATAATCATGGCAAAATCTAATGCTACATTCACAACAGAAGCGTGGTGAATCTTCGCAACGTTTTTGCAACGTTTTTGCAACGTTTTTGAATTGAACGCAGTTTAACACTGTCACCACTGCCAGGGCAAAATATAGCAAAATATCAGACAAGGTAAATGCATGTTGGGAAAATGTATAAGCTAATTTTAAGTGCGTTATCACCCCAATCAATCAGATTTTATTTATTTCAATGTGCCTGCTGGCAGTAGTATACAAATGATGATATACTTATGAGGATATATGTACTGTATGCACATATGTATCATGTATACACACACACATATATATATATATATATTATGTGTATAGACATACATGTGTAGATGATATAACTAGGAGTTTTAATGTGTGTATGGGCGGATCAGTATGTATGCATTATTCATCATCAGAAATTCAATCAATTGAAGCAGTGATATATATATATATATATATATATATATATATATATATATATATATATATATATATATATATATATATATATGGTGTACTAATAACAGTGTCATTTAATTATGAGTGTTTTCAACACATCCATAAGTTTCTTAAGCGCTAAATAAACGTTATGAACAGCATGGTATGCAATGGCTTCCCCGATGTTCTCTGCCGACACTGTAAAAACATGTACCACTCGCAAAAAAGCGCAAGGCTGTGATCCACTCTGTGATCCAGTCTGCATACACAGTCCAATGCTCAGCTTTGCCGTGTGGTGTTTAATGTACGACTCCAGAATGTCTCGTCAATGAGTCCTTGTCGACAGAATCGATCGCGCTCGTACAGGAAGTCATCATGATGTGAGAACTGATCTTGGCTATCTGGAAGAACTCTCTCCCTATAAAACTAATATATCTAATATTGCTCCTTCATTAATGAGTAAGGGAGCTGGCTTTTTTGGCTGGTGGGAGTGGCCAACTTATCCAGTGAATTTCACTAAACCTGCGTTGAAGCGGATTAAAGGATGTTCAATGTCTTGCTATAATGATTTTTCCAAACTTGCTTCGAGGCCTGCACGGTGCTGCACGGTGGTGTGGTGGCTAGCACTGACGCCTCACAGCAAGAGGGTCTGTGGTTCGAATCCCGGGCGGGGTTCGGATACTGGTCTGGCAGGTCCTTCTGTGTGGAGTTTGCATGTTCTCCCCGTGGCAGCGTGGGTTCTCTCCGGGTTCTCCGGCTTCCTCCCACAGTCCAAAGACATGCTGCATAGGTTAATTGGATTCTAAATTGCCCGTAGGTGTGAATGTGAGCGTGAATGGTTGTCTGTCTATATGTCTGCCCTGTGATGGACTGGCGACTTGTCCAGGGTGTACCCTGCCTTCGCCCCTTGACAGCTGGGATCGGCTCCAGCGCCCCGCGACCCTAACGAGGATAAGCGGTTAAGATAATGGATGGATGCTTCGAGGAACTGAAAAGCCTGATATATGTCATCTTATCCTGAAAATTATCCCACTAACGCAGTAAGCCAGGTTTTAAGGAATAGGGCCCAGCTTCTATAATCAAACAACAAAGTGAGTCGTATCTGCCAATATAGATTATTAATGATTGCTAATTAAGATTAGCGACATACAAACATAATCAGTGATCTCTCTAAAAGTTTTATTTCATCATCTTTTTCTTTTGTGTTGATCCGATCTTTGATCCAATCTGACTGATCCGTGATGCAATTTGATTCGTTGCACCACTAGCTCTGACCAAATGCAAAAATACCAAAATAAATTAACACAGTCATTCAAAGTATCCATGGTTTGCAGAAACATACAATGGCAACAAGTTTGTTGAAGTATTCGGAGAACTTTGCTATTTAGAAGTCTTTAGGATTCTCTGAAGGGCTGCCCACATCGCCAATTTGTTAAGTGATTTGGGAGTGTGATGCTTATGTAACAGCTGTCTCCAGACTTGGAGACACAATTCTTCAGTCAGAGTTATTAACACGGATTAAGAATGGTGATGCCAACCACAAAAAATAACCAAAACCAAACTGAGAGAAAATATACTTTTGATTTAATAGAAAACAAAAAAAAAATGGTTGATCTCGTTGTGTGGTTTTATGCGGGAGGAAAAGGGTCTTTACACTTATATATTACAACCAATCCTGGTGTCATTGTTTATGTTTGTGTTTTATCATAATTTTCAATGATAAGGGAGAACTATTCGTAATTTAATTTGAAATAAGTGTCTATGGGATTGTTTTTGTTGTTGTTGCTACACTTGTTACTTTGTGATGATGGATCGGAGCCAGAGAGAGAGCCAGAGACAAAGAGAGAGGCAGACAGAGTTATTTAGCAGTCATTTGTCCTTGGAAGTGTAATGAATTGTAAAGTGAACCAGCTACAGGCCATAATGCTCTTTCAATGCAGCTCCCACGCTCATCACTCCAGCCAGAGACTGTCGATAACATCCCAACACACACCAACAAATCATTTACACTTCAGCAGTCTGCACTCAACGCTGTGAGCTACACAGCTGCAAACATCTGTCCAGCATCGGCCGGCATACAAAACTATTCTCATTTACCTTATTGATGCTCATTATGTTTCATTAACTATATATATATATATATATATATATATATATATATATATATATATATATATATATATATATATATATATATATATATATATATAATGTAATGTTACGTCATGATACTTGAGAAACCCTCTTACATCTCTAATCTAAGAAAAGCCTCAGAAACATCTTATTATGCATAAATACCCAAATAAATTAACACATGCTGTCTTGTTGTCATATTTTGTATATTTTTGTCATGCAATATGATTATCATGACATGTGATGTTTGTTATCATATATGTTATTGTCATGTGATGTCTGTTTTGTGATGTCTCATGACGTAATCAAGTATTGTCACATGGTATAAGATGGTTCATGTCACGTCACACTATTTCACGTCATTTTGTATCAAGTCACATCACATTATGACATTTAGTTTCATCTTACATCATACAATATGAGGTTATTCCAGTCCATTACCTGAACCACTTATCCTATTCAAGCTTGCAAGGGCACTGAAGCCGAGCCCAGCTGACGTTGGGTGAAAGCAGGGTTCATCTGGACAGGTTGCCAGTCAGGGTACAGACAGATACAGACAACCATTCACGCTCATGTTCAGACCTACGGGCAATTTTAGTGTCTCAAGTTAACCTGAGCTGCATGTCTTTGGATTGTGGGAGGAAGCTGAGGGTGCTGCAGAGAGACCACACTCCACACAGGGATTGGGTAAGGAACCCAATCCCAACAGGGGCCCGGGTTCAATGGTGCAGTGGTGCAGTGCTAGCCACTGCACTACTGTGCAGCCCAAAATAAGGTTATGTTTAATTATATGTAATATGTATCATGTAGTGACAAGTCACATGTTGTACCATTTTAGTTAATTTTATGTATGATTTGTCATGCCATATTACGTCATGGCAATTAGTTTCATTTGATCTCATAAGATGTACTTTCAATTAATGATGTGTCATGTCATTTTATATCACACTCTGTTGCCATGATATGTCATGGCACTTCCGATATATAATGTGTTCTATCATGGTGTGATGTTGTGTTGGTCCTCTTATAGTCACATTGGGATCATCTCATGTAGCAGCAGATTGATTCACTACCTCTTCCGTCCTCATCAATGCATAAACTGAGAAAAAAAATCCATGAATGTCATAAAAAAAAGATAAAATCAGAACATTTCCAGCAGCATGGTCTCTGTTTTTTTTGTTTTGTTGTTTTTATAAATGATGCTGTCATGTCATCTTACATCATTTGCTTCCTGCCATATTGCATCATGTTGGGTTTTCTTGTTGCACTGTTTTGTGAATTTGCTGGGGGGAAGTCAAGACTTTAAATTAAGCCAGTGTTGCAATAACATGTTTTTTTAAAATATATTTGGGGGTGTCAAATTCAAGAAACATTTGTCCTCAATGTTGAGGAAGGTTTTGTTGTTGGTTCTGGTTTTACCTTGTGTTTATCATGTGTTTTTTTCTGGTCACCTTATTCTATCCCAACAATCAGAGACAGCAGGTGATGAGATGAGAGCTGAGATGAGATCAAATTGTAATGATTCTTGTGGACACATTGTTTTTTTTGCAGCAGAAATGACAAAAACAGCAACATCCATTAGAATCCTGCTTCACATGGAGAGTGAAGGCGACTCTCCACACAGTCACTATTTGTTTAAACAAAAATAATAATGTCTTAACTTTTTTTTACTTGTTCTTGGTCTTGTATTCATAAATAAATATAGATGAATATTAATATTATATGAATGCATAAGGCACTTAAGATAAAGTAGGATAACTTTGATAAAGACACCTTAAAAAATGTTGTAGATTAAATTGTTAGAAATAAGAGCAACCTCATCAAATGGTCCATTTAGTGACTGTTCTGGAACTAGAAAAACGCCATCTTGTGATAAAGATCATATGATGTGAATGGCTGTACTAAATGGACATTGTGGTGAAATTGGACTTGGTGAAGCAATAAAAGTCACGATAGTAGTATGATGTGCATTTTCTTTGTTTTAAATAAGGTAAAGTTTGTTAAAGACAGGTTGAACTGACTAATTTGTTCCACATCCACACTATAATTTCATTTTTGATTTTATAATATAATGAGATTTCTAAAACAGGGAAAAGATAAATGCCAGTGAACAGAGACATAATTTGACACATTGTACACCTTTACAGAACAGTCGCATTAATAGCCTATCGTTCAGACTGTACAATAATACCCCCCCCCCCTCCCTCCTCCCCGTTTAAATCCAGCACGGAGCATCCTCACTGTCCCCGCTGCTGCCCACACCACCAAAGAAGCCGATTGGCCGAGTGGCCTCTTGCACCACGCCCTCTCGATCCCCATCGGCGCTCCCGGTGCCTCTGACTGGTCAGCTTCACCGTCAGTCACGTGGGGGCCGCTACTACAACTGAGCCCGTCTCCTCCTATCCTCCTCCCGCAGCAGGTTGGGTTGAGCGGTCGGCTAGGGGACCGTGGACAGCTCCAGTCTGAGGAGCAGAGTAACGCAGGAGGAGGAGAGGGCTGGATATGGGGGAGCCACCGCACAGGCCCGTAAGATCGAGATAAAAAAAAAATAAAAACACTTTTTTAATGTGCATCCACCGGGGGAAATACAGAAAGACACGGAGCTGGAGAGGCCTCAGGAGGACGGGGAAACAACCGAGGAAGTGAAGGAAAAGGGGGGATACGGCTACTGACCCATCCCGGCGCATCAGGGGAGAAGCAGCGAGAGAAAGGAGGAGAAGAAGGAGACCTAATTTCGCTCGACCCGATGGACTGAGAGGACAGATGAATGAAGACTGCCTACACTAACGCCTATAGATGCCTGGCCAAGGACCTGGACGTCTATGCCATGAACACGGACATGACAATGGATGGGCTTGGCAGCCTGCATGGCGGGGTGGCCGTGGGCTCCGTGCTCCCTGACGTGGAGCTGATGAGCGGCCACAGCCCGCACCACGGCCGCGGGAGCTCCTCAGGGGGACACGGGGCGGCGGCGGCAGCGGCAGCCACCCTGCGGATACACCAGGACCTGGCCGCCGCTGCCGCCTCGTCCCGCTCCGCCATGGTGTCCGGCATGGCCACGATACTGGACGGAAGCGGGGAGTACCGGCCGGAGCTGTCCCTGCCGCTGCACCACGCCATGAGCGTGCCCTGCGATACGTCGTCTCCGGGGATGGGGATGAGCGGCACCTACACCACCCTGACCCCGCTGCAGCCGCTGCCCCCCATCTCCACCGTGTCGGACAAGTTCCATCACCACCATCACCACCACCACCACCAGCGGCTGTCTGGAAACGTGAGCGGGAGCTTCACCCTGATGCGGGACGAGCGGGTGCTGCCGGGCATGAACAACCTCTACAGCCCCTACCACAAAGACCACATGTCCGGGATGGGTCAGAGCCTCTCCCCGGTGCTGGGCAACGGCCTGGGTTCCATACACAACACCCAGCAGGGTCTCCACAATTATGGCACCGCGACGCATGGGGGCCACGACAAGATGCTGAACTTCGACGCGCACCACACCGCCTCCATGCTGGCCAGAGGGGACCACCACCAGCACAGAGGCCTCGGTGGCCCCGCGGCCGGGATGATGCCGCACCTGAACGGCATGCACCACCCGGGGCACCCGGCCGTGTCCTCGGCGGGCCACCACCCCCACTCCCACGCCCACCTCCAGTCTCCATCCCACGGGCCCGTGTTGGCTTCCACCAGGGAAAGACCACCCTCCTCCTCGGGGACACAGGGGGTGAACAGCTCGGGGCAGCTGGAGGAAATCAACACCAAGGAGGTTGCGCAGAGGATCACGGCGGAGCTGAAGAGGTACAGCATCCCCCAGGCCATCTTCGCGCAGAGGGTGCTGTGCCGCTCACAGGGGACTCTGTCGGACCTCCTGAGGAACCCCAAACCCTGGAGTAAACTAAAGTCAGGCCGGGAGACCTTCAGGAGGATGTGGAAGTGGCTGCAGGAGCCCGAGTTTCAGAGGATGTCGGCCCTCAGACTGGCAGGTAAGAGCACAACAAACTGCACTGCCACGCTGTTGGGTTTGTTTGTTTATTTGTTTTTAGGGGAAAGGTTTTTTTTCCGTGCGTCAGGAAAAGAAGATGCATTTTTATCCCCCATTAAAAACATTATAATTATAAATTCTAAAATGAGTTCCACTGTCACTTTTTATATCCCCCAATTGTTTTGCTGGCTTTGTTTTGGTGTTTCCTCGCGGCTTCCTTCCTGCACTCCGATTCAGATAAAGGAAATGTATTTACAATCACCGGTGTTATGATTACCATTATTGATCAATAACAAAAAGGAATCGATGGGAAATGACAAGGTCACGGGATTTCCCTTCAACCCCCCCCCCCCCCCCCCCCTCTCTCTCTCTCTCTCTCTCTCTCTCTCTCTCTCTCTCTCTCTCTCTCTCGCGACCCAGATTCTGTTTTCCTGTCCCAGCATGTTAAGAGGGGGAAAAACACTTCACTTATACTCAATATCAATTCAATTAGTATATGCTATGAATTCCCCCAAATAATTCTTTCAAAATAAAATATCACATTAATGAAAACAAACGGGCTGATGGGAGAAAAGTATTTCACAGAATGTAGGAAATAATTCCATCCATTAAAGTCAAACTGCAGTTAGCTCTCAATATATATTCGAATCTAGCATACTATTATTCATCCCTGTCATTAGCCCGCTGAAGGCTGCTTTTATTCGCTTATGGTATTTTTTTGCAGGGATAGAGGTGTGAGCGACCACTCACAGCGGGGAGAGAGAAAGGGAGAGAGGGGGTTGTGTTTGATCGCGAGGGGCGCTTGAAGCGATCAGACGGGCTGTGTGACATAAACATGACGGTCTGCAGCATCAGTGGGTCTGCTGCCCCCTCTAGTGAGGAACCTGGTCCTCTGTCACACACACACACACACACACACACACACACACACACACACACACACACACACACACACACACACACACACACACACACACACACACTCACACACACACACACACACACACACACACACACACACACACACACACACACACACACACACACACACACGACATATATATGAGAGTGGTGTTCTTGATGTTTCATGGATACAATGAACATAGTTTTGTGTGGGTTTTGTTTGTCTGTAAGATCCCGCTTCATGTATTTCATAGAGGTGTTTTTATGGCAAAATAAGTGAGAAGTGAGAAATATCTAGTGTTTGCATTCACCTGTTTTTTTTGTGTGTGGAAGGGTCTTATCTCATCTCCATTAGTTTTACAGGTTCAGTTCAGTTGTGCAGTTGAATAGTTCGGGTTTCCCAACCCAGCCATTTTCTACTGCTGCTTTCTTTTAATGTTTTTTTTTTCAGATAAAACGCACATTCAAAAGAAACCCTATCAATTCAGTAACAATTAAAAATAAAACATGAGGACAGCATGTTTGTGTGCAGGTGCGAGTTTTTAAAAAGAAAGTGTTGAATACCACCGGACCCAAAATGTTCCTAAATAAGAGTTTTTGGAATCCATCTGGATGTTGTTGCTTCCATTGTGAAAATCTTCCATATGAGAACTTTTTATGAGCCAAGAAGAAAAAGGAGGCTTGTGACAATTAGAAAAGAAAAAGTTTCGTTTTTTTTAGAAGCAAGAGACATTTCACAATACATAAAGAAACAGTTATCTCCCTTTAGTTTATCTACGAATAAAAATGAATCAATAAATTGAGACACATTGTGTTCACCTTATATCAACATGTGTTATTTGCTCCTTCTCATGAAGTTCCAAAACGTCTGAACCCACGTTGTGTCAGACTACGGGTCAAAAACTTCTAATTGTAATACTTTTAAAAAGGTGGTAGATGCTGGAAAGACACTTAAGAGCTGCAGCAGAATATTGAAATATCTTTACATGCATCACTTCAATTCAATCATTATTGATGATACGCTTAAGAAAAAGGCTAAAACACCTGTTTAAAGACTAAAATGAAATATTAAACAACTGCGGCATTCTTCCACCCTCCTACATGTGACAAACAAGATGTTGTAATCTGCATTAAATTGATTCTTTTATCATCACTGTTTGCATCCTCAGAGTTGATTTGACTCTCTGGTGTCACATGATACAAATATTGATACATAACCGAACAAAGTCAATGAAGCTGAAGCTTTAATAGAACTATTAAATAACATTTGAGATGATGCAGAATAGTTCAGTTTCATCTTAACTCAAAGATGTAATGCTCCTTTATTGTTTGAAAAAAATCCAAAAACCTAAACCCAGTTATTTATTAAAGAACTACAATAAATGCTTCTTGTCATGGAACTTAAAAGCAAAGCTGTTTTTCTAAATTCATGGAAAGTTTACATTTTGCCGACGGGTCTTTCATTGGGCAGTGTTCACTATAAATATAGATCATGTGGACATAAGACTTAATTTACAAAAAGGTTATTATCTGAATCCAACAGTGAACCTTTAGCATAAACATTTGATATTCAGTTGTTTTTCACCATACATTCTTTTACAGGACTCTCTGGACTCCAAGTGAAGGCAAGTTATTTCAAATAGATTTATTTCACAGCGGAACACAAGATGTGTTATTTATAGTGCTGGGCAAAGTTGAAAAAATGTAATCGATTAATCGCATGATTTTTTTGTGATTAACAGCGATTAATCGCATTATGTGCAAAATTCAATAATGAATGAAAAACTAGTGTATTGCACGCTTTTATTTTAAAGTAATGTTATCAGAACAATAAAACGGAGCAACAGCAAGTAACAACAGTATATGAATCAGTTTTCTTTTTTTTATGAACAGGCAGAAGAAACATTTTATTTTATCAGGGAACAACATAAATTTGACTTGGTGTCTTTTCAGTAAAGAGTCCCTGTTAGAGTGACAAGCGACTCCTTTTGTCCACGATCAAGTGTGCTGTGACAGAGCGCTGGAGAGTGTGTGTGATGGGGAGAGGCTTTCTATTTGTGCTAAGTGTGCTGACTTTATTGGAAATGTTCCACTGCTGCAACATGAAGAACATGTTACATGCACGTTTCTGCAAAGTGTCTGTCTTCTGTTTTCATGACTGTCAAATAATGTAAACCACCACCCACAGTTCATCAATATAATTAACTGTGGTTACAGTGATGTCCAGTAGTCTCCAGTGAGAGCAACAGTTGCACGTTGTAACAACATCACTTTTGTAGTTCGCTCTGTTTCATACAATTTGTGTTTTCTCCTTACAGTGCGTCTCTTGATGGAGGCTCATATGCGCCGTCATTCATTACAATTTTAAGGACGCTAGTTGGCTGCATCAATGCTGTGTAACGCCTCTAAGGTACTTCCGGCTCATAGTACTTTGGTGATAAGACCATAGCCGCGGTTACAAATAGCTTCGCTTTCATCAACTAAACCGTCTGGTAGAGAAATACAATTAAAATGTCCGTTTAAAAGTGCATTAGGTGTGCAGCAGGGTTAAGCCCCTCCCAATGCTAAAAATAAATAAAATCATTGTCGACGTTAATGGATTGTTACGTTGCGTATTTATAACGCGTTAACGTGCCCAGCCCCAGTTATTTATTATCAAGACTAGGGTGTCCTATTTGTAATAAAAAAACATGCATGTCAAACTGAAAACAAATATAAATGAAAATTCTACATGATATTAAAAAAAAAGGACTTTCCTATAAAATCACTAGATGGAGAGTGCCCTTACTATGCCTTATTTCAAATTACTAAAATAATTCCATAATAATCTCAGAATGACCTCATAACTTGTTTAGTATCAGCCATTTTGCTGTAATAAGATAAAACATTGAGCACTACAAAAGCACATTAGTCAGAATTAAGAACACATTACAATAAATAATTAAGTGAAAGTAGTTGCAGTATGTTTGAAATATTGATAATTGTATAAAGGTTGGTTAATGGTGTGTGTGTGTGTGTGTGTGTGTGTGTGTGTGTATATATATATATATATATATATATATATATATATATATATATATATATATATATATATATATATATATAATGTATTATATTTAGCATTTAATACAACATGTATTACTTTCATATTTTTATGAAGGATTTCAAACATCACCCAAACTATATGTATCGTACACTTACTGAACTCATGATATCTGTGTCTGTATTCAGTATAACTATCAGTTATAAACATTGTCCAGTAAATGTCATATATAATTCCTATAGGAAAATAATATAAATTGTATAATATTTCTTAATTATTCTGAAAACTACATTAAAAAAAATCTTCCAGGATCGCCATAATAACTTTTTTAAACTAATTTTATTTCCAATACCTCCAGACATCATGTTTTTTTACATGTTTATAGGGACCTTTATGGGGATTGTATCATATTCAAAAGTTGAAAAAAAGTTGAAAACAAATTCTCATATTTGATGGCTGTCTCATGTTACAATGTTTGTGCGTAATATCTGTTAAGTTTCTTTTTAAATTTACTGTGGTGTGAATGTAACATAGTTTCTCGTGGTGGAACAGTATTTGCGGAATAGAACATTATAAAGAATAATCACTACTAATAGGTGGTGTTTTCTTTTCATTTGCCCACCTATTTATTTTCAATTAATGGAGATCCAAATATCTCAGATTGGCAGCTGATTTTCCAAAAATGCATTGGAAATTTGCATTTAATCGGGTCATTGTATCTGGTCTAGCTCTTACACTCACAATCGTTTTTTTGTTTCCCCTACATTTTAAACGTTTTTACATTTAAATGAGATTATCTCTGCAGGATTTGTCTGTTATTTCATCAGGAGTTCTTTCAATTTTCAGAATTGCTATTATGTTAATAAGAAAATGACTTGAGCGACAGTGGATGGAGGGTGGAGCTGGAGGAGAGCATCTGTACTGCCTTGTGTAAAATGTCAGAGGGCTGTATACACAGTGATCCACCTCATGCTCAAACTGCTGTCTGACGGAGCTGCGCTCATCGGCTTTCCATCTCGTATCGTAAAACACTCGCTGGCTGCTGTTTGTATGATACTAGTTTAATTTTCAAAAGACCAAGTATCCACAAATCAAACCTGAAATTGTTATTAGGGTATTGACTGAATGTTGTTTCAATGCTAGTGCCAATCGTTTCAGTGGGCTACTCAAATTGTGGTTGGTCAATTGAGGAATAAATATTTGTTTTACTCCAAAACCCATTTTTTCTTATTCATTTAGGAAACTGGAGAACTAGAAAGCTTTCTAATTGACATGCTACCACGTGAAACCAAAAGTCAACGCTGACTTTACGCTCACTGCGCATGTTTTCTAATGTTATGTAAGAAAGTCCGCTAAGAGTGGTTATTGCTTCTTTTTTTTGTACTTTGCTCCGGTTGTTCCGCGTGTTACATTTCGTTGTTGTATTATTAATCAAACAGAAAATGTAGACATCCACAGTTCCTTCCAGAAACTTAGAATGTCAAAATGTTTTCCGACGATAAAGTTGTAAACTTTATTCCACGTGTCGACCGTTGTAAAGCTTTTAAATTCAGGAATTTTAATGAATTCACTGATATATTTTAGATCTGCTTTGTATGAATTTAGTATTTATATGCTACATAATTGTTTCCCCATATTTCAGTTACAAGAGAACAAAACAAAACAAATAAAAAGAAATACTGGAAGCACTACTGGCAGCAAGAATGATTGGTGACTAGCTTGCTAGCTAACAAAAACAGTATATAAATCAGTCCATTTTGGAGGTTTTGGAGCATTTTTTCCTCCATTTTGATGCAGCAAGGCAAACAGTCATATATTTGTTGTGAAGATACTCCATGCAGTGTATCTTAACTCATCATAGTTGCTTTTTAAAAAAAAAATTAGTCCTTACATTTTGCTCATTTCATCACTCTCTCTTCTCTCTTCACAATGACTATATGAACAGAGGGAGCCTCAAATCCTAGATCAACAATGCTACAAGCAACCAATAGAGCTGAGGTCAAAGGTCGAAGCCGCAACACTTAGACAATAGATGGAGCAAATATTCCCCTGACTCTTAGACAAGAAGAGAGGAAAGGGATAAGCAGCATGCAGGGTAAAGAAAGAAATGAGTGAGCTGGGAGACTTTGTTTTTTTCTTTTTCTCTTACATTATATACATTTATGTTCTGTACATTCACAACAATGTTTTATTAATGATTAGCCTTCCTGTTTTGATTTTCTTTCAGTTCACTTCTTTCTCTCCACTCAATATCCTTTTCTTCCTCTATAAATTAATTGCTTAATGTAGTCCTGTTTAAAGCTGAAACAATTATTTGATGAATTGATTAGTCTAATACCATGAAGGTAAAATACATTGTTAAAGCAAAAATAACAAACATTGTCTAGTGCCAGCTTCTTCATATGGAAATGTTCAGTTTGTCTTTGTATCATTTCTAGTAAATTGGATATTTTGAAATTTCAGGGCAAAATATGACATTTCAAATCTACAGATTGAGCTTTAGGAAACTGTGATAGTTTTAACCATTTTAGATCATTCTATTGACCAAAAGATTTATCAATAATGACAATGATCACTAGTGGCAGGCTTTTCCAACCCTCTCCCTTACAGTCTCCACCATGTATTTCTATAATGTTCTACAGCAATTATGTAAATATATTACAATGTATACATAAATGCATGTATATTTTACATAACAAAATTGTTCTATCAATAAATTGTCCAGCAACTTTGTAAAATGTCTTTAAAATGAACAATAATTACCATTCAAGTGCAGAAACAATTTAGTCAAAACTTAAACACCAATTCAAATTCCAGTATATAATGTATATAGTATATAAACATAAAACAGCTTTGATAGCCTATCCAGCTGTAAAAGTACAGGATAACTGTTAAAGTGTTCCTTTTCTGGGAAGGATGTCCCCCATTGAAGACAGGAGCGTTAGGAACTGCAGTAAAATACGCATTGAGACAAGAAATAGGAACTGATTCATTTCTCAGCACGTTAAATGATATAACATGTTGGATTTAATGCTTTTGTCTGAATAATTTCCGAATGAAGCTTTATAGAAAGAACCACACAAGTTGATACTAAATGAAATAGACAATATTCAACTGAAGTTAATTCATCCCAAATAACTACCATTTGAGAATGTTTTGGGGACATCCAACCAATCATATGATCCAGGCATTCCTTAAAATTAGGATTTAGATTTCTGAGCTCATCACATTTGACAGACAAGTACATCCGGGCGTCGTCTGCATAAAAGCGAAAGATACATTAATATGTGGGGATCAGGAATCAGCTTTGATTTTTTTTCATTAATGAAATTTACATGCAAAATATGTATACCCAAACAAACAGAAACGAAAAATGTAACACGCAGTAAGACTTTAAAAGTAGTCAAATTCTCTGCGAAAAATGCAATCCTGCCAACACTGGCAGCACACCTCGAGTACAACTGTTATCAAATATTAAACTGTAGAGATATTCTTTTGTTTATTGGACTGCGGACATTTTCCTTTTATTTTTCTTCTTTTCATAGAAATAGAGACACAACTGCTAAATTTTTGTATTTGTTGATGGTTTGATGAAGTGATTTTTCTCCTGCCAAATTAAAACTTTAAATCTGCTTCATTTAAATGACCACAGATACACTATATGGCCAAATGTATGTGGACATGCCTGTGCATATATTTTTGTGTATCTAATGTAAAGGATTATGTCCATTGTTTGGGCTATTGGCCCCTCTAACTTGATTTCAAACCTCTGCGTCACTAATTTATTTCGTGATTTAAAAAAGATCTGTTATTGTGCTTTTCATTATTGGCTTTTTTCCCAACTAGAGAAACAATAAACCAACCAGAGATTGATGCGCGGGATTAAGAATGGTCATCTCCCTACAAATGCTGTCTAGTGAGAAAAACTGCCACAAAAAATTACTTCAGAAATAATGTTGAATCAACATTCTTTCAATCATTGTAAACAAAACATCAAATGAACTACTCCTAGAATCCACTATCACAGCTTCTGTGTCCAATTAAATTGTCGATGTAATGACAAATCCGTCAGCCACTGCTGATTGGTAGGCTAAAGCAAAACGGTCCCTGCACCGAGGTTCCAAACTGGTTAATGACACCTGCATGGCTCGATCACATATTGACGTTATGTGTGGGTGATTTCGGCCTCTGCGGTCCCTTTCAATATTGTTATGTTTTTTCCCTTTAAAAAAGAATAACATTTTGAGCCCAAACTGTCTATTTGTTACAGTATTGTAAAAAGTAGGTTTTTGGATGCAAGTGTCACTTTGAAGAAAAAGACAAAAATGGTACGCATATAACCAAACAGTATTCTACGATTTTTATCAACACAAATCTGTCCATCTGAATGTCTTCATACAGCTTTCCACCCTTGCCTCCTTTCCATTTTCATTTAGAATATTTTTCTTTCTCTTGCCATTTCTCTCCTCCCTTGGACCTGTCTTTTGCTCTCTCTCTTTTGGGGGAAGGTATTATGTGATCGTCGGGGGAATTGAACACAAGAG
Organism: Clinocottus analis; assembly: GCF_023055335.1. Lineage (NCBI taxonomy): Eukaryota > Metazoa > Chordata > Actinopteri > Perciformes > Cottidae > Clinocottus > Clinocottus analis. The sequence goes on along the minus strand of NW_027175854.1, from coordinate 11,238,228 downwards.
CAGAGGCAGCAGCGGCCCGATGAATTATTGATGGGAATCTCGGCGTGACCTGCCTCGGTCTGCTCACTTCACTTCTTCTTCACCTCACAGCCGGGTTAACCAGGCAAAATGGAGGGAGGGAAAAAGAGCGAGAGAGCAAGAGAGAGGAGGAGTCCATTGTTTGGTTGGAGGATGCTGCTTGCCTGTGACTCTGAGTGAATTATGGATGAAACGATGTCAATGCTCAAATCAGTGTTAGAATAGAATAGCTCATATAATAGCTGGAGTACAAATAGGATCCTTGGTCAGCACAAATGAGAAAACATAGGGGGAAGTGCTCTAATAGTTTACATGGTAATTCAGTATAATATGCATTCCCATAGCACTTATTCCATCAGTACAGTCATGTCATACCAGCCCTGTCTCCGAAACATTACGTTCCCCTACAATAAAACTGCATTGTGAATTTGAGAGAATTTGTTGTGGTTTATAATTGCTTTCGACGTATAAAAATGAGTTTAAAATGAGTCTGTGGAAGGCTGGTGTGGTGGACGAGTGATGTTTTTTATTGAACATAACCAACTAGTTTTGAAGCTTTTTTGTTTAGTTTTTTATGTTTGAATTTACAATGTTCAAACGGATTAAAACTGTAATCAAATCCCTGGACCAGATGTTTCCATCAAAACGCAATTGAGAGTGTTTGGTAGTTTTGGAGTGTATGGGAACGTAATTTTGTTGGAAACGGGGTTGGTCATACTCACCACAGCGTTGCTCTCAGTGGCTCTTTTTTAACACTAATACTGTACTCATCGTCATTCATTCAAAACGCTTTTAGCCAACCGTTTTTTGATCGCTGTTAAGTTTCTGTCAATGGAAATCGACACTTAAAACAAAAAGCCGACCAGAGAGGGGTGATGCACTTTGAGTTGTGGTGATGAAGGAACATGTTTTTGATAGCTTTTGACAACATTGCAATTCTATGGCACAGGGAAATAACATATATCAGGCATTGGATACACACACAATGCAAAATGAATGCTCACTTCATTGCCGGAACAGTATCGGCAGACATATCCTATAATGTCTTTTATGTTACCGAACAGACTGAGGAGAGTCCACTTAGAGTCAAATTGTGCTGAAAATCGGAATGACTTAACCTAAATATTTTCCATTTCACGCATCCTGCTGCAGGCAGAGACAGTGCATTATTTATGAGCCGGACCCTGCTTTATGACACAGATTACCAGCAGTTACTGCTTGTGTTTGGGTGTGTGTCTGTGTGTGTTTGGTTTTATGGTTTCAGACTGTGGGAATACAGTTTGTGTCCGTTTTCAGGGTTTTTGTTCTGACCTCCTGTATATTTACAGGCTGCTATTGATCTGTATTAATGGATTTCAGACTGCTGAGAGGAGACTTTTGATGTTTGTTTGTGTGTCAGCGTGAGAAGATTTGACAGCCCCGGTTATTTCTGTCTGCTGCTGTCGATAGCGATGCTGGAGGCTGGAAACTGAGACATGATGAAGTGTGTTTACAGGTGTTGGGGAGTACGACTGCGGAAAAAAGAAAAGTTAGATGCACTCAGAATTCAATTATTTATTGTATGTATATTGAATGTATGCTATGATATGTATTTGCATTTAGAATGCAATCAGCCAGGTGTAAATCAGCGGCCTACTGGTTGGTCTCAGAGTGCCGAAGTGCCACATGATTTTATTAAATTAAAAAACGTTTTGGAACTATATAAAGTTATTTCTATATCTAAATGTGCTAAAGAAGTCACATGAATGAAGGACATTAGATTATGGCGCATGATCTCAATGACCAGTTACATTTGAATATGACATCGTCCGGTAAACACAAACGTCTTTTGCCAGTTCGCTAGCTAACGTCCTCTTGGATGCAGTGACACAAAATAGATCTGTTTTGGAACAGAAATGTGATGTAGGAGACAACCCTGCAACAGTAAAAGCTCCAAAGTATGTTGTGTGGAAATATGACCCGGAATACATTACATTTGAATTCATAATGGCAGACAGAGATTGGTGAGGGGTTTGGGTATATTTTGGTTGTGTACAGCTGAAAATGGCAAAACACATAGTTACAGCCCAGTCCATTTTTTTCACCTTTTTATCTTTTGTAAGGTTGGGCTTTTTTTCCTTATCTATTTGGTAAAATGGTACTCATAGTTTTTTGAACAACCAGAAGTGGGTCTTGCACTGAAAAGATCCCATGGTGAAAAATTACATGTGTAGTTCGGTCACCTAAGATTACCTTTTACTGCCATATAAGGCTTTCTATCGAAAAGACACAAGCCCTTCTTTAGCAAAGTATAAAAGAAAAAGAAAACAAAGACTCTACACAGCAGCATTGCACCAGGAGACTCAAGGGAATTCTACCACATGCAAGATAAGGGTAGCTGAGCTAGCACTAATGCTAGCAAGCTTTTTCTCTGGTTAGCAAGTCTTAGTAAAATTAGTATATTAAAGCCTCATGTGACCGTCTCAGTCAGTCACATGACCCTCGACTTGCAACTTGTAGTAGTCCCTGGAGAGCAGGCTATTTATTCTGCCTAAAATTAGCATATTGAGATCTGATCCCCATGCAGGCAGAATCAAGAGCGCTTGTGTATAAATACCAGTTGTAAATGCAAAGGCCTGAGATCAGATGTCATTATTTAGGTAACGTATGCAGATACAGATTGCAGGTGAATACCAGGAGGAAAGCACCGACCTCAAATCTGTAAACTCTAGAATCAGCTTTGTGCGTTTAGCCTCTTTAAAAACTTTCGCTGCAGCTCCCAATAAGAAAATAAGAGGAATAGTGTAGTGATTTTTTTGTTAAGTCTGTCCACACCAATCACGACGCCCCAGTGAACTGAGTGGATCGGGGTTCAGAGAAGAAAATGGTCCTGTTGCTGCTTTATTACAGCAGTCAAATCAAACGTGACACCTGGACAATGAGCTCGTTGTCAGAACACACACACACACGCACGCACACACACACGCGCGCGCACACGCACGCACACGCACGCACGCACACACACGCACACATTTTAAACCAAGTTGTTATTTTGTCTTTTGTTTACTTAAATTCCTTAACAAAAAGCACACATTTCATCAGTGTCATCGGCGAAGATTTCCCACAGACACACACACCTACACACACATATATATACACACACATCTCTATATCCAGTAATGTGTATGTAGGATATTGTTTCCAGGGCCATACTTGATTTTGCGTTTCAAGGAATCCTGTAAACAATACAACATGTTCAACGATCCACTATATTTACGCGTGGTGTCAGAGTCTCCGGTCCAATCAATATTGGGGACTCGTGGCAATTGAGGTCAGACGTGACCTAGAATAGAGGTGCGCAAGAAAGTCCAGATCTGGGTTGTTTGGGTCGTTCTCGGTTTAGAAGCAATATATAGACCAGAAGCTGACCATTGTTTTTACTATATGTCTCAAATATTATGTCGGATACATTTACTGGTGTTTGCGTGACACACGTTAAAGCCCCTTTTCAACAGACTGAGCCAACTAAACGTCACTCCCAAACCCCATTAATTTCCCATGTCGCTGTTTTCTTCGTAAAAAAAAAGGTCTTCCTCTTTTTGAATTCTCTTCCTCCGTCTATCTTTGCTCTGTTGGTTTCCTTCTTGTCGTTGTGCCTCCTTCCCTCCTTCCCTCGGGGTTCATTAGTATTGGTGTCGCAGCGCTGCTGAAATAACTCTGTCCGGAGGCGTAATGAATGACGACAGGCGGGACAGAGCCGTCAGGCAGCATGGCAGGGTTTACGGCGAAAGACAAACAGTGTTTTTAAAAGAAGAGGACAATAAACACAAGCTCCGCTTTGACCTTGTGCTTCACCAAAATCCTGTATTTCCTTCTCACAAACAAATAAATACATGAACAAATAAAGACATTTTTATTATAGTGTAGTTATGATGATTATTACTTTATTAATGGTTTCTACTATTATCAATAATTACTATGTGTTTACTGTGTATTGATATATACAATCTGTAATATTTAAACAAATGTACTATCAATTTAAACCACTATGTATTTAAAATAATAAAAATAATAAAAAGTACATTATTTAAAATAATGAAAAATAATATCACCCTACGGAAATGGAAAATAAATACATATTCATTTAAATTATTTATATACTATTCATTAACATGGATAACAGTTGTTATGATCAATAATAACAATTAATCAATAAGGTTCAACGTACATTTAGAAAATATATATTATATTAGGAAAAGAAACAAATTAATACTGATGTACTTTGAAGATGATAGTTATTTTTTTTTAACTCTGACAAGTCCCTTTACTATTATGATTATGTTTATGAATGCTGTTGCTGCTGTTATTGTTGTGAAAAGAAAAACAAATTCATAATTCTAAAATAATTTAAAAAAATGACATGCATTTAAATGTTTGGTATGTCATTTATCTGTCTTCTGCTCCGGCTGACAGTCCTCTGTATGTAAATGTGCTGATGTGTATCTATAGCCGATCAATACTCTGATGGTCAGATACCAAGACAGAACACAGACAATAAAAGTGGACGTACATTCTGTTTGTTGTCCTTGTTGCTCTCCATCTCTGCTCGTGTGGTTGTTTTCTGTTATTTCTGTTTCCCTCTGTGTTCGTTAGTCAGTGTTTTTTTTTCCTGAAATGTTTGTGCCTGTGTGAAAAAAGCAGTTTTGGGCTCCGCTGTGCATGTGGACGGATGATGTGGATCGATGGCTGTAATCCCGAGCAGATTAAAAGAGCATTAATACTGGCAACGATAACGTAAACGGTGCGGACCCAGATCCCCATTGATCTGCAGGAACCTGATCCAGACCAGTTCCTGGAAGAGATGGGTGTGTGGGAGGTGGGGGGGGAGGGGTAAGTAGGGAGAGCTGACATTAGACAACAGAGAGAGGCAAACTGTATCTCAAACTCTCATGATGATATTAACATGGTCACTTAAACGTGCAATATTATATGCAAATAAATAACTGAGTGATTGAAATGTATGAGCTGTAGAAGTAAATTATCTCTACAATATTGGCACGTTCGGCAAGGTTAGGGTTCCATTCGGATTTTTTTTTTAAGTAAACATTGATTTAACTATTCTTGGGAATGTCGTTCTTTTTTTTGATTGGGATAAAGGTCAAAATGTTCCGTTCAACTGCTTTGTCAGTTTTCACACGCACGTTGGGCTTTCCGGGCCACCGTACAAATCAGGTTATTGAGACTATGGAAGCAAATGAGCACAATGCAGATTTGGCTGGCTGTTCAAATACTCATGATCTTCAATTGCTTCCGTACATCATCTCCTGTCTCGTAACCGTTTGCCGATCATGCTGCAGCTCAAGCATGTTTGTAATATAACCAATATGACAGTTTCTTCTGTACGTAGGAATTCACATGTTCAAGTTTTTGCTGTTTTATGAAACAGATTCCTTCTTTGGATGCTATATGGGTTTCTTCACCTAACATACATGCTTTGATGTTATTGGGTTGACCTATTGTCTTGTTGCTTGTCCAAACCAAAACATGAAGCAGTGTCTGATGGTCAAATCGTCATTATTTCTTCTCCTCCCGCTTATCTGCTGCAGATTTGCTTGTAAAAGCATTAAAAGCAGCCTGTGTTATGTGTGACAGACAGATGGTTTGAAGAGAATCCTCCTCTATTCGATTGTGCCACCTAACTGGATTCATTAAACGGAATCGGCTGGTTATTGGATTATGCTTCATATTGGATGGATGGCATCCAATTGTAGATATTGCGGCCTTTAATGGGAACAAGTTTGGCTGGACCAAGTGGGCGGAAACATGTCAAAGAACCTGAAGATGGGAATAAATAATCACAGCAGAGGGAGCTGAAACAATTAAAATAAGGTGAGAAAATAAGATAGATAATACAATAGAGAGAAAAAACTAAGCAATAACACGGGGTATGAGAAAAGAGTAAGAAAAAGAAAACACACCAAGTCATCTCTGAGCGTCTTTTTTCTCTCTCAGAGCAGAAAACAGGGTCAACTTGTATCATTGGCCGCCGATCGTTTGGAGACAAACACAGCGGTGAGCAGATTGCCAGGATGTCTGTTCATTGTGTGCCCTACCTCCTTTTGATCAATCACCGATTACAATACAATCTATTGATCAGAGAATATTATCTTTCTCCCTGTGTTTGTTCTCTGGTGCGGTGTGCTGTGAGACTGAGCGGCGATGAGTTCAGGCTGCCAAAAAACTTAACTGATAAGAAAAGGTACTGAGAGGCCAGTTAACTCATCATCTATTAGTCTGTGTGCGTGTGTGTGTGTGTGTTGTGTGTATGTGTGTGTGTTGTGTGTATGTGTGTGTGTGTGTGTTTGTTGTCCAAAAAGAGAATCCTCTGACTTATCCTCACTGTCAATACAAAGCAGGTTAAAGGTGAGTGAATGTTTTCCCTAAAGAAGTTTTGAAACTTTCATATCAACCCTTTAGCCCTTTTATTTTTTTTTGCCTGGGATCTCACTTTTTATTTTTTGGGGGGGTAATCCCATTGAAGTTTTGCATTATATTTCTAATCATGCTTTATTTAAATAAATTAGTAAGCATCATTTTTTTTTTTTTTTTTTTACCATTTTGCAAGTCAGTAGCATGACAGTGTGCTCTTTTATAACCCTCAACAATAAAAAAAAAAAAACACAACACTAGCTCAACACTAGTTTCCATCCCCATATTTTATGTGCTTTTAGAAGTATCACTTCCAAAAAGCTGTAAACGGGAAAATTCTGTAAAACGTCTTCAATTGTGCAAACATGGTTTTTACGTGCGCTTGAGGTGTTTTTGCCTTTGTGGAAAAGGAGTGGTTGCACTTTCTTAGATGGCCAAGGTGACCTTCTTGTTTCCGGTTTTAAGCTCTACTTCTTCTTCTCTGTATTCTGACGGATTACATCATGCGTAAAACTTAGTTTACAACAGAGGCTTCTGACCAGACTACGCAATAGCTTGTCCCATTTGTTTTGCGACATTTTTGCTTACCCCCAGTATCACTTTATTAGTTGATACGTTGAACATGTTAACCAAATCCAGCGGAGACAGAGCAGGGAAAGCATTTAGTTGCTGTTGTGTTTGTGTCAAACTGATGGAAGAAAGACCAACATTGACATTCTTTTAGCTCTATTTTTGGTCTACACCAACTACTCATCGAAATGTATATGGCTCTTCAGCCATATACATTTTCAGCTGTTTACCTGCTAGTCTTTGTGTCTGTCTGCTGCTTGGTGCTGAGTAGATTGTGTATATAAGTTATTTTTAGGGATTGTTGCTGAAAACGCTGCTCTTGAGAGCAGTGAGAGTGAACCAGAACAGTTGGGCTGCAGGCAAGAAAACCAAAAACAATGAGGTGGAAGTAAAAGCTTTAACTGTTTGTTTGTTTGTTTTTTGCACTTTTCTTTTTGAATGTTGGATACCATTGCCTCTTTGGACCCCTTAACCCTCAAGTTGAAAGGAAAGCCAAGTACACACAAAGTATGCACAACATTGAATTTTAGAGGTCACAAGTCACAAAGGTCTGGAGGCTTGATCAAAGCCTTTTTTCAGACCAGTTCATACATTATTCCCATCGACGTCATCAGGATGAGGGATGGATCAAGTAATGTATATCAATTAACAATGTAAATAGGAGCAAGAACGCATCTTCGAAACTTACACATTGCTTTCATTTCATGTTAATAGCATTGTTGTGTTTTTTAAATAATTGCATACATGTCTACTTAGTCATTTTACAAATTGTTGAATGGTGAACAGAAATAGAGCTAATTGAGACAAATTGAAAAATGAAAGAAGAAGGCAGAGAGATAGAGAGAGAGAGGTGGATGACATCAAACTCCTCAGAGGCCATTTCCTCATCAGCTCAATGACATCACTAAGCCACCAGAGGCTGTGATTGGTCAACCCGTTTCTCCTGGTAAACAACTGGAGATACATTACAATGTGTGTGTGTGTGTGTGTGTGTGTGCGTGTGTGTGTGTGTGTGTGTGTGTGTGTGTGTGTGTGTGTGTGTGTGTCAGCGGTCAGCAAGACCTTTGTCCGGTGATGTCATCACAGACTGTGTGGACATTCAGATTAAACACTGATAAACCATCTCTCTTGACACACACACACACACACACACACACAAACACACACACACACACACACACACACACACACACACACACACACACACACACACACACACACACACACACACACTAAATACTTATTCGCTCTCTCAGCCTTTGTTCCTCAGTCATAGTAAAAAATCTATGTATTTGTGATGTAGTGCAGGATGTACACAAGCTGGTAAAGCAAAAACCCTTAATGTTATACTTTAAACCCTTCGTATTTCAACTAAATTTGCATGTGAACGGAATAATTAACTCACAATGCACTAACTTTTGGGGCATTAATCATTGAATAGTTTAACCCCTGAGTTTAACAGATAAGGCTTGTCTACCTTTCCTTTTCTTTTATTGTCAACAAGACCAAAACCAACAAGTCCGTTTCTCAATAATTTTTTTGGCTTCTGTGGGACTCAGGCAAAATAAACTATAGTGTTTGTGTTCATGGTGTTGAAAGAAAGTGTTAGTTTTTGGACAACAATGGAGTTCTATGGCACAGAGGCATGAAGAAAGATACATTACACCAGACATCCCCTTTTTAAAGAAACAGCGGTCAACTAGGCAATCAACAAAGATTTCTGTCATTGTGGTGATCCATTTATCTCCCACATCTCCTAAGGTAACACAAATACAAGCCTTTTAGTCAAGGTAGTAGCTCAATAAGGCTGGTATTAGAAACAGTGCTTCATTTAGCTAAATTCCATCTCTGAAAATGCTAACACACCATGCTGATGGTTCGCAAGTACAATGTTTTCTGTTTTGAACACCTTAGTTGAGTATGTTAAAGGGTGATTTTGGTATTTTTCAACCGCAACCCGTATTTCCCATGTTTTTGTGTCCAAAGTGACTAAGTCACGATAGGCCAGTATCTTTCACACCCCAAGCCTCGCAGCACCCGTTATCGGACAAGGAAATAAATAAAAAAATGATTTGACATTTCCTAAAGGATATCCAGAACCACAACCTTGGTTAACGTCATTTAAATTGCTGCAATACAGTAAAGCCTTGTGGGAAGAGTTCTATCTGAACAGAATTTTTCTTTTTTTTACTGTTGCAATGTAATTATATAAACCCCGTAGCCTCAACGTCACTTCCTGCCGCTGACTGTGACGTTTCACTAGATTGTTAATAAGTACACTTTGCAGGTCAGATTTCAATAAAAGACACCGCTTTCAAAATTCAAGATTCAAGATGTTTTTACTGACATGCACAGATAACAGCTAGTTATTCTATTTCATTTTTGGAAATATACATTTTAATCAAAATAAAATGTTAAAAAAAACAAACAATATTAATTAAGAAAGCATAGCACAGTTTAATCCTAAGTACCTGTATTCGATGTAACAACGTGGAAGCGTCGCTCAATTTCTGAACAAGACTTCTCTTTGAGCGACACTTGGTCGGACACAGAGGGTTTGCCTGGAAGGATTACTGTACATTGCAGCCTGTTCAGCTGCTGCCGCCATTAATGTGCCCCCAATTTCAGAAATCGTTAACCCTGTTAGTGTTAGTCACTTAGACACGACACCATTGGAATGCATTTACTTTGAAAAATACTAGTGCTGTCATATTAGCGCGTTATTAACGGCGTTAACGCAAACCAATTTTAACGCATTTCTCTTTTTCTTTTTTTTTCTCGCGGCACCACGCCGGATGTAGCTCAACCGGAAGCAAAACAATAGGCACGCCGTTTGCGCTTGGAAGCTACGCTAACGTTACGGGTTGAAATGACTGAATGGTGAGCGCGATGCGGTAAAATGAATGATTGACAAGATGACAAGACCGAAGTGGTATGAGCCGTTTGTCATTGTGAACTGAGCTGTCATTGTAGCTATCCAGTCTGAAATACCACTCGATGGCCAAGCACACAGTTGATGCTAACTCTGCGCCCCCTCGTCATAGCCAGGCACGAATGGATGACTTTGGACAGAAACACATGGACACCACAACGAAGAAGAAACGTATTGCAGCCACAGCTAAATGATGCTACTGCGTGTAGGCTGTTAATGTTGTGGAGGATGAGGATCTAGCTGATATAACACACATCGCTCTCTCTCTCTCTTTCTCAATTTGTTTACCTGAAATGTGCACTTTATAATTTTATTTTGTACCGCCCAGTTCGGCAATTGTTTTTCAATAAAATAAAGCAAGCCAATCCACTTTTCATGTTGATAAAATCATTAAAATGAATGAAAAAAAGAGCGATTAATCGCAAGTTAACTATGACATAAATGCGATTAATCGCGAATAAATATTTTAATCGCTTGACAGCACTAAAAAATACCAAACTTCCCTTTTAAGCTCTGCTAATCGACACTAAAGACGAACTACATCTGAGGGTGATGGGAATGCCATTATTTTGTCACAATAATTTGTCCTTATGAGGACATAAATGAATATTATCATAATCTGTCCAAAAATGTCAACTTCAGGTATAACTTAGGTCTCCAGAAATGGAGGCAGGACAGGACTTTTGGAACATTTCAGAGGCTAAATTTCATTGGTTAATTAGAAGGAGAAAAAAAAAAATCAATAGGAAGATAGACATCAGTGCTACTTTATTTCTCAGGTGATAGACATATACCACAATAATGTTTTGTTAAAAGATTCTTTCAGATTCATTCATGCTCTTAGTTATTCTGTGTGTGTGTGAGGGAGTGTTTGTGTGTGTGTGTGTGTGTGTGTGTGTGTGTGTGTGTGTGTGTGTGTGTGTGTGTGAGTGAGGGAACCAGAGACAGAGAGGGTGTCTTTTGTCTGTTGTTCCATTTCCGGTTATCGTCTAAACACGGAGGCATCGGGATGGTACATTAAGCTCAACCACACACGCACATGCACGCGCGCACACACACTCACACGCACGGACACGCACGCGCACACGCACGCACACACACACACACACACACACACACACACACACACACGCAAACACTCACACACGCACACGCACACACACACACACACACACACACACACATACTAGCTTATAGTGGAGTGCTGATTGCTGCGATGCTGTGTCTCTACTCTCTATACATCTCTGTGTGTGAGTTTAAGTGCTGAGATATGAATTCTCGAGTGTGTTTGCCAGGCTGCCATGTCAAGCCTAAGCATCAAGTCTGCACACTGTAATGTACTGCAATAGTCTTACGACGAAGAAGGGTATTGTGTTTTACATCCATGTGGTCATAGTTTTGGCCATCATTCGTCTCAGTCATGATAACTAATGAGTCACTCACCAGCACCATGGTAAACGCAAAGGGCATTGTAAACGTCTTTGCTTTAACCTAAAGATCTGGTGATACAAAGTGCTAAATATTGGTGAAGATATACATTTTTTGGAGACAACTGTACAATAAAGTGGTTGTTTCAATAAATTACCTGTTACATGAGAGCTTGGAATCATCAGTATAACTTTCACAATAGTTAAGGATTGAGGACTCACAAACATGGCTCAAATACAATCTGTGATGCTTCTTAAAAGGACTAGGAAAACTAAACTGAACAAAGAAGTTTTGTTTAAATTTAAAAAAATATAAGTTCAACATTAACCATGTGTTTGAAATGGCATCTGTAATCTGGGAGAAAGTGCATGTATCTCAAGCAGACCAGTTTAGTGTAGAAGGTCCATATGTATCCCACCGGGTTGCTTGAGATCATGGATGTCTTTAGAGGGAATTACTGTGCTTGTGGTTGGTCTTTTGATTGTTTTACTGGTCCCCATCCTCAAATCCAAATTGTCTTTTGGCTGTTATAGCTACGAAGAGCATGAATTTTCCTGCACAACAGGCTTACAATGGCTGATATTAATTCAACATTTTATTTACTTGCCAAGACTAAGACCTTGCGGATTATTTTCCCATCCAACATTTTTTTAATAAAAAGGTAAAAACCCCTAAAACTGGTAAAAAAAAATTTGGGGATAAAATAAATTTTAAATGATCTACTAAAACCCATCATAGTATGTCGTTATCCAATAGTTTACCCGTTGGTTAACCAGAAATTTGCTGATAAACAACTGAATTAGCAAAGTATGTTATATATTGTAATTATTTTGTGTTTATTTTCCTTCTATTAAAAGATATTTAACTGTGTTCATCAGGGCTCTATCTTGGGCCCAATTGTTTTTAGCTGTTTATCAGACAACACAACATACATTTTCATAGCTATGCAGATGATACCCAACTGTATATCTATATGTCCAAATAATTCCTATCAACAACTTGATTATTATTTGTGGGAGAATGGATCAATTTCTGACGGCTGAAAGATAAATATTATAATGAATAAATAAATAAATATTATGAAATGAATCCTTATTTAATTGGAAATTGTTTACTTAGATTTAATTCTTGTAGAATGTCACTTTTGGTGCCTTTGAGTCTTTTGTGTTGCATTTTATTCATAAGGCTTGATGAAGAACGCAATATATTAAAAGTAAAAGTTTAAAGAGAGGACGTGAGTCAGCCAGCAAGCTTTGGTTTCATTTCACAACGAGGGAAAGGAGAAAGAGGAGCTCGGCACAGTCATTAGAGACCGTTTTCATCCTCACCGCAAAGATAGATCACAGCCTGGCAGCCGTACCATGACTGCCTCAGTCTCCACAGTGCCACGTATGTCAGTATGCAATGGAAATTGAGGAGCTCCTCACAAAAAAAGTCTGTTGACCTAAATATAGACATGTTTTTTTCATCCACACGCTACACCTTGACATTCTAGCGAACCATGACACATGGAACATCCAGCTATTATTGTTCCGACTGTTTACCTGCATTCAAATGAAGTCTGTTAAAACGTGATCCACAAATGAAGGCATAATCTGTTTATAGACGTTAATACTTAATAAGTATTTAATATGTACAATGCTTATTAAATACCAGCTACACAGGATCATGGAAATAGACTTGCGTTTGTTGTGAAAGTAAAATAAAAGCTACTATATGGATTTTTTAATTAATATGTATAGCTGAAAAATAGCTACCGCAATCACTCACATTCAAACCTGACCTGATCTTTAAATCATGGAGTCTGACAAACATTAAAAACTTTCATTAAACAGCCATAAAGTCACAGTAACAATGGCAGCTGTCTGACTTTAAAACAGGTGTTTCCTCCTCACCAGGCTCTGCACAAATCTAGCCACCTCTTTACTGAAAATCCAAGCCTCGGACCAAATCAACAGATACCTTTTTTTCTCATTTAGCTTTTTGATGGCCAGACGCAGACAGAAGTAAAAGAGAGAGATGGAGATGAAGAGGTAGATAGTAAGATGAATCGAGAGATTAAAAGGAGAGAGAGAGGATCAATATATAGCTGAATATAAACCTAGATGTTGTCTGTCAGGGGGTATACAGACTCAGACAGACAGACTTCATTCTGGAAGAGAAAAAGATTTATAGCACAAAGGGCCGACATCAGCTTGAGAGCTTTGTCTCTCTTTATCCATTGTCTTTTATGCCTCTCTCTTTCTTTGTGTTATTTATTATTGTATTGCTGTCTGTCCTATTACTATTTCCGCCATTGCAATCTTTTCCTCCCTCGCCTCCTTCATCTCTGTCCTCAATCATTTTTTCTTGCCTGTTGTTGTTCCTCCTCTCATCTGTGACCTATCTTTTGCATCTTCCTCGTTTTCTCTTTCATCGTCCCCTTCTCGTCTTCATTATCCTTCTTTAACTGTCTTCCCCATCGTCTTTCCCGTCGTCCTCCCCAAACTCTTTCTTCAGATGCTACCTTTTTCTTCCTTTCTGTTTCCTTGCCTCCGTGTCTCCTTCATCTTCCAGCCTCTCCTACCTTTCCGTCTCTCCCTTCCCTCCCTCGTCCTTCTTTCTCCACGTCTCTTCCCTTCCTTCCTTCTCTCTCTCTATCTTTTTTTCTTCTTTTTTATTGCACCATTACCACTTAAGCCGTGGTATCCATTACACAGAGGGCATATAAGTGCAGGGTAAGTAGTAAAGTCGCCCTTCAACGTACAGTTCGCTGCTTGTGTGTGGCGCCACATTTCGACACTCTGTCATGTGCTGGCAGAGCTGAGCAATGTTTTGATGAAATCATTAATCAGCTGTGACGTGATTACAGCTTTGCAACAGCGACCGTGTGATGTTGTTGTAACGGCATTGTTTGGTGACTGTAGCTCAATGGTTGGCATGCCCGCCTTTTAATCAGAGTATCGGTGGTTCAATCCTCTGTTCTGCTAGTCCATGTCAATGTGTCCTTCAGCAAGACACTTAATTCTGTATTGCTCCCCATTGCTGTGTCTACGGTTTATAGAGCTAAATGTAAGGTGATTTGGATAAAAGCGTCAGCTAAATGTTATGTCACCGGACACTTTTCCCATCCCCCAAATAATCATGATTGTTAACTCTCTTATTTATTTCTACTTGGAACCTCAGGCAAGGGTTTTAATAATCCACAAGATTTTCACAGCATGATCAGGGACGGTCAGCAGGTATAAAACATCTCCCCAGATATTACATTTACAAATTGTCTTACAAAATAGACCAAAGGTGAATTAAAGGTTTGCTATATTTTTAAATTCAGAGCATAGCATGTGTGAGGAATGAGGAATTGCCTCCACATGGCTCTCAACATCGTTGATAGTGCAAACAACTGCAACAGTTCTGACAGGAGCAACACCTTTGCTAGGGACACGGTTATCACAGCTAACTGCTTTTACATAGCCAATAATTGTTTCCTGCTATGTTAATGCTCCAAATATAATATGGAGAACTGTTAATAGATTTAAGTCACTGATTTGAAGAGGTGAAAACTAAACACCTTAAAAGTTCCTAAATCTCAACAAATTACACATAGGTAACTTTACCTTTATCTACATATTAAAAGGTGTACTACATGTTTGTAGGTAAATTAATGAATATTTTGGCATTTTAAGGAGTTTTTTTGTATGGATTAACACATTTAGACTAAGGTTGTCTATCAACTGTCAAAAAACTATAATCACCAGTGATAGTGAGGGAGTCCATGCAAGAGTTGAATTTACATTCTCATCATTGCTTTCTCATCTTGATTCTCTGCTCCTATCCATCTTTTTTTCTCCATTTCTACTTTCTCTGCCTAACCTCCCTATCTGTTTGTTCTTTCCTCTATTGATGTTTAGCTGCTCTTGACTCTTAAATCCTCAGAATAATATACCTGTGTGTTTGCGGTGAGTGTTTTACCAGCTCTCCTGGCTCAAATTGACTCAACCCTATTTAAGTATGTTATGGTGGTCCAGACTTACATACTTGGCTATCAAAAATAGCACTTCTTCCTAGTTTTTTCTTGCAGGTTTTTTCTTGCAGGTCAAAAATAAACAATTTGCTAATTGTATTAAGTATAACTAACTTGATACACTCAAGCAACATATAAAGGCTGATGTCTGAGCATGTGCAGAAGCCAACATTCACTCCGCTCAAGACACAATGGATCCTGTTTGATCTCTGTTTGAGTTCACATGTTGAAGTGTCTTTTAACAATAGCAGCTTTAAGAAACACTAAATATTTTACACACAGTTATTGTTTGCTTGATAACTTACCTTTTTGTTCTTCAAAAGAAAAAATGAGACTCAAAATCCAAGCCGTCTTTCTTGCCTCAGCTTCTGAATTAACTAGATCCACCGTGTCTTGAGCGTACATAGACTGAATGTTGGCTTCTGCACATGCTCAGATACCATCCGTCATTTGTTGCTTGAGTGTATCACGTTAGCTTTACTCAAAACAATTAGTACATTGGTTATTTTTGACCTGCAAGTAACTGCAGTGGTGGAGGAAGTACTAAAGTTTAGTACTTTAGTAGAAGTACCAGGAAAATGAAAGTAAAAGTAAAAGTACTACATCAACAATCCTACTTAAGTAAAATAAAAAAGTACTGACTTCTGAATTTACTTTAAGTGTTAAAAGTAAAAGTACTCACGCAATGGGTTGTCTTCCAATGTCTCGGACTGTACCATTTTGATAAAGACTGCAGATATAGCTACTGGTAATACTTATGCCTCTACAGGAGTCACTCATAGTAATAATTATAAGCAATTGAATTATATATATAAATATATATATATATATATATATATATATATATATATATATATATATATATATATATATATATATATATATATATATAAACAGGGACATCCTTGATTACATTTGTGATTGATGTATCACAAATACGTTGATTATATGCATATGCGATGCTTATACACGTAGTTAGTTTAGTTTTATTGTTTATTATAAATACATTTATAATCGTGTGTTTGTGTTATTGTTTTCTTGCTTTCTCGCTAAATTTAAGCATATTTAAATTTCTAAACTCTGTGGAGGAAAGAAATGGGGCGATGTGAGGCCGGTAACTGGACCGGTCTGAAGACTGCTTGGCCGAAGGTACTGGTAGCAGCCCGCGTCGCACCGGGTCCGGTCTTCTCTAAGTCGGGTTGTTTGTGAACGCAGCCCAAAGCCCAAAGTGAGTGATAAACTCCTTCTAGTGCAGTAAACTCACTGCAGTACAACACAGACATATAATCAACGTATTTGTAATACCGCCATAATCAGGGGGAAAATACTTTTCTAGTCAACGTAATTGAAGATGCATTTTAGTTCTGGGGGATCGTAATTTGTAGAAGACAGGGTTGAAATAAGTCAGAGATGGTCACACAGACCAGCGAGCCCGCAGCAAATACGTAGCTAACTGTGGCGTAGCTGGGATCCTGCAACGCGGACCGGCGTTGTTGTTGGGCCGCGGTGTATTCTGGGAGAGCCCCGTCTCTCCTGCGGTGTGTGTGCTTTCAATTGTGTGGGCTCATGTGTTTCAGTTACGGTGCTGGACGCAATCCATATTTTTGTGTCGGCAACATTTTGGCGAAACTGTGTTCATAAAATGTAACAAATAACAACACGTATTGTAGAAATGTTGTGGAGTAAAAGTACAGATAATAGCTGCAAAATGTAACGGAGTAAAAGTAAAAAGTATGCACTATTATTTTTACTTAATTAAGTACAAATACGTAAAAATGTACTTAAGTACAGTAACGAAGTAAAAATAATTCGTTACATTCCACCACTGACTAACTGTAACTTTGTAAAAACTTCTAAAAAGTGATATTTTTGATAGCCGAGTAAAGTTAACCTATTTAATGTAAGTCTGGACCACTATTACATTTTAAAGTGAATACATGCAAATGGATGCAGTTAATTTCTGGGTCTGTCTTAAATTCAATAATTTCTCCACTTATTTGGCCTGATTTAATACCTGAACCGGAACCAGCATCTCAGATGTTGTCATGTTGGAGCAATTTAGTTACAATCATAGACTGCATATAATAAGGGGAGGTAGTCATCGTGACGTCCCCCATTGGTTTATTGACTGCCATTTTGAAGCCTTAAATTCAACAATTTTGAGTTGTTTTTTTTGCAGCCAATGAACGGATGTTACCATCATTGGAATGTGGAGAAGTGATGTCGAGACACCGTGTACACCACTGGTAACAGCAGCGACCAGTCAATCACAGTACACTTGTCCTAAAGCATTCTCTGCTCTATGTTCTGTTATATTGCAAACTGGACCATCATCTTATTCAATGAACATGTTCACAATGATGACTGAGTTATAAATAGAGTGTCTTTTTACTTTCAGGACATCAGACTTCTTATTGCAACTGGAGGAGTCGTCTCCGGCTAGTCAGTGTGGAGCTATTTAATCATTGAACTTATAATAATAGTGTGCAGTGTCCCGTTTGGAACGGGCCAATTGCTTGTTTGGGGCATATGGCCGATCGGAGCCTGTTCTGAGCACGCCGATTGCTTGGCCCTTGGAAGCCCTTCTTGCAGAATTGTAGGGACGCTTGCCATAATGATGGTTTTCACATTAGTACATTCAGCAGCAAAAGTGAACTGCAATCAATGCCTGTAAATGCTTGCCGCGAACAGCATGTTCGACTAATCCCTGAAGCGCTGCCATCGCCGCTGTACAGAGCTCTAACGTTTGTTTATTCATCCTTTATTAATATTGAAATTGTCTTGCTCCCAAATTGCACCAAGGTTGTCACTGCAAATCCTTGGGTACCCTGCAACACACCTGCCAAGTGTGAAGCAGATTGGATGAACTGTGCTCGAGATATGCAAGAACACATACACACATCGAGGGATTCCTGGCTTTATAGATCCATGATGAATCTACATGCATTATCTGACTTATATTTTCCAGGACCAGCATCCTCAAGGCAGGGATATACTACACAAGGGGCTCGTTGTGAATGGGGCTTTTCTTTTACATAACCTTCAACCCTACAAAATAATGTAGTTTGCTGTTAGAATGCTTTATGGAACCCTAGCCTTTGGAAGTAACGTTAGCCTTCTCTGTATGTGTAAAGCTAGTTAGTCTGACATGCTAAAAATTACAGCTTAAGCTAGTTAGTCTGACATGCTAACGATTGCAGCTTATGTTAGAGCAGATAAACACAGTTGGCTCTGATTGGACAGCCACTGTTTGAGCAAACTGAATGCTGAGAACTGAACAGATTTGTATTCTCAGTGCCTATTATTCCCACGACCAACTCTGCAAGTACACAGCTATCTTGAATTGCCTGGCGAAAATGATGGACATGAGCATAGATGATGATTGCAATGCGACAGTGGTAATAATGATAATGGAGAGAATTGTGATGCAACGAGCATCATTCGGATGGTGGTGATGATGTTGGTGGATAATTGGGGTTATAAGAATGACAACTGATAAGACTCTGACAGATGAAATTCTTGTCATGATTTTGACTAGTGGGGTGGTGATGATGATGATGAGGATGATGATGCTGATGAGGGTGACTTGTGATGCAATGATTTTGAAGTTAATGATAATGGTGATTGTGATAACAATACTGATGATAGGTGATGACCTCGATTACAACAGATTGGGAATAGTTTAACATTTTAAGAACAGTGGGTTTCTTGTTCCTTTCTTTGAAGAGAATGAAATTCTCGTCATTATTTGGACTGGGTGATGATGATGATGATAGTGACGTTAATGGTAAAGAGTGACTCGATGATTTTGAAGCTGATGATAATGGTGATTGTGATGACAATAATAATGATAGGTGATGACTTTGTCTACAACAGCTTGCGAATAGTTTAACATTTTAAGAACAGTGTTTTTTTTGTTTGTTTCTTTCTGAGAGTAAGATGAGACGATCAATATATATGTCATGTTTGTGCTGTATCCCCCTGCTTCCAGTCTTTATGCTAAGCTAGGCTAACCATATGATAGTCAAATAAATAAAGTTGGCAAAATGTTGTTGTATTTCTCTAAGATGATGATTAGATTGTGATGAATATGATATTCCTGTCATGACATGTCCACATTGATGTAAGCCATTTGGGTGAAGATGATTACGATGGTAGTTAGTTAGTAGTAGTTAGTTTATAATGCCTTCCTCACTTATAAAGACGATGGCAAGGTATCATTTGAATATTTTTAAGACACAACACAACACCATACCCCAGGTTTTAATACAGATACTAAAACAATAGATTAAACATATCATTTATGTTTTTTCTTCTTTCTGTAAGTCATTTTTTTATTTCAACTACAAAAGCCAAAGTTTAGAATTAAATATTAAAGATCTAAACATGATGCGACAGGATCAGAAATTTGCCCACTAGTGTAAAACTGGAAAATTAGGATCAGCATTATGATTACTAACATGCTCCAATTCCCTCCATTCATATCAGGAGTGTAATCAATTTCATAGTTAAAAATTAATTTGGCTAAGGAAATAATTGTTGTTATTAATATTCATCTTATTATAGTATTAAATATTATTTCAAAATTAAATTATTGTTTATTATTATTTAATGTGTATTTATTATATTACTGTGATAACATCGTGAATTCTTTTGAACACAATTCTTCTGTATTTAAAGTCGGATATTGTGACAGCCCTGCTTAGCATTTGAGAATTGGGATTAGTTAAGATTATTAATATAATTAGTAGTATAATGTTATACTGATGATGATGATGATGATGATGACGATGTGATAGGGAAATAACAATACTGTGATCGTGTTGAATAACAGAGACCAAGGAGGCTGTGACAGCTGAGTCACACAGAGAGAATAAATAGAAAATGACGGCAAAGAGATTCTGGTATTTTCTGCTGATCTTGTTCGCAGGACAGAGACACATTTAGCAAAACACTAATGTCTAGAGAGAGAGAGAGAGAGAGAGAGAGAGAGAGAGAGAGAGAGAGAGAGAGAGAGAGAGAGAGAGAGCTGATGAAAGATAGAGGAACACTGCTTTATTGATCATATTGACTCAACCCTTTACTTTGAAAGAATAGCCGCCGCCGCCGCTACCCCACCTCCTTAGTCTCGTCCCTCCTCAAACCGGTAAACCCCTTTTGAATAATATAATTGCGTATTTGATCCTCACTGTAACCTCGACCAAAGGGGGTAAAAAAAAAAGAAAGAAAAAAAGCCTGATCGAATCACTCAAACGGGCTCTTTGCACATTGACAGCACGCTGCGTTTGTGGGTGGGGGATTTTGATTGCTTCCTTTTTTTAAACATAAACGCGTCTACACTTTTTTTCTGGGATGAACTGCTGCAGAGCTGCTTTCCATCGAGCTATGGTAAGCAGAAAAGAGACATACAGAGGGAAAGCGGCACATAGGAAATCTATTTTCAGTATTTAAATTTGAATTTATTAGGGCTGGGCAAAGTTGAAAAACTTTAACTGATTAATCGCATGATTTTTCTGCAATTAATCGCGATTAATTTCATTATGCGCCAAATTCATTAATAAAGTAAAAATGAGTGTATTACATGCTTTTATTAATTTTCAAAATGGACTTGGAGACTGCAGCGCGAGACTCTTGTGAGACTGACCTCCTGTGAGAGCTTTGGGAGGCGGAGCAGCTTGCGACAAAACAACAGCTAAAACAATATGTGCTTTGACGTCAGGCTCAAGTCTGCAAGTCATCAACACTGCCTGTCAGTGAGGTTACGGAAGTGCACACGCATATCCATAAATCGCCTTCAAAGTAAAAGCAGTGTGATTGTATTGCTTTTATGTAAGATGTTCAGGAGATTTTAAGTGCAGCACCTGCGTGTGGCAGTGATAAGACCCTCCCAATGCAACCCCCCTAGCTTTTTAACAGCTTAACTTGCCCAGACCTAGATTTTATATTTCACTGTTTATTTTTTTAACGATGTGGAACATTTATTTATTTATTTTTGTTGTTAGTTAAGGAGAGTCAAGATTCTTTGCACATGATATACTAGCAATGCAGCAGAAACACATCCTCCTCATATTTCAATCTCTATTGGTGCTAACTGCATGTTTGACATGACCCAGCAAAATGCTGTACAGCATTTGAACAACTTGAATTAGTCCGAATTTAATGTCTTGGTATTCAAGTATCCTAAATAAACAGCAGCCATGTCCGAATAAAGTAGATCCAGAACATTTATGCGATAGACACGTTACGTATACAGAGCAAAAAGACATCAATGAAACACACAGATGAAGCCAGCAATGTTACGTGTGTAAGGAAGAGCATTAGGGCCACAAGGGAAACATTTGTTTGAGTTCAAAGCTAATTCTAACTGCAACATCAGACTTGAATTTAACATTGCTGTCTTGGCCTTGTCAAACAAAATGTAACAAATAAATGATAAACAAAGATATGAATTTAGTAAATTGTTATTTATAAGATAATAATGGTATCCGGTACCAGAGTCAGTACAGGCCCAACATCTTTTATCAGTATCTGGACCTGTGCATCTCTATTCAGGACTCAAAGATATTTTCACATGTGGCCTAATGATCTTCCGTAAATTACTAAGTGAATGATTTCAATTACATCCCCCCCCCCAAAATGAAATGTATTAATTTTTTTCCCCTTTTTTCCCGCGTTGTTTGTTTAAACTAAAGTGACGATACAATATTTCAATATATATTATTCTTTTGTACAAATTTTCTACCAACATTTTTTTTCTTTTCATTTACCAGAAGAAGGTGTTGTGTAATATACATATAAAAATACATACATGTATAAATAAATGTATTTTAAGTATATAGATCTGACCAGACACAGTTTTGGAGACGGGTCACCGGGAAATGTGAAATGAAATGTGTAAATCAAAGTTTAAACAGTGCGGTGGCCACAGTCAGCTCAGAACTGTTGACCGTTGTGTTTCATATGCATGCATGATATATGCATGTAAGTAATACTGAAAATAAAAACTTGTATACTCTTTTCTGTCAGGTGGAAGTACCTCCAGTTACTCACAGCTACCAGAGCTTCACGATGATCAACACAAGTCCAGTCAGGAAATGCCAGGTGCAAAACAAACACTACAAAAGTGCACAAAATAAATAAAAATCCTATGCTTTTTTTTCTTTTTTTGTAGCCTAACTGTAACCATTGAAAGTGAATACACTATTTTTGGTGTATTTGTTGTGTATGTATGCACCAAACCATTAAGTTATTAAACAAATCCTGAAGTTTTATCCTAGATTACATACATATTTTGACCTGAATCATTATTATTATTATTGGTAGTAGTAGTACTAGTAGTAGTAGTAGTAGTAGTGGTAGTAGTAGTGGTAGCAGTAGTAAATCACTTATTGAAACATTTTTAAAAGAAGGTTTTGGGGAATAATCAATGTCTCTTATGATTTAACATTCCACTCCGTTTCATGCTTTCACCTTTTAACCTTATTTTTATATTCTTGTGTTTTTAAATCTCTTTTAGTCTTTACAATTATTTATTTTTGCTGACAGTATTTTCTGATTGTATTATCCTTATCATATTATTAAGATAAAGGCAGGATTTTCCTCCTATCAAAAGAACAGAAGGAGTTCATCGGACAAAAATTTCAAAACTCAAATTTCACAATGAAAGCTGAGTAGGAGGACTATTTTGGCACTACCTGGCACAGATTGGTATTATTCATAAGAAACGTAATAAACTAAAAAACACATTAGCGTCTAGCATTAAGAGTTGTACAACGACCGGGATAACCCCATAGCAGGTGGTGTAGATTCCCTACTAGCAGTAGGAAAAGTAGTTGGAGTGTGTAATCACAAAGATTAGCGAGTAAATAGTCAGGTCCAACGTCCACAAGATCTTTTCTAGTTTAGGCTTTGACTAAACAAGAACAAAACTGGGACACAGTTTTGGGGTGATGTTTTTCTACACTATATAATACGTCCTATCTATAAAAATATGAATAAGAACTTTAACACCACTTTTAAATCCAGTAATAATAATAATACTATTAACTCGAAAATAAAATCAGAAATAACAAAATATGAAACAGGTTATATCAAAACAGGTTGAAAATAAATGGTTGTGCCTCAACATGAAGTATGTTGTATATGGTTTATTCAAAAGACCAGACTGATTTTGATGATATGTATTATTATTATTATTATTATTATTAATATTAATATAGTATTATCACAATTTGGCCTTTCATTCACAATTTGTTGCCATTTTACGTCTGATAATTCTAAGCAGACGTGTCTCTTTACTGTCTGTGTCTTTCACTCACACACACACACACACACACACACACACACACACACACACACACACACACACACACACACAAAAGGAAGGCGAGTCCCCACAATGTGAGTGTAAACTGATTTATGTCCAGACAATGCGATAATTCACACACATACACACAAAAACACTAAATGTATCCTTTAAACCAGTGTGTGTGTGTGTGTGTGTGTGTGTGTGTGTGTGTGTGTGTGTGTGTGTGTGTGTGTGTGTGTGTGGCTCCTCATATTATGAGATCAATAGCATCACCTGTCAGTCACAAATTGTATTACAACTCCTCACAGTGTGGCGTAAAACATGGACTTTTATTTGAGTCATTTCTGCCGAGCAACTGGCCACAATGCTAAACTTAAGAGATAGTAAATGTTGTGTTTTAGATTCTGGTGGATATCCCACAAAGACACTAAACTTATCAGGCTGATATTTTTGGGGCGTGTCTAAAATCATGCAAAACACATCCAGCCATGAAAAAATGGTTTTGTGGTTTGAATATTTCATGCAGAGTAAACATCAGATTTACATACTTAGCATGAAGGCCATAAAGACAGAAAAAGACTAGAAAAGACTAGAAAAAGCGCTTTACAAGTCCAATTCATCACAAGACAGAGAGTAGCAGAGAAACAAAACGTTGGCCATCCTTCATTTGCATCTGTCGTCAGGTCACTAAACGCTTTGATAAGAAGCTGTGTGTTTGTGTTTGTGTGTGTGTGTGCGTGTGTGTTTACAGCGAGGCTAGTTTACTCTTATGCAATAGTTGCCTATAACCAGATTTGTACTGATGTCATTCAGATAGGTAAACAATTTGAATGCACCCAGATCTCTGAGCTACAACAGCAAACTAATTATGAAGTTGTTTTTGTTTTACTGTTATTGCAATAAGTCAAGTCAAAAAGTCAAAGTCAGCTTTGGAGTTAATTCTTCCATTTGTGCAAACATGTAATGTAAATGTAAAAAAACAGTAACATAATTAGCATTTCACTCACCATATGCACATAACCCTCTGTAGGAAATGAGTCATCAGTAAATCCTAAGATTCAAGATTTTAGGTGAAACGCTTGCTTCACTGACCAATTACAGAGCCTGTTAATGGTCACACGGGCCCTGTGACCAATCACACGTCCATTGTCTCGAGAAGGCTGTTTCATGTATTTTAACCAGGCTACCCCTACATAGATAAAGAGTAGTGAAATGTGATTGGATAAAAAAAATGCTGTTAAACAGGTCCCAAGAGCCATACCAGAGGCCTGAAGGAGCAGAGGAACAGATGAAGGCACAGCTGCACAGTACAATGAGAAAATAATATCTAAAAAATATATTTAATTGTAAAATAGCTATAACTTTGTGATTCTTTTTAGGCCAACAGAGAAGGCTAAGAAAGTCTTGATGGCCTGCCACTGCCGTGTGCTCTATCAAATATAGTTCACAGTTGTATTCATAACTTTGACATTCTAATTGTAAATCAACATTATCCAGTGTTGAATAAAGAGCAGTAATAGTATTGCGCTTTCTGCAGAATTATATTCCAGTGGCAGGATGGTTTCAAAATTGTGAGATCCAAACATTTCCAATAACTACGGAGCACTGTGAAGTCTAAAAGTAAAATCCATCGAGAAGACATCACTTTGTTTATATCATAAACGGACAAGTTATATTCTTTAAAGAAAGTTGGTTTAATAGAAGCAGATTGCTTAATTGAAATTGAGTTTTGTTTGCGGATTTGACATCCAGCCCATACACTGTGTATGCAGTGGACATGGTCATCGTGACATCACCTATTTGTTTGTGTACTGACAATTTGAATCCTCAATACAGCAGTCGCCATGTCTTTTTTTGTTGTGATTCATAAATGGAAGTAACCACATTTGGAATGTGTAATAGTTATGGCGGGATGCCTTGTATGGCGGTCAATCACAGTAAACCCGCCCAAAAGCATGCTCAGCTTTATAGTCTATTTGACTGTAATGGCCCATAATTCACAAAGACTTGAAACTAGAGATTGAGACCATAAACACGTGTTTACAATGTTAACTGACGGTATAAGTCAAGAGGGAAAAAGAGTTATTTTCACATAGACTTGTATACAATGAGACCTATTTTTGCAACCAGATGAGTTGCCCCCTGATGGTCATTAGAGAGAATGCAAATGCAAGTTTTATTAGACTTCCGCATTGGCTTTACTCAGCAGTATCGGAGGTTGCCGCCTACTCAAATATATATATATATATATATATATATATATATATATATATATATATATATATATATATATATATATATATATATATATATATATATATATAAATCAAATAAACACTGCAGTTCGTTTGAAATTAACCAAACAGGTTAAGCGTGAAAACATGATAAATTACTAAACATCCATCATTAAGCTTCACCACTAAATCTCAAACTTTCACATTGCATTCTACTTCTCAGATTCTTATGATTTGAACGCCTGAGCTGTATTAATTAAAAGTAGTAAGGGCACAGTGGGAGAATCAGATGTACAGGAACATGAACTTTTGTCAACAAGATCATCAGTTTGTGTTTCATATCTTCGAATATATAACTGTTGTTCAAAAACAACATTAACACTTTTATTTTCTCTCTCTTTTTCCCATCCTCCCACTCTCCTCTCCTCTCATCATCTTCTTTCCCCTCTGCCCTCCCTCCAACCCCCCTGCAGCATGCAAACGGAAGGAGCAGGACACAGCAAAGGACCGCAACAACACACCAAAGAAGTCGCGGCTGGTCTTCACCGACTTGCAGCGGCGCACCCTGCTGGCCATCTTCAAGGAGAACAAGCGGCCATCCAAGGAGATGCAGCTCACCATCTCGCAGCAGCTGGGCCTTGAACTCACCACCGTCAGCAACTTCTTCATGAACGCCCGCCGCCGGAGCCTCGACAAATGGACAGACGACGGAGGCAGCCCCGGCGCGCATTCCTCGGCGTCCAGCACTTGTACCAAAGCGTGATAATAGGAGGCGAGGAGGGGGCAAGTGAGGGGAGGGGGAGATCTCCAACGGGGTGGGGGTGGGGGCGATGCGGAGAAGTGGGGCGGGACAGAAGGGTCGAGGGGCGCGGGTTGAGGTTTTGTCCGGTCGAAGCGAGGAGGAAAAACCAAACTTTTTACATATTTTTTATTTGTTTGTCTGTTCTGCTTTCGTCAAAAGGGTGACAAACTGAGAGAGGGGCTGCTCACTGCGACACCTTGTTTGTAGCCTAACCGCCTTCTTGCAAAACCATTGTGAATCCATAACAAAGCTAAAGGGTAAACTCACCTATAAAACATAGAAACCTCACTGGGGGGGGGAACAACAACTCTTAAATCAAAGACTTTCACTGCTGATGTCTCCTTTAGGACAATAAGTTGACACACTAGCCCAAATACCAAAGACTAGAAGACGATATATGTTTTCTAATATGCAATATATAAGCTAGGAGCTAACCGACCAAACAAGAAAACCAATGAAAGCGTTATGTAAAATTATCTTTGAAATTGTATTCGACCTTCAAGTGTCCCAAAGATGGCAATAATGCATCTGTGTCGGACAAATTTGAAGACGATCATGTTGAAAAGTCTGGTTTTAGAGATTACACACTTAAATTCAGAAAGCTGTTGCTCAATCCTCATTTAAAACAACAGGAGGTCAGTTTGTGCAGCTTAGCCTGAGGTAAGACCGTGGATAATTTTTTTTTTTAACCAAACCAAAGATGTACCGGGGGACATTTTCTCAGTTATAAGCAACCAATGGATGTTTGACAAAATGCTTGGGCTGAGTGTGCCCAGTATGCTTGAGAAAAGCTGGTGGGTGTTATGTTAAAAGGATTTAGTCAAACATTCAATTATTTATTCATCAAAATCAGGCTTACAAACACAAATAGAAAAAAAAGTCAGTTTCTCCCCTGGGTTTAGAATTGAAGAGTTTGCATCCAAAATGTTCTCTTTCCATTTTTTTCATTCAACTATGTACTTTATTATTTAATTATTTAAATTTCAGTAATTTTTTGTGGACAAAACTCTTCAATTTTACCTAAAAAAAGAGCAACATGTATTGATTGGACTCTTTAAGGGGGGCATTGACAATTCTTAAAGTTAGGAAATGGCAAAATATGCAAGCACAAACACACAGATAGATGGCCGCTCACTGACACACAAGCTTTCTCTCTTAGCATACTTCATCGTTAATGGAGTAATGGGTTATATTATCTGAATATATACAACGTATGTGAGCACAATCTTGAAGCACATTTTCTTTGCAATAGAACCGGGGCTCTGCCAAGCCGAGTGGTCTTCACATCTTAGAAAACTCAGGATACCATTTTTTCTAAACAGTGGCTGAAATCCATAAGGCATTCTGTTGTTACTCACTGTAATGTACAAACATGCTCGTTAACACACTCTGTTGAAGACAAACAAATACACCCGCTTTACACAAAGACACACAACTTTGAAGAACGTTCCCCCTACAATCCCCAACCTGACTAAAACGTCAACTAAACCAAAGCGAACCAAAGTTTACCCGAGCTTCACGCACCCATCATTTGTGTTACCATGGTAACTCATCCATCAGGGAAGCGGTTTCCAGCCTAGCATTTTATCCAATTAGAACAAATACATCAATTTATTTCTTAAATGTTAAGAGTGGTCCTGTTTGATCACGAGAACTGTCACTGAACTTTTTCAACAATTCGGCAAACGATACTGTGTGTTGATTAAAGGTTTGAAGGCATGTTTTATATGCACAAACTCCCAACATGCATCTTCTCTACAGTTATTGCTCTCGTTCAGAGACAAAAAGCCCAATAAAATGTGTCCAAACTAAATTAAGTTTGTTTGGACACAGAACAACCAGAAAATCATCAATCCCTAGAGTTAAGAGTCAAGAGATTGCTAAGTGGCAAGAGGTCCTGGACTTTCAACAAATTAACAGAAGCGACAATACACGCATTTGTTTCTTGAGCCATTTCTGACAATGTTTTGGAAAAATAGCTCGGACAGCACCAAAACAAGAGATAGTTTGACACAGAAGGCCAAGGTATGCTTCGAACATGTTGCCCGACTACATCTAAAGCCAAAATTGTTTCCACTAGTCTCAAATGGCCCCAATCATAATGAGAGACGAGGTACAACGACTCATACAAATGGCAGCAATCTGTCCTCGAAGACATTCGTGGTGTGCGACTATACACACAAAAGTGATGGATGTAGTTGAGACTTTCTCGAGTGAGAAATTCTAACCTTGCCTACTGTCACACCACAGCACACCTGACCAATCACTGTGTGAAACAGTGTGTGTGCGCCTGATTTACAGTTTTTCCTCCCTTTTTGCAGAAGGGCCGACTAGTTTTTAACACGATCAAGAAATTCTTACAAACTTTCAGTGTCCATGTTTAGAGTCCGTGCATATTTTACAAAATGGAAATTTGCTCAGATCCTTATGATTTGACCTTTGGTGTAACTCCAGCTGTATTGTAACTAAGATGCTCTCTGGAAGCCTCCCGCTGCCATTACACATACCCCAAAAAACGAACCGCAAATTCTTAACACATCAAGTCAACAGCAGAACCAGTGAACCGTCTGAACCTATGGAAGGCGAACTGTCCAGGCGGATCAGGGCCTTTGTACTAGTTAAAGAGGACAATCTCAAGACGATGCCTGACAGGTCCGTCTCTTTTCGAAGGTCAGTGGACTGGAAGATCAGTATTATTGCTGCAATCGCTAATAAAGTAATATATTCAGACTTAAAATTATGTTAATTCATGAGAAAATTTAACTTTTTCCGGTTGTTGAATTGACTTGTTTCCTTGTTGCTAGAGGTGAAAATTCCCACTAAAAAAATCAGTTTGAATACAATACTTCAGATGAAACTCAAGATGGAACATGTTTGCAGTGTAGTGGAGTTGGATGTTTGGTAAAAAGGACAGATGGACTGAGACACTGAGACAACAGTTCTCTGCCTCACTCTCTTAGTGTTCGTACAAACCTCACCAAGCATCCATCGCTACCAAATCCCGCAACAGCAAATGATTTTACTTTGCTCTGTCACACTGTACAGCCTTGACACATAATGTAAATACTAGTGCACCCAAAAAACCTCAACCGCCACCAGTTTAACAGCCTTACCATCCACAATCACCTCATTAATCATCTTTCACTTAAGCTATCCAACCAAAAATAGAAACAAAACCAAAGGAAAGGCATCAGTCAGCAGCCCCTGCTCCTTAGAAAACCCCAGGCTGAGACCCAGCCTGGTAAGAGGCAAACCAAAGGCTTTAAGAACAATTGAAAATTGAAAAAAATGGACACTTGAGACTTTTTCTATTTATTGACAAATCGAAACCAAAGAAAACCTTTTTCTGCACCTAACTTCTCCAACAAATGGAAAAACTGAAGATGGAAGAGAAATATTACCAAAAAAAACTAAAACACAAAAAACACAAAAAAAGAGAAAGATTGGTGGCGACGATGTTGAGAATGGAGGATGTCGACAACGAAGAGAAGAAAGATAGGAGAAAAGACGACATCACAGGATCTGAGAAGTAGTTTGGTTCTGCCTGATGTTGTGTCAGGCCATCTTTAAGGGGAAGCAAGTTGGGGAGTGAAAAGGGTAAAACCACACGGAAAGGAGGGAAGGAACCAACGGAGGACGCCGTCGACCATTTTCTTCCCTCCGACCCCCAAAAAACGCCAGAACATTAATGTGTCTCTCACGGTTGAAGAGTGTCTTTAACGTGTGCCTATGCAGTTTTTCAAAGTAAAAAAAATGGTTAAAAGAACAACAGAAACCTCATCAGCTAACAAACCAAAGATTCACCGTTAACTGCAGTCGCAAACCCTCCTCCCCCCGGAAAAGGAAAAATCTGGACTTTTCACTAACTAATTAATATTTTACTACATCTGTTGCATGCACAAATTGTCTGGGTTAGTATGTAGGCTAATCAAGCCAGTCTATTCTTTATTTTTCAGACCTGACACAGTTTTTAGTCCTTCTGGACTTATTCAAGTTGAGAAAGGGCGCCAGAACTCTCAATCGCATCTCAATCGCAGCTAGCATTCTGCCTGTGAATAGCTCACTTAATTTCTCCCATGGCAGACACTCATATGGGTCTGTACAGTATTGTATCTTACAAAGTTGAAATGAAAACATCTGGTATTTTGATTGGTCACTCCTCCAGCATGGTGTTAACACATGCACCCATTATTATTATCAATATTTCATACCCACAACTATGATGCAAACTACTGATTCTCAAAAAAAAGGGAAATAGTTTCTAAGATGGCTGCTGTTGCTCTTTGTGTTTTCTTTTTTCCTTTTTTTAATTTTTTTTTTTTACCACAAGTCATTACCTGCTCCACAGGACAAAGTCTACCTCCAACAATCTCCAGCAGTAGAAACAAAAGCTGCCAGACAACAGCACAGGGCCGGTTTATTTTCTCTCGCTGGTCATGCAGTTTGACACAAGCAGCTTTGTGCATCAGCATCGAGAGAAAAAACATCAACTAGCTGTTGTAGCTGTTGACCATTACTTAAAAGCTTCCATCTTCCATTTTGCTTCCAACTCGTCTAGGGATTCAATTAGGCCTTTTTTTCATGTTGAGCTGGCTGTTGTCTGGCGCACTTCCTACTGCGGAGAGAGTGACAATGTTATGCTATGTAAAACGTACAGTACATACCAAAGATTTTCTGCTGTACAAACAGTGGCACACAGATACCTTTTCATTTTCTTCATACTCATTTTAGGACAGATCCTTGATCTGCACTCTAGATCGATCAATGTCAATCACAGTTTTGTTAAATTCACTGCCTCTGAGTTTTTACCTTTTCAACCCAAGTCTAGTAGGAACCCGCTGAAGCAGATGGACTCAGATTGTTTCAAGAAAAGAAATTGGGTCCTTCATCAATTATGACCCTTATCATTTAGTCTACAGATAAAAATGCAAAGTGAAAAAATAAACAAACTGAAAAAAAATATATCACCCATTCTAAACATACCTTCACAAGCCTATTAAATAGAATACCGGCTTCCTTAATTTTCCTGTTTGAAAAAGGGAAACAACCCACTGAATTCCAATTTGATGTTTCAAAATGAAGAGATTTAGCTGGCATAAGACCGACGACAATCCAGGAGATGTCTGCTTAGTTGAGTTTTGGCTACCGAACAAAAGCACTGCTTGCTTGGGTGGAAAACTTTTGAAAAAGTGGAGAGCAACTTGTCGAAATATCATTACACCACAGTTAGTTATAGCCCACACTGCCATGCTGGAGGAGTAACTTCAGAGAGAGTGATAATTGGACCAGCTAACTGTCCATTGCTAACAAACCCACGTTAGTGTGTTCTTTAGGGGGGAGGAACTATGCTGCTGCTCCATATATACAACGAAAATAAATGAAACAAAACCAAATAATACTTCGCCTGCTGAGAGAAACTGCTAAAATATCGGTCAAATAGCTTTATTCTTAGTTTTCTCTTTCTCTCTCTTACTGTATTTGAAGCTTCTAGTCCAAAGAAATCCTCCGCCCACCTGACCCTCCAATCTTGCTGACCACGCCCAATGGAGGGGCGTGGCTTGTGGCTCAGGAGGGTGGCGGCCATTTTCCATTCCCACTTGCAGTTCTGTCTGGATGTAACACAGGCTAAACCTGCCAAACCAAAAAAAGAACAAAAAATGAGTATGAAACCAAAAAAACTGTCCCAAAGAGGTTTTCCTTGTTTGTTTTTAAGTACTTAAAAATAATTTGCCACTTCTTATGTCTACTATTACTACTACGTTCCTTCCAAAGTTTTTGCAATATGCGATTTTTATTTTTTATTTAATGTAATTTATGTTTCATTTTAATTGTGAATTAATTTAAGCGAACATATTTGTTGCCAAATCTCCCTCTGAACCCTTTTCCCTTGATGATTAGCTTTGCCAAAGTTTACATTGTATGTTCCCTTTTCTTTCTGTTCAATGCTGTATTTATTTATGAGGTGTTTTAGAACACACTAGTTTTGTACTTAATAATTTAATGTTATTTAATTAGATGTAATTGGGTTTTCTATGGATATTTATGAGTATTTAAGAATGTTAGTCGCATCAAAGATGCAGTGCTTATGCCAGGCCTGTTAATTTATTCTTAGTTAGCTTTACTTTAAAAAGCAAATGAAATGTTGTTTCATGAATGTTTAGACTTAATGACAGTATGTAGGAATGTCAGATTAGACTTGGGTACTTCTGAATGTCAAACACTTGCTCTCACTTTTTAAACAATCAAGTTGTTTTTTTGTCTAGGTCATGATTTTTTTCTTTTTTTTAAAATGAAAACAATCTCTCTAGGACAAATAATAGCCTACCAAATAATGAGCACTGCATCTGTTTTTCTTTTCCATCTTGGGATTTTTATGGCTAATATATTGGTTGTTTTGCTTTTAATTTCTTTGCCTCCTGCTGACCATTGTTGAACAAGCAATGCATTTCAGACTGATGTTCTAGTGATACTTGATCAGGTGAAGAAAAGGCCGCGCATTGACATAAACTGATTCACCAAAGATAACCGGAATCCTTGAGGCCAATAAACAGTGTGTGTTTACATCCACGCAGCTCTACCCTGGTTAAGGTCTTATTCCTACATCGACTTAGTATAAATTATATTCAGTATACTCAAAAGCAACATTTAATGCCCAAAAAAAGAAAAAAATACTTAATTTTAGAATCAAACATTTTATCCCCATTCAATGTCTCAAACACCTGCATAACTAATTTAAACAATATCAATAATGCTCTTATATAGTATGTAGGGCTAAATGGAATGTGGGTAAAGATCATTTCAATTATTTGTATGATGAAGAAAACAATTTTAATCCTAAGGGGCACAAAACATTTTATGGTGCGCAGCGGAGACTGTAAATAAAAAAAAAAACATGAATGAATCAATGAACATCATGCTGTATAGACTTTATTAGACTTTCTATCAAATAATGGTTTCATATTTTTGCGTTTATTGAAACATTGCTTATTTCCAACTTTTCTACAGTTCTTTGTCGGTATAAGAGCTTATCCAGGTTACTGTGAACAGAATGTGATGTTAACACACCACCTCTACAGGAAAATATCTGCTGTGTTTCCTATTTGTTCCCCGAACATCGTTGTGTGTGTGTGTGTGTGTGTGTGTGTGTGTGTGTGTGTGTGTGTGACTGCGAGAATGCAAACACACCGACTTGTTCCACACGTTAAGGAAAGAAAAACTGAGGAGTCCCTTAAAGCTGTAGCTGCTTCCAAGACTGACTTTGTGTGTGTGTGCCTGCGTATGTGTGTGTGTGTGTGTGTGTGTGTGTGTGTGTGTGTGTGTGTGTGTGTGTGTGTGTGTGTGTGTGTGTGTGTGTGTGTGCGTGAGTGTGTGTAAAAAAAGAAAAAGAAAAAAAAAACTTTCTATTTCAATAGTGAGAACCAGAGAGGCTACCTCACTGACTTTTCATTTGTCCTTTTAATCGTGTTGATGAAACCAAAGAAACCAAAGATTTTTTTTGTCCTCTTCAGTGCGGTCTGCGCTCAGCTCCATGCATTTGCGTTCTCACCCCATAATGGTGATACCTCACGTTGTCCTCTTTTCCACATTCTCCTTTTCTTTCCCATTTCTCTTTCTTTCTTCCTTTTCCCTCCTTCTCTCTTGGCCTTGCGTTGTCTCGTCTCCTCAAATGCGCGTGAAGGGATAAGAGGCAGGGGTAGTGCGGGGTCTGGCTGGATGCTAGATATCAGGGAGTGCATACGCTTAAATTTTACATTTGTTTGGGTGATGATCCTTACAGCAGGAAAGTTTACATTTACAAATTCAGCAATATCAGAATTGACAATAAGGCTTCTGGAGAAAAAGGAATGTATGTGACTGTAAATAATGGTAACTATCGATAAATGGATCAAATATGGACCTGCTTTGTCCATTGTTTTCCTGCCTTCTCTTCGCTTTAAGGCCTCGGTATGCTTTAAATGAAGCCATCGTTACATTATCTGACAAGCGCTATGTTCGAAACATAATGACGACTTCAGACTTTGAGCTGCACAACAAAAAAGATGTTTTGCACTGAAACATAAAAGCTGTTCATTCATGAAGTTTTAGGAAGATGAATCTCTTGGTGTTCTGTTCCAGATGCCGACATCCCGTCTCTTCATAAACAAGAAGTTTTCACTGGGCTTTATTTCCAACGACATGCTCCTCTTTTTTTTCTGTTTATGCTCATCTCGCTACAGCAATTAGACGGCAGATTGGTACCAGCTTTGTGCTGCGTAGCAACCATAGTGGTCCAACGCTGTTCAGACCCTGTGAGTTTGCGGCTGAAGTTTTCCGTTTGATTGGTGGCAAGCCTGATAAACTACTTGTGGTCCCTATAACAGTCTGTAAAGTCAAATCAAAGGAAGCAAAACTGTTCTGAAATCACTCTGCTGCTTTCTCAAAAAGAGCCTAAAAATGGTGGATCTTGCCAAACCACTTCCAGCTCTCACTTCCAAATGTAATTACAACTTTCTTTTTCAATATTTCAGTCAGTGTAACCAAAGTGGTCGACCGACCAACCAAATGGTCAGCGTGGCTAAAAATCTAAATGTGATACTGTACGTCATTGTGCAGGGTAACCAGCTCAGTAGAGATCAGGGACGGTCACAACAATTGTCATCCGTTGTTTTAGTGCAAATAATCAGCATTACCCCAAAAAGCGCTTTTGTTGCAAAGTATGAGTGCCTCGCTTGAACCAAAGCAAAGTCCAGACCTCTCTGTTCTCTGCTCTGGTAATTTGCCGTGCAATCAACACAAATAAATCCAGAGTGATTACCAAAAGGCTCCCCCCGTTCTGTTCGGCTCTTATCTTTTACTATCCCTTCTATTTTTCTTTCTCTTTTATTATTTTCAAGCTGGGTTTAGATCTGTTATTTAATTGATTTTATTTGCAGCTCGTCATCTTTTCACAGCGGTCCAAACTAGCGAATCTCATTTCCCTAGAATTTTTACACAGACTTCAGATGATAAGACTTTTTTGACAAAATATTTACTTTGATCTTGCAATATTTCGGGCTGTCAAACCTATTTTCTCACGATCATTGACTGATCTTTTCAACTCAATATATTACAAGATGCCATCACAAAAACAAATGTAATGTCTTGATTATGATACCTAATTCAGATTAAGATCTCAACATTAGTATACTTTCTTCGGATCACAGGACCGCTAAAAACAAAACGCATTTAAAAAAAAAAAAAAGCCTATCTGAACCCAGCTCCTTCCCTCCTCTTTCTTCAAACGGTCGTAAAGCTTTATATAATCAAAAAGAAACCATAGAGGCAAACTTGTGCGAGTTGTGCGCAGACCACGCTCTTTTTACCAAACTTTTGCAGATATACCTCATAGACACTAGTGTTAGAATGATGTAATAATAGCATATGTCATAAATTATTCACTTGCTCTTCTTCCTTTTTTTTCATGGTGACTGTAACTTTAAAAACGAACAAATGTGGGGGAAAAAAAGCTTGACACATTTTTAAGTTTTAAGTTTTTTTGTAATTGTTAAAAAGGTGCGCTAAAACCAAAAATGCTTGTCTTCTTCTATGCTCTCATTCTTGTTGATGTATTACTGTTTTTCTCTCTCTGTCCCATCTGCCGAGGATTGAGGGATTTATAATTTCAAATCATTTTTTTTCTTTCTTTGGTCTCTTGTTTTGAAGGGGTCATTGTCCCATCGTGTGGATTTTGGGGGGATTGGGAACATTGTTGGAACGAATCCCAAAATAAGCTTCTTTGATCCATCAGTTTCGTTTAGTATCCAGCCACGTTTCAGTTGATTTTCATGCGTAACTTTTTCTTGTTTGGTGGTGCTTTCTCAACTGTTCTAAGCTAGCATCGCCGTTACATTACCCATACAGCAGTGCTCTAGCCCAGACTTTATGCATGAGTATATTTACGATTAGCTAGCCATGTAATGCATTGTGATACTTATTATTAACCTTAATATTATTATCAACCTTTCATTTAGTTTCCCACAGTGTATGCTACACACACACAACTTTGGGTACCATCAGGCATTAGTGTTACGTTTGATCTGCTGATAGAAATCTTGCAAACTCTTTAAATCGATTTCAGTGGGCCATGTGTCAGAGTCTGCACAGAGCGTTATCGTCACCATGAGGATTACCGCGAGCTACCGACAGTCTACGCGTACATTTGGACACCATCCATTGTCAGATACAACGTCATGCAGGGAAAGCACACACACTTTTAACCGAAACTGAAATTTAAGAAAAGAAAAGGTTGTTAGCTGCTGACTGACAGTGAACTTGAGGGCTTGGCTGCAGCAGCTTGGCTGTGCTCTGTTAGCCTGTCCAAGCTTTAGCCAGGATCTTTCCTGTACATACCGGCTCCCAAACGCACAAAAAAGCTTTTTGAGGGATTTTATTGAATCCTGTTCTTATACCTGATCTTTCCAGTGGCCTTTCAAAATATTGGTAATTGATTTTAAACCAACTGTGATTTACAAATACACTATACCCTAATATGATGGACCCTTAGGTGAGTGAGAGGGTAGCTGTTTGCTAGTGGATTTAAATTTTAATTGCACAGATAAATGATGCATTTAAGGCTGAAATAAATCGGCAACAACTAACTTGATCTTTGACTAAGAGTTAGGGAACAAATGGCCCAATGTACAAGATGAGAGTAAAGCCAAAAAAAGAAATCAAAGGTTTCAATGCGAAAGGAATGTCAAATGGTAAATATCAACTCAAGGAGTTTGAAAGACCAAAATAAATGTTTTGTGTATGTGCTCAAGTTCATGCGGTGTTAGTTGAGGAAAATCCAAAGTATATTTTATAGCCCTTCCAGTTCTGTTTGTCTTCCGTTCCCAAAAAGCTTAAAAGCATTTAGCAACTTGAAACCATCAAAGCTATCAAACTGCATAATTTTGTCTTTTTTTTTTTTTTTTGGATGGTGAAATTTCCAGATGAGTTTTGGCTGTAAACCAATTCCTGTACATTAACATCAATATCATGTTTTGGGACTTTCGTTGCAAAGGATACGTACTGAACAAATCAGATTCAATTAAATAGGATATGAAGTTACAGTTCGAACAAAACAAACTTTTTAAATTCCAGCAGATACATGACATCAGTTTTTTAACAAAATTACAGCTAGTGCACTTCTGACATTACTGTCAGACATCCAACACACTACCGCTCAGCTAAATGTATAGAACTGTATCAGATTACTTATTTAAAAAATGTCCTCCACATACACCAAGCTTGACCTTTCTGTTTACTGACCCGTTCTTTTCCTTTTCTTCATTTCTTCTTTTTTACAATTATTCTTTCATGGTTTTCATACAGTAATCAAACATCAAACGATGAATTTTATTTGAGACATTTGGTTGGAACAGAAAAAGAGAAGTGACTGAAAAATTGTGGTGTGGAATAAAACAATGATCAAACATGAAGGAAATATTGGAAGAATTACTGTTGTTCCACTCTATGTATAAAAGAAGAAAAAAAATCAATAAAGAAATCACGATGGTCTTATCCATGTACAACTCATCCTCCTGTTATTCTTTTCTCGACTAGAAATATCCTGATGGGAACACACGATTGCAGGTTCACATGCTTAGATTTCACATTTGTGGATTTTAATGAATATCATAGTACAACATTTGCATCTGTAATGTGATGGACATAAAATGAAAACACTTTGGTTTCTGCTTGTAGTCCGATACCGAGTGGTATCGTTCGAGCCACACAGACTTTAAACATAACATACTTATTAACATTTAACAAAAACTATGACCTTTCCCAAACATTAATCATAGTCCTCATTTTGCCCCTAATGTAAAGCCATACACTGTAATATTAGACGCTCAGAGCAACTGCGAAGGAAAGGTCAGATGACATAATATAAAGAGCAACAAAGTCTGTGTATGGCGGTGGACCATTCGGATGGATGGGTCAAACAAACACAGGAGAATGATATTCGTGTCCAGTGTGAAACCAAAAGTTGGCTTACTTAAGTTATGTAAGTAATTAACTTATTAACTGAAGTAACAAATGTAGTTATCTTAACCCAAACCACGACCTTTTACTAAACCTAACCAAGT
Organism: Clinocottus analis; assembly: GCF_023055335.1. Classification (NCBI taxonomy): domain Eukaryota; kingdom Metazoa; phylum Chordata; class Actinopteri; order Perciformes; family Cottidae; genus Clinocottus; species Clinocottus analis. Next base: position 11,199,433 of record NW_027175854.1, on the reverse strand, counting down.
AGCTATGTTGCCCAAATCTAAGTGGATACCAAGAGTAAGATTGGGTTGGAGTATCAGAATAAAAACTTCTGTCTCTGGTGTCAAGATACCATGCTTTGCAGTGGCGTGGCGTGAATTTCAGATCGAGGCCTTTAATAAGGGCTGTATAGTTCACATCACAGGTGGACTGGGGGGGAAAGTGTTCCTGGAGTTACTGTCACAGACCAACACACTCATTATACGGTGCGTTCATACATGTGTGGACAGCAAAGACTCGCGGAGCCACACGGCACCACCATGAGCATGGAGGGAGGTCACGAGAAGAAAAAAAAAAGAGACGCCCTTGTTGACCGACATGGACTGATCCATTAAGCCACTTCAACCACCAGAGGTGACTCCGCCACTGAGCATTCGTTAAAAGTGTGCACACAATGTACATTCAAAATAATTTATTTCAAACTAAATAAACTTTTACGTTAGCGTACATTAGCATTAGCCGGTGTTAGCCTACACTCCACTCCACACACAAAGCCCTACTTCGTGAAGTCAGGATTATACTTGCACAAACATTTAGACGTTTGGAGGGATGTTTGGCAGCACTTTCATCTTCATTGTTTCGTTATAAATACTTTTAACTTTTGCTACAGACTAGAGGCTGGGTGAGTGTCTCTTTCTGTATATTGGAGCTTGTTAAACAAATGCCTGACGCATTCCCTCCACAAAGTGGTGGGAAACTATAGTGTAATAGTGTAACTCAGCGTCTCGTGGAGAACTCTGGTGTCTTCGATTCATTACCTATGCGGTCCCGCTGGCCTCCCTGCCCACAGGTCAAAAACAAAATGTTTTCGGCGGGGTTGCGGCCCAATGGTTAAGAATCACTGGTTTAGATGATATTTTTCCCCCCTCTTGTTTAATTAAAACTCCCACATGGTAAAATTAAATAAAAAACACAACTAGACAAGGGTCATACACTTGTATGGTCTCTGCTTCTATTTAATATTTCTCTGCAGTACATATGCTTCAGCAACCTAATTTTCCCACACAGATGTTTAAAGTTCCATTTTCTTCTATAAGTCCGATCAGTCGCTCCTCTCACCTGCTCATTTTCCCTCTCTTTTTTTCAACCACTCCATCCATCAATCCATCCAGTTGGTCCTGTCTCTGTCTTTAATGACTCTATCACCCTCTGTCTCTTTCTACATCTCTTGCCCCCTTCATTTTTGTCCTGCTCTGTGTGTGTGTGTAATCATTCCAGCGTCCATCTCCTCTCATCAATCCACCTCGTCACTTCTCTCCTTTAACCTCCCCCTCTCCTCTTTTAATCACTCTGTCCCATCCTCCTGCTCATCTTCCTCGCTCTGTTGCCAGGGAAACAGCGGCCCACTCTCTGGCTGTTAATCTGGTGACATTGTCTTTCTATTACCCGTGGGTCAGATGCCTGATAAGCAGGACAAAGGGTGGGAAACCAAAGGGCGACTCACTTTAAACGTTTGTAAAATGTTGGTCTTCATTAACACAATTGAGTTCTATAAAAGGTATTTTTTTTAACTTTGGAAAGCAGATATTTTTCTTACCGCTCTGAGTAAATATAAACAAACTCTGCAGGGATATAAACAAATTAATCCAGTGCCTATCAGACCTGCATTATATCCTGTCTTTGAAGCTCATAATGTTCCGTTTTTGTTGATGCCATCTGATAAGAGTTGATTCAATCTTGTGCTCATTTTGGTGGATGCTGTTGTTATTGTTGTTGTGTACATGTCGCTTTTGCATTAACATTATTGTGACATCACCTGTTGGTTTGTAGCCTTCCGTTATGAAGCCTCTAGTTCCACGACTTTGGCATCGCTATCTTGGCTTTTTTTTAAACTGATGAAGGGAAGTTACCATATCTGGAGTGATGTTGAGGTACGGCCAAAAGCAGACTCCTCTCTACAGTCCATTTGGTCATAAATGGACCAAAATGCACCAAATCAACATCGTGCTGTATTGAAGAAGATTTGAAACTTGAATAGCCCTGCCATAACCTATGTCGCTAAAGGTAACTGTCAAACTAGCTTCTTATAGGCCTACTATCACAACATCTGTAGAGGAGTCTCGCTCTGTCAGGAGGTTTGAGCGTGAACATGTTTTGAGAGTTTTATATGTTCCTTTTCTGCTTTCTTATCCCATGCTTGTTAACATGTTTGATACCACACTGTCTGATTCCTCCCTCCCTCTGTAAAGTGTTCTCTTTCCAGTTTTTTTAAAAAAAAAAGAATTTTTTGCTGACTTAGCATGTTTGCCTTGATCTTTCCTTTCCTTTCTCTTTTCTCTTCTGAATTACTTTTCAGATTGAACTGTTTCATTATTGTGCATTCATCCTTCTCTCTATCATCCCTCCTCTACTCCTTGTTTTCTGCTGCAGTTTTTTATTTCACATTATCTGTACTTCTCCTCTTTGTTGGCCTCCTCCATACCTTCCTTTGTCTCCACCCTTCGTTCACTCCCTGTTTTTCTTTCCCAGTTTACCTCTAAGGCTTTCTGTTAGTTTTGTATCTACCTCACCTTCTGTCTTCCCTGCCCTCTTGCCTTCCATTCTTCTTCCTCTCTTTTCTCCCATTATTTTTTCTTCTAATTTCTCTTTTTCTTGAGCTCTCTCCCTCTCTTTCCTTCTGTGTAGAAATCAATGGTTCTTCTCTCAATAAGAGGTCATGGGGGTTGCAGTCGCTGGCGTCCCGGCTTTTCAATTACAAGCAGCCTGCACTCACCACAACACACCAACCCACCAACCCCTGTTCCCCTCTCCCCCACTCTCCCAACACACACGCAGACGCACACACACACACACCTTTTTGTCAGCCCTTCCCCCATTGAGCTGACCGGCAGACAGAAAGGACAACAGAGTAAAGATTTCAGAATGAAAGGAAAAGAGAGCAGTTTGGTTGGTTGTTGAAAAGAGAGGGAGAAAGTGAGGGGAGGAAGGCACAAGGGCAGTGGGAAAAAAGGAGGAAGAATAAAGAAGAGAAGAGTGACGATTAAAAAAAGTGCATAAGGAGGTCTGGGGAGGAGAAATGAGAAGAGTAGCGGTTAGATAGGGAAGGTGGGAGCTCAGGCAGAAGATTAGAGGACATGGTAGAGGTCTCCCTCAGTCTGTCTTCTTGTTGGTTTTTGCGTTCATGAATCATCAGTCGAGGCCGGGAGTAAAGGCTTCAAAACGCCAGTCCACCAACCAATGGGTGGCGTCCTGATGACTACGTGCTCTTCTTATATACAGTCTATGGTCAAGGCTAGAACTGATAAAGATTCTACATACCTTTAAGGTACGCACCGAAATAATTAAGTAGCAAGTAGCATTTAAACTGTTCCAGTCAAACAATACATGCAAATTATCCGTTTTGTGCACAGATCTATAAAAAAATGAATAGCACTCCTGTGACAATGCGATCCCATGGCTGTGGGTCTTGGGTCTGTGTGAGCTGTACAGTGCTGCGGCATTTAGCACACACAATGGGACACACACAGTTCCCATTAATGTGATGGGTATAAAATGAAGTCCATCAGTATTGATATCTGCATTTTTTTCAAACAAATTCATAGCACATAAAGTCACTGCACAAGTACCATGATTCAAGTCTGCCTTCAGCTACTTCGGTACAAATTCTGGGAAGCAGTCTTTGGTAGTTGACCAGTGACATGGATGTTTGTTGACTAAAATAATGCGTCAAGAAGCACTTAAATCGCAGCAGAACGGAGTCACCAAAACATTAATAACTGATAAGAGTACCAGGAGCGGAGACAGAAAGCCCTTAAATCTGTATGTAATTTGGAAGAAAAAAACATTGTCGTTGCCAATGCTCTAAAGACTCGAAATGCTGTCTTGGTCATTCTGACACTGTGAGATTGTTAAGGATGACAAATATTCACTTCTGCTCATAAGGGGAAAATTGTCTGATGTTACTATTTTGCAGTGGCGGGCCATCAGGGCCCGCTAAGCCCTCTTTGCTGGCCTAAACAGAATTACAAAGTTATAGCTATTTTAAAAAAAATTTAGAATTAAAAGTTAACAGCTGCCGTAGTGACCATTTCCATTGCCCGCCACTGCTATTTTGTCTATTTCCCCAGAAATCAAACTTTTGCTGCATGAATCTTCTGGTCCAGTCAGACAGACTGAGGGAAAATGACATGCACACTTAATAAGGGATGATAGCATATCTTGAGGTAAAGTAGCAAAAACATGACAAGAGAGAAAACCAGGTTGAGAGAGAGGAGACAAGGATACGGCCGGAAAGGGAAGCGATGAAACAAGAAAGAAAGAAGTCAAGGAGGTGGACGAGAAGAAAGGGAAGGTGCAGAGAGAGAAAAAAAGAAAGAAGAAATTAAAATGAAAAGGAGAGATTGCAGCTGGCTCAGATGCGGGCGGGGGGGGGGGGGGTGAAGGGAGGGGGGAAGGGAGGGGACTCCCAGCCTGGAACCCTCAGGGGTTATTGGGTCGTGGACAGCCAATCTCTCTCAGCTTAATCAACAGCAGCAGAGGTGATTGCAACACCGCAGGGGGACTGCTAGGAAAAAAAGAAGAAAAAAAGATGGCGGGAAGGGGAGGAGAGGTGGGAATGAATGGGAAGGTGGGGGAGGGGTTGAGGGAGATGAGAAAAAGATTGGAAAGGGAAGGAAAACGGGGGTGAGGAACAGGGACATGGGGAGGAGGTGGGAGAACAAGCACGAGGAAGGGGGACGACTGAAGATTGGAAAGGATAAGAGGAGAAAGGAAAGGGGAAAGGGGTGTTGGGGGACAAAAATAGATGCAGGAAGGAGGGAAGGAACGGGTGAGGGTGTGGAGAAGATACTACAGTGATGACTATTTATCTTGAGGATGACATGAATGTGTTGTGTGGACTGAAAACTACATATTTCAACCTGCCAAGTGTCGTGTTCGTGGAAGTCAATGGATTACCAAAGTGAGAGGGCCTCATGGTCTGGAAACCATGGTGTCTACACCAACTTGAAAGAGGATACGTTGCCAAACCTTCATTAAAAAATTATTTATGTTGGCACTGAATAGTAAAATTCATGGTCAATCCCATCCACTTAGTGTATTCCAGATATCCCTCTGCCCAGCAATGTGTTCCAGCTCTGGCCTGGAAACCCTGAGGCGTTCCCAGGCCAAATGAGATACACAATCTCTCAAGCAAATTCTGGGTCTACCCTGGGGCCTTTCAATAATTACATGTGCCCGCAAGATAAAAAGAAAAGGGCATCCTGGTGCTGGAACTACCACAACTGGCTTCTTTCGATGCGAGAGAGAAGCTCCACTACAATTTACCCTAATTTCTACCCAACGCTCATGGCCATAGGTGAGGGTTGGAACATCCCAAAAATCTGGTATAGCAAAAGCATCACTGCTGACCCCACACTAAACTACCTTTCCATCTCATACGCCACTTTGCCTTTACTCGTGAAGAAGTCTTTCAGAGACTTGAACTCCCAACCTCGGGGCAGTGACTCACTTCCAATCCGGTAGGTGGACTCCATTTTTTTCTGGCAGAGAACCGTGGCTTATGACATGGAGTCACCAACTCTTATCCCGACTGCTTTGCTCGGCCGCAAACCTCCCTAGTGCTTAATTGTTGTACCGCTCCTGGTCTAATGGAGCCAACAGAACCACATTTCATCCACAAAGGTCTCCAAAGCTTGGGAGTCTATGGTAGTGAGATCTATGACTACCATTTTTTGTTGACGACTCAAGATCAACTTTCATCCAAAATGAAAAGCCAAAAATTCCATTCTTTGTGGTTAGGGGCTTAACACAAAAAAAAACACACAGGCACACCAGTCGTTTCTTTTTTATTGTATTTTATTTTTAGGGAAGACTCGTCGTCATGTGTAATTGCAATGCAATACCATGTGTCTCAAATATACATATACAAAAAATGTGTTATAACAGCGGAGACAAGATGATTTGTGTGATCAGGAACACAATCAAAATGACAAAAATAAATAATTCCAAACAAAAACGTATGCCATAGCTGCAACAAATCTGTAAGCGTCTTTATTATATGTGAATCCCAAACCCTGCTAAATGCATTTACAGCTACAGACACACAGAGGATAATTAAAACACACACGGAGGATAATTAAAAAATAAATAAGAAAACATGTTGGTGGAGGGAAAACCCGCTCGTCGCAGATATTAGCATGTGTTTCCGTCCTGAACTGAACATTTTGCCATCCCGGCACAAATTGGACTTTTTTCCAAGTTATAGGTGACAGTTGACTTTCTTTAATTTTCCCTCTGTCTCAAAGTATCGTATCACAGCGAAGTTATCTTAGCTTAGCCTAATGTCGGTGGCAGCTCTCGACCAAAAAGAAGACGACAAATGCTCCTTCAAACCGTCCAGTAATTGAACTGAGCTAAACTATGATAATACTACCATTACCTTCATTTGTGCGTGTGCTGATAACTAAGGGAAATAACTCTGGGTAAAAGCATTCCTCAAAGACAAAACCATCCCCTTTCGATCCTGTGGAAGAGCACTGAAAGCACAAAGTAACACTGTTTGTCTTGAGTGACAATATTATTTAAACTATCAATAACAATATCCGAAAGCACCAAGGTTCGCTGTCTGTACTGACTGGAAAAAAGACTGATCGGAGTGAGACAAGCTCCTGCAAAAGCCAAGCATAAGCTAACAAGTAAGTGTTTTTTTGCAGATGTATTTGAGCCACATTCGGAGGAGAATTGGAGGATCGGGACTATATTCCGACTACGGTTTGTGCATTATTCCAAAATGGTTGTTAGCTTTGTACACAATTGCGGCATGTAAGTAGCCTACATCAGCTACTTTAGAAATACACAGTAGCTCAACTATTTTAATTAATCTACAGACACAGAAATGTGCTAGCTTTCACTTCTGATTCGCCCGCCTCAAAGTCTGTTTTTATTTTTATTTCAACGGGTTTTACGGGTAAGATGCCGGAAGTGAGGTCTGTGGTTAGCACAAGCTTAAGAGGTTTTAAACCCTTTTTTCTACAATATGAAACACGTCAGTTAATACCACTCTTGTTAAATTTGAAGCCTTTACGTGTCTTCCAGAATGCGGTTGTTATCAGGTGGCTAAATGAGGCTAAAGAGGTTGTCTGGGACATTGAACGGATCAAGTCGACTACTTGGACCCATGCGTCCATAGCAAAGGTTGTTTAGGAAATAACTTTTGCTTTTTACTTCTGCTAATTGCAATTATGCTTCAGAAACCATAAAAGTGGCCTTCATGTGTGTGGATTACCTCTCTGAACTGAACGAGTAAGTATTATAAACGTTGTTTGCCAGAGAGCAATTTTGTTGCAATAATCCGAAAGCCAGTGGAAAGATCCCACCGGCTTTTTGTTGAGGGAACCAGGAAGTTACCAACTCTAGGCGTGCCTAAAAAAACAACAAGCTGTTGATGTCTAAGTTCATAGCAGTAACATGAAAATTCAAATTTCAAGATGGTTTCTTCCCATCAGCATTTTGTTGAAGCGCACGAAAAAAACAAACAAAGTCCAGTGTCTCTACATAGCCAGTGTTAAAAGGCACATCATCATGGCATAAGAGGAGGAAAACAGTGAAGGGGGAAAGGGCCAGAGGTCCGAGGTCAAGTTACTACCCATAAAAAGTGCGCACTTCATTAGGGAGTCTCATCCCAAATAGGACAGGAGAGGATCAAACCTGTTAGCTGTAGCACCTGAGACCGGAACAAATTTTCTTTTAAGAATTGAATTCAACCTATAAACTAATTTGATTAGTTTTCTCACATTTAGTTTACTGTGATCAGGGACGTGTAAGTGGATAAAACAAAGACTGCATTGATGGTTTAGTGAAACCTAAGTCAGAGTCGATCTACGTTAAAACTTAACTCTTATCCTACACCTATATCTGTGCTACTTCTCTACAAAGTAATGGCAATAGAACACATATTGCATCTTGCTATTGAAAGACAATTCCAGCATCATTGTAGATTTATGCTATTCTACGCTTTTCCTGCAGTGACATTTTTTCCTGCTTTGATCACACCTACAAGGATATAATATTACCAACATTAAATTGTAAAAACATTTTTGTCTCGACATTTTAAAATGAAATTGTAAGGCCTAGACATTATATATTCAGTGGTTAACGGAAACCTTTCGTAAAATGACCGAAAATATTCCTGATACCTGCTAATATGTCGAGAAATCAGACAGTTTGTTGAATCAAAGTCTTTGATCAGTATTGATAAGGAAAAGTCACAACTTCACACAAGTCAGTAACCTGATCAAGTGACAGGATTCAGTTTAACAATCTGAACCCTAAAAGAAATGTATATTAATGGCAAGTTATGGAAAAGTCAGGGCGATCAAAACATCTGTTTTGTTATCTGAGATGAACTACAACTGCACTGTTTTAATCTAGAAATCACGCAACGTTTTCTCTGTAAAGCAACAACATAAAATTGATGCAGGATTAATGCATTATTTCACAAAATGCTAATTTGGGTTTGAGTCACAGATTTTCTGAACTGAAGATATTTTTCCCATAAAGTAAACTCCCAAGCATTCGCAGAAACCATTTTGTCCCGTTTTCTAACTAAGTGGCCCTCCAGCTGGAGAGACGGTGTGTGTGTGTGTGTGTGCGTGCGTGTGTGTGTGAGAGTCATCTGTTTTCTGAGAACGCATTACATTTTTTCACAGGTAGCTTTGCTGCAGGAAGGGCACCTGAGTGTATGTTTGTTTCTATGAGAGGATCTGGCTGGCAAAGAAAGCCTTGGTCTCTCCACAGGTGGGGTTGGTGCACAGCGGGCAGCGGAGGGTCAGCTGACGGGAACAGGGCTCGTTGGACTTCAGGTGGGACTGAACCAGGTCTGCCAGAGCCTAGAGAGGACAAATGGCATACATTTAGTCCTGAGACAGAGATAATTAAGGGAGTTGCTTTCTTCTTTAGCTCTGTGAACACTTGGTTGTGTTGTCAGACAAAGAGATCCGTCTGTTCACTGATTACCAAATACTGCTCTTCTTCACTAGTTATTTATAGTTGTTTCTACGTTGCCGATTTTTCAATAAATAACAATTCCTGCATACATGCTTTCACATAAAGTACCCTATGGAGTTTATGACCTCCTATGGAGTTGTTCTTCTATGAGTGAAGGGTTTGGTTGGTTTTTTTGCAACCAGTGAACAGATGTCCCCATATTTGCTGTATTGAAGAAGACTTGATACATGAGATTCAGACCATACACTCTGTTTACTGAGGAAATAAATCAAGAGGGAAGAAGAGTAATTTTCTCATAGTCACATTAATCCACTGATCTATAGCAGGTAATAACAAACCAAGAGGCATATAATAGTAAAGGGGCATGAAAAAGCAGAAAATAAGACTGCTTTCCCGGTTTTGTTAGACCTCAAGGATACAAACTATTTATTTTTAGTACTTTAGTCTGTTAACAACAAAACTGCACAGAGCACCTGTAAAAGCCTTCCAGTGGCTCAAAAAGCCTGATCCCTTGGTTTCCCAGCAGGCTGCTATTTTGAAATATCTGTAGGTTTTAAGTTTTATTTACAGAAATGTAACGTGTTCTGAGAAACTGCTCTGTATAAAGAACTGAATAGAAGTAGTGTATAAAAACAGTACTTGTGTTAAAAAAAGTTGTATGGCATTCTTAGAAATATGCTCTTTCTTGCCATAGCATTTTGCTTAGCATTAAACTGGAAAAGGGGGACAAAACAAAACAGTGTTAATCAGTGAGCTTTGTGCTCGTAGGCTGATGACCATTGAACAGAGGCAGAATAGTTATTTCCTACTGTTTTAGGTCTCTAAGGGTTATACCCATTAATCTGGAAGTATTCTGAAACTAAGAGTATGACATGACTGTTGTCATGATGGAATTAGTTCGACTGTGGAAATGTGCATTACCGTAAAAGGTGGGTTACACGCCGCTACTACCTTCGGTAGGTGTCCCAAGCTAGCGCTGTTGTTAATTCTCCGCTAGCGCTGATGCTAGCTCCCTGCTAGCTCCCTGACAACCATCGAAGGTAGCGGGATCAGACCCGGCTCAATGCCCGACTCGGTCAGCAGGGAGCTAGCAGCAGCGCTAGCTTGCTACAGCGTGGACACCCACCAAAGGTAGGAGCGGCTTGTAACCCGACTTTTACAGTATTATGAATTAACTTTGGGTGCTATTAGAATGCAGCTAATTCCACCACTTCTCATTGTGTTGAACCTGACCTTCATTAGACTCAACCTTCATTTGTTTGTGCTGGTCATGGCTGTTATTTGATTGAAACTAGTATTCATACTATGTGCATATACATGAGGTTTTGGCTTCTTTTCTTTTTTTTAAAGACGTGTTATCTTTGAGCCAAAACAATAATCTGAGAGAATTTAAAAGGCAAGAATGTTAAAATATAGTTAGTAGGTAACAGTACAAGCTGATGGTAAACCTTGATACCAGCTGGCTCTGCAGTGAAAAATTGTGATGAATGTATTTTGCTTTACACCCCAGTGACTGCTGCTAGCAGACTGACACAGCTCACTGAGAAACTAAAACCACACCAAGGAAACCATCCTTCAGTAACTACCAACTAATCATCCTCTGGATATTGATTTCTCACACACACACACACACACACACACACACACACACAGACACACACACACACACAGACACACACACACACACACACACACACACACACACACACACACACACACACACACACACAATTGGCGAGGGGTCTCTGAGCGCGGCAGGTTTGACCAGCCAGCCAGGCGGTTCAGTTCTACTGTAGTCAGCTCTAAAGGTTCCCATTGATCTGCCCTCTTCCTTTAATAAACCCTGCATGCACGTGCACGTGTAGGCACACACTCACACACAACTGGAGGAGTTGAATGTTGTGAGAAAGGTTGCAGGGTTGAGGATGAAGGGAAGAAGGGAGGTTAGACAGGGAAAGGAGGGATGGATGTAAGGGAGGAGACAAGGGAGAGAAAGCGTAGCGAAAGGAAAGAAGGAAGCCATCTATTGACCATCTCCTTTGCTGGAGTTCACTTACTTCACAGAACCTTTTGTTGCCGTCTCCTTTTTCTATTATTAAAGCCCTTCCTGGCTTCCTACAGTGTCCCCTCTCTTTTTTGTTCCAATTCTTTATATATTTCTCAGTGTACTTTTCTTTTTTGCATTTGAATCATTTCCCTCTTTGTCCAAACTTTCTCGCACATTTCGCAATCTGTATTTTCCTCTCTCTCGCTCTCAAGCTGGAAGTCTATTCTTGTTTGCTAAATACAGATGTGCTCCATTGTTAACACCCTTAAACCTGCCTCTCCATTTTAAATTCTATTTCCATCAATTTAAATGAGTCAGTAGTTACCTTTGTGCGTCGGCCAATATAATGTTTGTAGACATGATGAAAGAACTATGAGTGTATGTGCGTGTGTGTGAGCATAACGTACCTTCATAAAGAGAGGGTTCCCGTTCAACGACTCCGCTCTCCTGATGTTCTCCACCCCACACTAAAGACAGACGGAACAAGCCATGGTCACGCATGTTTATAACAAAACCGAACATGCAAACGCACTACTGTTCATATTAATTCAATCACACCGGTTAGGTGTAAAAAATACCTCTAGTATTACTTTTTAATATTGGGGACTTCAAGAAACTAAATAATTGTCTTCAAAGTGTTCTAATAATTTTTAACAGCAGATTTAATTTTGAGCCAGCGGACAGCTGGCAGCGAGGACTTGTGACAAGTGAGAATATGTTTTGCAAAGTGAACATACATACAGTACATACATATCTTAGATTAAGGCTCGGAAATTATGAATAATGTCATGGTTCTCACAAGTGAAGCAACTGGATAGAAGTAGTGTATGAAAACAGCACTTGTGTTAAAAAAGGAGTAGTCTGCCATTCTGGGAAATGTGCTCTTTCTTGCCATAGCATTTAGCTTAGCTTTGCAAAATGGTACAAACTAGTCACCTCACTGGTGCCTTTACACAGAGAGACACCCGCACAAACAGGATACACACACGCACAAACAGGATACATGCACACACACACTTTTGCAACCATCTTGCTAATCGTTTAGCATCTGCTCTTTCTTACCTCCTCCCCCAGCACCTGTCCGTACTCGATGTCTAGCTCGTGTAAAGTTTCTATGTGGTCGGAGGTGAAAGCGATGGGCACCAGTAGGATGTTCTTCTTCCCTCTCTTACAAAGACCTTTGATCACGTCGTCTGTCTGGGGTCCGAGCCACTGCATGGGTCCCACCTGAATGACCAAACACAAGATAGGACAGCAGCTCAGTCCAAGTCGGCTGGAGGTTTGCGGGTGCTGCTTTTTAAAAAAAAACAACAACTTGAGTCAGTTTGTTTGATTAGTACGTTTCATTCGGCCGTGAAAACTGGCACGGTCCAAACAATCGAACCAAGACTGCTGCTGCGGTTTGGTTTGTGGTGTGGAGGAAAAAAAAAAAAGAACCACCTATAGGATTATATAATGGAAATCATGAGATTTTAGCTTGATTTCGAAAAGCTAAACTACTAATAAATGCATCTGGTGATGACATCATCTGCTCATGACGCGATCTTTAGAATTGATTTTTACAATTGATCTTTAGAATTAATCTGTATACTGATACACACTAATCTGTGTACAGAACCTATTCATGCGAACACGTATGGACGTCAGCGAGGGTATTCTTCCTGATTGAAGCTGTTGACACTAAACTTCGGATACATTGCGGACACGTAATAGTTCAGTTCATACTCGTCGTTCCTCCCACACATGGGCATAAGATCCCTCCGCAGCTGCTACAAAATGACGATACACGGATGTCCGCACAGTGTCTTTGCATTCATGTATATGATGAAGTTTACGTCACGCAAACCTTCTTGAACTTTGGCTTTGGTAACTTCATGTTTACTCCACTTGGTTTGTTTGTGAACTATCTTCTTTTTTTTTTCTTCTTTGGTCCGGACCAAATAACGCCAACTACAGGTGTGAAAAGTCTTGTGAAATCAAGCTGGAGAGGTGTGACTTGGAAGAAGTCACACCTCTCACACCTCTATGACTGCCCCATAAAAATATTGTCACTGGAAGACTCTTGTTTTTCACTGAGCTTTTTAGTCTTAAAAGTAAATTAAAAGACGCCACAATGACACACCTATGCATCCGGTGTAACGTACAGAGTATTTAAACATAATGTCTGGTTTATTTTACTGCTAGACAGGAAGCCAGCAACACATCCCAGTCCTCCTCTATACATAGTAACTTGAGGACTAAGAGCTTTGAGGGATTTCCGCTCTAACACAGCTGGCAGTATCATATGGATGGGTGGCTCCATCTTGTGGTGTTCCAAGTAAAGAAACATCCTGCGATAGAAGCAATGAACTACACTCTGGGTCCTCATCCTGGCATAGTTGTATTACGTGGTTATACACACACATGTAATGGTCTCTGCTTACCAGCAGCGATGTACAACATCGCTGCTGGTAAGTAAATATTAATAATAATATAAATAGGTAGCTGCAAAATCCTTTAAACACCTGCCATCTGAAACCTGGAGAATTCACTTAAAAGGGTAAATGTCAGGTGTTGTTGGAGCTTGCAGTTTATAGTCATTGCGTTGAAAAAATCAGGTACCAATGCAACACCTACTGGTTCCTGCTGGTGCTCAAGTTTACTCTGAGGCACAGGAGGCCACAATCAATATTTGTATAATAACAATGTGTATGTGATCAAGTGAAAAAAGTGTGGCTTGTACTGACAAACCTACAGATAATCATCAGCTTTAAAGTGAGCTCATTGTTTAGTTGTCAGGCTGCGACTCTACCGTTCTGGTTCTCGCTCAACACTCATCGTATCGTTATGAGCAGGCAGCCGGTTCAAAAGAAGATGCTGTAAAAAAGCCACTGTACACTACCAGTTTAGACTTGCTGGTGAACATAATATGATTAGATATGTCCCTCATTGGTGAATAATAAACTGTTTGCCATCAACTTAAAACAGGTGATGATATGTCAGCGTTGTGTTCATTACTTGCTTCTACTGCCCCTGGTGGCTAAGAAATGTATTCATCTGGTGCAGTACTTGGAAACAAAACTGATAACATCATAGGTTTTGAACCGATTTTGTACTATTAGTACACAATTAGAGTTTTATTAGTACCTAATTCATAGACTTAAATGACAGTGAAGAGTCTTGGCTGTATTCTATAGTGTAACCAAATAAGGCTAATGATGCAGGGCGGATGCAGCAGTAGTGCTGGTTGTCTTTTTGCACTGATGTGATTCCCTTGAGCAAGGCAACAAACCTCCACTTACTTACTTACTGTGTCTGTGTGTCTGTGTGTCTGTGTGTGTGTGTGTGTGTGTGTGTGTGTGTGTGTGTGTGTGTGTGTGTGTACTCACCCTGGACTGCCACACTAGTCTGTAAGGGTTGCAGTGTCCAAGTCTCTCCATGACTCTCTGAACAGTGGCTCCCACTTCCTGAGGATATGGGTCGCCTCGGTTTACAACCTGCACACGGAAGATAGCAGTGGCACCCCGTAAGTGTGAACCATAGACTTCATATAAGAAGTGGACGTAGCACTTGTGACGTCACCCATCGGTTTGGATCACAGCCATCGCTATGTTGGTTTTTAGCAACCAATGAACAGAAGTTACCAGATTTGGAATGCGGCAGAGTGATAGTGGCAGCGAACTGTCAATCACCGTAAGCCCCACCCTAAATCATACCCTGCTTTATGGTCGATTTGATTCTAAATGGACCATCATTTACTGAATGAACATCATGAAGACTTGAAACTAGAGGTTGCGACCATAAACTAATGTTTACAATGTCTAGTGAGCAGAGTAACTCGAAGGAAAAGTAGAGTCATTTTCTCATAGACTTCTATACAATCAGACTTATTTTTGTAAGTAGAGGAGTTGCCCCCTAATAGTCAGTTGAGAAACAAAAGGCTCCCTCTCGAGTCAGCGTTTGGTTTCTTCTGTTCTGGGCTACTGTAGCGACACTCCAGCGATGCAACATGCCCACCTCTGTGAAGACTTCACGTGTACATAAACAACTTATTCCAAGAAAACACAATTCTTTGTTTCAAGTGGTTATACACTAATAAAACATAACATACAATATTTCATTTCTGCTAAAAAAAACATGAGAAATCTTACACACTGCTCCTTTAGGTGAGTACACCCTCAAACCAGGTTCAGAGCGGTAGAAACCAGACATTTTATGGACACCGGTGTCATTATTCGCTGTTGCACTGTTTTTATAGGCTGTCCTCTCTCCAGGTTGTATGCTGAGGAGGACGCCCTGTGGCTTTGGCTCGAACAACACCTGGAAGCTGCTCGACCTTTTGTTCATGTCTATTTTGTCATCTAAAACACAGGGTCGGGACCCACAGGTGGGTTGCAGTAGATGTTTTTCTGGGTCGCCGCATAAATTTGCAGCATTTCTTTCATATAGTCTATTATTTAACATTTACATCTGCAGTTTACCTTTTTTTAAAGCATGGGTCCCAAGAAAAGCAAGTTTGGGAAACACTGATCGATACTGTAACCATATCTCGTTTGTTATTTTCTACCCGAAACATCTACTGCACATCTGTGAGGGGAGGAGGGATTCCTCCTTGGTTTCTCTTCCAGAGGTTTCCTCTTTTTCAACCTTTTTTGGGGGAAAGACTTTTCCCAAGGAGGGACTGGATCAGCTGTGATCAGCTCTGTGTCACTTTAACAGCTGACAGAGTTTGTGACTGTAAACCTGATCAGAGTAACAGAGTTGTTTTCTGGTCCGGACCGTTTTTAGCGAACCTTCTAAAAGAAATTCCCCTTAAAAGTGTTGATAAAAAATGGTTGTATGTTTTCAATTGATTTAATGGTTTTAAATTACAACTTATAGAAATAAAGTCACAGTTTTCATTAGTGTCAAAGTAGACATGTTTTCTCTGTCGTCTGTTACCTGTTAAACAAACTACACTGAGTGTTTGTATACTATGTTGGGTTCTGTGTCCTGCTTATATGCAGGATCAATTACCAGCGGAATGCGTCTTATTTATTAATTAATTATGTTGGTATGTTTTGAAAATCTAATTGTGACATTATACAATAACTATACATGTTGTAAGAAGTGTTTCCTCTCTCTAGCTCTCTGATTTTAATTACATACATAATAAAAGTTATTGAGGGAAACAACAGATCCAAGCTTTGAAGAATATAGTTTGTGGTCCTTTTTTTGTTCAGACCTACAATGAATGAACACATAACCAGATGGTGAATAAGAAAACACTAAAATATATAACTTGAGTTTATTCTGTGATCGTCTTCACTCCATGACTGAAACTCCAGCGATCAGTCCGCTCAGCTGCAGAGTTCAATCAAATAACTGAGGAACAGTGAGGGGGCGTGTCGAGCGTTAAAACACTTCCTGGAAGCCTGAGCTCGGGCCTCCTCGATCATGACTCCTCCGATTTTCCTCCCCGGTGCTCGATCCTCGCTCCTCCGAACTGAATAAGAGCTTTGGAATGGCCTTCAATATGGTGGCGCAGAACCACTTGTGGTTCAATTAAAGAGCGAGGACATGACAATTTAGAGACTTAGGATGTACCCATGGTCTACCAGAGCCAGCGATCCCGGCGAAACATTTCTGAAGTCATGAGTCATGCAGGCTTGTGACTACTAGTGCCGACACTACTTGTACGAAAATACTAGTACTTCATGTTACTTACAGCCATGGGCAGTGAGTGTGCTGAGAACAGAATGACAACATCGTCTCTCTTTTCTTCTGGAAACTTCAAGAGCTCGTTACGGACGTGATCTGCAAAACACTGCACAAACAATATTTTATTTAATGTACTTTTTCTTATTTTCTGTTTCATTGAAATATTATAGTAATTTTCTGACTAGTGACTGCTTCCCACGATGGAAGCCACATGCTGAGCTCTAGTAGTACAGAGAGAATAGTTCGTCGCTATGATGACCAAGCACGGCCACTTTCAGCTCAATAGTTACTATGACGACTTCTTACCCTCATCCATGCATTATCCAATATATATTTTTCTAGGTTTGTCTCTGAGAGAAGGAGAAACATGGAGGGCACTTTGGCGAGAGTGTGTGTGTGTCTAACCTGCACCAGCAGAGGGTGTGTGGGCCAACGGTCGATGACACTCCATCGCATTTTTGGCCTGTCGCCTCTGTTGCTGTAGTAACGGTAGATGGCGTTCAAACTGCTGCCTGTTTTCCCGACAAACAAACAAAAAAATGCACTCATGTTAGAAGCCAATTCCGATACGCAACAAGCAGTCTCCTATTTGAGAAAGGGTTTGGGATGAAGTGCCTTCGCTCGAAGGCACAAATAAGACAAGACAAGCTGCTGATAAGCAGGGAGCACTGTCTGACTGCGTGTTTCCTTTATCCAAAAACGATCAGAGGGAGAAGAGACGCAGATGAATACACACTAGACTGGAATAGTGTTCTCAATGGTGCCAATATTGTTAACTCAAAATATATGCCGCTTTATGCAGCTAATGCAAGATTGATGTGCACAGTTAAACCTTCCCTTAAATGAGCAATAACTCCCCTGTGTGTGACTGTCACCTGTGGTGGAGCAGCTGTACTGCGGGTACTGTGTGAAGGCCACGGCTCGCTCCACTCCATCCTTCTCCATCTCCTCGATGGCCTCTTCCGTCAGCGGCTGAACGTACCGGAAACCGATGTAGAACTTGTGGGGAGCTGAACAGAGAGACTGTTAGTCAACAATTGGCAACCAGGTGAAATACACTTGTAACTGTTTTAATAAGATTGGCTGCGGGGAAAAAACTAAACCACAAATCTGGTGTTTGCAATTTAACTGAAATATTGGAAGAATCAAAAAATACAGTCAAAAAAGAAATGAAGGGACCGTCGTTCGGGTGGTGATCAGTGGTTATCAGTGAGGTAGGTGTGTGCAGGCGTGTGAAGTGACACTCCCTCACTTCCTCCCTATCTATGGTTCACACCCAAACGGCTTTTTGTTTGTCTATTTTCTTTCCCCTGATGATTAGCACTAACTCTAGACCAAGGCTTCCTAAAGTCTACAACAGTAAGGAGTGAGAGCTCTGGCAGAGTGTGTGTAAGATCTGTGACTGTCTCACCCGTCTCGGGACACATCTCATCCAGCAGCTTCACCATGCCCTCCCCCTGCATGGAGGTCCAGTGTTTGATGGGCGAGCCTCCTCCGATCTTGCTGTACTGCTCCTGGATCTTTGGCGTGCGGCGCTTGGCAATGAATGGGCCGAGCTTACTGCAGAGCAGAGGACAGATTGTGAATGACTGTCTGAACCAAGTTTCCTATTTTGGCAAGATATTTCAGGAATGCAAACAATCAAAACAACAACATATTTGTATTGCTGGTTTACAACCAAATAGGGGAATTACACACTGAGATATTTGGTTCCTCAAACATTAGCATACAACTAAAATAATAAAGCAATGTAGAAAAATAATATGTGCTGACCAAATGATTTTTCTTTTTTAGTTCAGTCAAGTGCACAGTATCATGTGATCAAAGGCTGTTCGAGGTCAGATTAATTGGAGTCACACTGTGATTGAAAGGTATAAGAAAGGAAAACACAAATGTTTATTTCTTTTGCCAATAACTTTCCTTTTTTGTTTGTTTCTGAATCACTTGGCATTTTTACATCAGATAAAACCATCTGAGATAGAAAAAAACCAACGTTTTAGTTGAACTGCACACAAGAAAGTATTGCTTCATTTTAAAAAGAACCACGAAGCCCAAAAACATTGGGAAAAAACTTGTTTATAAAAAGGATCAGTGATGTTCAGAATAGTGTCAAAAAACAAACTCTGTTCACTAGTCAGTTTTTATGAAACAAACAAGCAGAGATGCAGCAGGGCATGTGACCTAACAACCTTCTCCCATTTGTTTGCTTCAGTGTGTGTGTGTCAACTTAACAAAAAATATGTAACATATTTGGGTCAAAACTACATTTTCAGCAAGAAAAAACCCATTGTTGAACTGTTCATAGTGCGTGTGTGTGTGTCTTTACGGTGCATACTTCTGTACGGGGAGTTTCATCAGGTCTGTGTCCAGGAACAACCGCAGCAAGAAGTCGTGCACGTCTTCTAGTTTCTCAGGCCCTCCCATGTTCAGCATCAAAATGCCCGTCTTAGGTTTACTGCAGGCACAGAGGAATTCATAATTAATAATTCATATTTAACAATGCCTCGGCTTCCCTAAAAGAAAATGTATCTTATTGATTATAAATGACAGTTAACAAATTAGTCATTCAACAATGAAATCTCATAATATATTGATTGTTTTCTTTGTGCCCATATTATTGTAAACTATTGTTTGTTAATGACATTTTACCAAAATAAAACACAATCTGAAATATATTTATTTATACAAATATATAGTTTATTGATACTTAATACCAGTGTCTGTGTTTTAAACTCAACTGAAATACTTTTTGGGGAATTTTGAGAGCACCAAAAGTTAGCTCGCCCTGTCAGTCTGTGACACTAATATAATCCTGCTATTAGGCTGTGGTAAGAACTTTAGCTCCTTTTAATTGGAGAAAAGCAGCAGAGCAATGAACAACCTTACCAGCTTGTATAAAAGTAAAGAAAAGCAGAGAAGACTACAACAACAAGTTAGAAAATGTTAAGAACATAACAGCCCAATCTTAAAAGTGATTTCTTAAAGAAAAGCTATAAAGCGTTATACGGAGCCATTCTACCGAAATCATTCAGAGGGCTGTCCCAACAAGAAAAACTATTTAACAAAACAATTAAGTATTCAGACAGGTATTTAGTAAGAATATGCTATAGTCTATTTAAACCCAAAGTATTACATAAGAAACTGATAAGCTTAACATATACAAAATCATCATGTATAGGATACTTTCTATTGAAAAGCAGCTATCCCCAACCCTGACATCTAAATTTCTGTAAAAGACACTTAAAACAATTTGATTTTTTTCAATGGTGTAATTTTAAAGATCTTTATGATTAGGTTAAAAAAGAAGTTGTAAGATTTAGATTTATTATGGGTTTAATTTTTTGACAATTGAATGAGTAGTTCAATCCCATCATTTTGAAATAAATATGTTGTGTGGACTAAATGGGAAACATGTAGATAATGCTGATGTTCATCTGAAATTGTTGAGGGGAGAAAGAACCATATGACACCAAAATGCCAAAAGCAATTAGAAAAAGTGGAGCTGAGAGAATACAGACAAAGAGTGAGGGATGACCCAGTGAAACACAAGAATATTTGAGGAAGGAAAGAGAACGAAATACAAAACAAAGAAGGAAAGTTTGAATGTATCAGCAATTTATCCAACAGGGAATTATAATTTAAAGTCGAGCAAATATGATACAACCTTGCAAACCAAATACTGTGGTCCCAACTAAAAATCAACTAAAATGTTATGATACTCTTTGGTTTAATGTATGTTCAATTTGATCAATTATCAACTCTGGAATCAATGTTATCAGTATTATGCATTTTACAAAGAAATATTGTATTTTGATTTTAATGAATTGAATAAATTGAACTTATAAATTTGGTAATAAAATATTTTATATTGTTTTAATTGTGAAAACCTTCAAGAAATAATTTTTAAAATACTCTTCAGAGAATGGAAGGAAACACAATCTTCACAGGTTAATAATAATAATAATAATAATAATAATAATAATAATAATAATAATAATACTGTTCAACTAGAGTGTATTACTATGTTTTGGGATTTTTTAAAAATATTTCCAACCTGACTTTGAACTAATTCGATAAAATGGCCCATACAAGAAAATGAAAATTTATACATCTAACATTACACAAACTCCAGAACTAGACCATTTTTTATTATGGATTTCATATCGCGTGAGTCGCTAATTTTAGCTTGTAGGGCAGCTCGTGAAATTAACGTGCACACAGGCAGTATGTGTATTTTACTGTCCATGTACTCAAGATAATGTTAGCTGGTAATGCAATTCTATAAAATGAGGCCCTGAAGAACCTGCCATCTCCTTCATGATCATGGCTTGGCTGTCATCTTCAGAGCAGAGATAAGAGCCAGACAGAGACCGGAAGGATTGTGCGACAAAAGACATTAACTTAAAGCAAAAGTTGCCTCCAGGCGGCTGGCATAGCGGAACAGAAGTCACCTGTACGCATTGCAATCTAATAATAAATCAAATTAATAATAATACAGTGTCTTTTGCTTTACTTTTATTCTTCTCCATTTGTTAATTTCTGTCTTTTATCACATTTAACCAATCGGCTTCAACCAGTCACCTTCACTGAATCAGTGACAAATCTATTGTTGTACCCTGGGACACATCACACAAGGCACCTTTAACTAACTGGAGGCAACAACACGACACAGAGGCTGTCAGCCACAGATGCTAAACAAACGGCCAGACGACGGCACAATGGATCACAGATGGCTGACAGCAGACTGTTGTCTTGTTGTCTTGTTCAGGGTTCAATGAAGCTGCATCCATTTAGTGTTAAACTGTTACGAAGTGTGTTGCCGGACGGTTGTTTGTGCGAGCGTCACCTGTTGTCCTGTGTTTCTGGAGTGGAAGTCTTGGCTAAGGCAGCGGCAGTGGAGCGTCTCCTCACACCCAGACCGACACCGCTCCTGGCCACTAAAGCAGGAAGAAGGAAACATATTCAGCACTCTCTCAAACATTATTTTATTGGGTGAGTATATGGTACGAGGCATGCACACAAATATTTCGTCACAGATTCTTATGTTAACAAGACGGTAAATAAAATGCGAGCAAATCGATGATTTCAATTAATCATTATAAACTACATAACGTGCCTTTATATTCTTGCTTTCTTGTTGTCCCACCTCATTGAATGATTGTTTGTCATCCAAAGTTGCACACTGACGGTTTTGAATATATTTTATGTCTTTGTCAATTCCCTAGTGCACTGCATCCTTCAGCCCTTCTTATAATTAGTGGCAAGTTTGGTTTTGGGACACAGTACGAGTCATAATAGTGGCTGCACCTTGCACCATTTCATCAATTTAAAAAAACGTTCTAGGGGTCATGTGATTCGCTGCACCACAAAATTCAGCTGGATGCATTTGGCATCTTTGGAAAGTCAGGGATCTTCTCAAGAATTGAAAAATAATGGCCGACAAGCATAGGTTCGTAAAGACAGATGCTTAAAAAAGTAAAATAAAATGTTGTGTTCAATAGTGTCACACTAACTTGATTAATTAGCACTAAATCAGTTTATGAAATAAAAAAAAGACATTGACACCAAACCGAATTTTTACTGATTGATGTAAACACACTGGTTCAATAAATAACACTAGTGACTACCGTGACAGTCTTTAAGGACAGCTTTACTTTCATAAGATGGGATGCAATACTCAAATGCGTCGCCAGGAGGCCAACTGCCATTATGCAAGTTCACAATGCTGGACTTGTGTAACTCCATGTAAATGTTTAGTTCCTTCTCGCGGACCGTTAATTGATACGTGCACTGTTCTCGGATCATTGGCTTTTACCAAACGCAGTACAAGTACGTAATAAGTCCATAATGTAACGTCCAACTACAAGCCACAGTAATGATGGGCTTAGCGACCCGGGGAAACGGAACCGCGGCTATTTGTCTGCAAAATAAAAGCACGTGTACATTCATCTCCCATCAATATTATGATTTTAACTTGAGTAAATGACAAATACGGATAAGGAATACAACACACAGCTCGTGTGAGCAAGAACACGTGGATGCAGACGATTACAGAGTAAAAATACAGATGATTCCATGTTAACATTTCGGCAAGGATTGTATTGTGAAAGTCCTGCCCGGAAGTCGTACTGACACCATTCTCGATAACTTAACGCCGCATTACGAAATGTTGACGCCAATGTCAGCGTGTTGTTGAGTTTACACTCCGTTAGACTGCACAGCGTCACTAAAAACCACCGTAAACTGGATCAAAGCAGCGGAGGGACACAGTCTGCTCCGTGACAATACATTCTGAGCTACATCGTGAAACTTGAAGGTATCCGTTCGCAGCTCTGTCCTGACTAAGATAGCTTATAGTCACACTCACGTTGTATCAAGCGACCTGCACTGCCCAGGACTGCCATCATTGTAACGTCCTGTTTTCCCTGCCAACAAAGTCTCCGTTCCCGCTGTGGTGAAGGCTGGATATTTGTGCACTCCGCGGCCGTCTCACGCCTGTTTCACTTTACTGAGTGACTCGCTGGTCACACGACGTGTCAGTCAGATTCCTTCAGCTACCGCCCGGCTGGCTGTTCGGACTCTGTCAAGTTGGTCAACGATGGCTTCAACACATCCGGTTTGTAAATTCAAAATAAAACCATTGACGACGACGAATCTGGGACCATGTGAAGTTTTAGAGGCTTTGATTTGTTGTCATTCCAGGGAATATTATAATCACATACATAATTGATTTCCTATTCATAATTGCTATTGTCCTTTTATTACTGTTTTTTAATAGACTAGTTTTTACATGTGTTCTCTGTTCAAGATTCAAGAGATTCAAGATATTTTTTATTGTCCTATGCACGTATAAAGTGTTGTCGGCTTCAATTAAGAAAAACAAGAAAAAAAAAAGATATTAGCGACACTGAGTCATTTCAAAAGTAGGACTTCAAACATGACTATTTAAGTGAGACAATTTGACAATCTAGAATACAAATGTACAGGGGGAAAACACTTACTTTTAATATACACATATATTCAGAAATGTGAGGATACAACATTAAATAACCAAAACAAATATTCTATGAAATGTTATTCTTAATGTTGTGAGATTGAAACTATAGTCAAAGCCATGGCTTGTATGTAGTGATTGTATGAATCATTTTTAAAATATGTATTTTTTATACATATTGTTTTGGAAATATGAACGATTTCATGCTTTTCTTGTGGAGACTACTTTGGTACATTTCCGGACTGAAGCTAGCTTACTCTGGGTTTATTTGACGCAGGGCGGTTATCTTGTTAAGGCGTCACGTTTGACTACGTTACAAGATAACCACGCCCCCGGTCGTGCAGGTCACACCCACTTCAGAGAGAGAGAGAGAGAGAGGGAGAGAGAGAGAGAGAGAGGGGGAGAGAGAGAGAGAGAGAGAGAGAGAGAGAGAGAGAGAGAGAGAGAGAGAGAGAGAGAGAGAGAGAGGGAGAGAGAGAGGGAGAGAGAAAGAGAGAGAGAGAGAGAGAGAGAGAGAGAGAGAGAAAGACAGAGAGAGAGGGAGAGAGAGAGAGAGAGAGAGAGAGAGAGAGAGAGAGAAAGACAGAGAGAGAGAGAGAGAGAGAGAGAGAGAGAGAGAGAGAGAGAGAGAGAGAGAGAGAGAGAGAGAGATTATCAGCACGAACCACCTGGGTTTAACCCGCTGTCTGGTTCCAAGGAAGTCATTCAAACAGCTTCGTACAAAGAGAAAACATCACTGAACCAACACAACTGCCTGTTCAAATACAAAATAAAAGAATTAGGCCAATTAAAAAAAATAAAAGCTGCACGATCAATTCAATTTATATTGTGTAGCCCAAAATCAAAAATTATAAACTTGCCTCAAAGAGGAGGTTGTATGTGTACAGCTCGTAAAGCCTTACAATCTGTACACATACGACCTCCTCTCTCCGGGGACCTCACGTCAATTCAAAAGAAACTTATGTAAAAAAAAAAAACTTTTAACGGGGAGAAAAAGGAAGGAACAATCGGAAGATGGACGGAAGTGCTGTCACAGAATGAACAACAAATCAGAGTTACAACATATTCAATGCATATGACAGAAAGGATTCATATAATGAAAGGAGGCATGATGAAAGGTTAGAACCAAAAATAACAGCAACAGTGGATATAGTAGAATAATAATGAGCTGCAAGCAGCGAAGAGGGCATAAACAACTGCAAATGAATACTATGATACAACTTTTCTGGACATTTTGTCTGCAGGTTGTCTTCACATTTTTTTTCAGAACAAAAGCTAAACCTATATTCTGTAGTTTAATGATATTCTTTTTACTGTGGACTTTTTTGACAAAATAAACACATATTATTAAAAATGGCATCATTTTAGCCTATTCTGATACGGTCCACCAAACTCGTCATACACACGTCATCTGTGGTAAGACTTTACCACAGAGTAAAAAGAGTTTGCCTTTTGTATTAACACACCTAATGGAAAATGTATTTCCACTGCACTATCTCCTGTTGGCACAAACTGAACATTCCTTACGGTGCATAGCTGTCGATCATCAAATGGCATCCTGAGCACAAACACCTCCGTTGTGTAAATAAACACTTCCTAACTTTTTCAATGCATCCTTTGCCCTGACTTTGCCCTTATGAATGCCTCGCTATGTGCATTACCCAACAATAAAATCAAATTAATCTAAAAACCTTTCTGAAGTTTGGACATGATAGTTGCAAAGAAATGACGAGTTACGTATTCACCAATTGCTGGATCTCCTGAAAAAGCAAAATACACAGTCCAGACATCAGTTAAATGAATATATGAGCATTTCTTATCTTTAGCGTTGTGTGTGTGTGTAACAAATTTAGAATGAGCGTGCATGTTAAGGGGCAAGCCCCACTCAACATCAGCCAAAAAGAAAGGACTGCTAAAAAAAGATGTCATGTTTAAATGATGTAACACATCTGCCTCTCTCTTCAGTGGAATCTATAGGTCAACTATCTCAGAAAACAAAAATGCTGCAACTACCCGGACATTAAAAAGTAATAGTAAATTATATCTTTAACGACAGAGTCGTATGTCCAAAATGTTCATAAAAAAGGTAAACGTCATAAAAAGCCATAGTATAGCATGTAATAAAACAAATCATAGTCACAAAGTTGCAGTTTAGGAGATAAAACGTCTGAATTGAATTTCATAGTCATAAAATCTTCATAGTATATTGTCTACTTTGATGTCAGACTCCTATGTTTGACTGCTGCTAAATACAGAATGATAGTTTTTCTTAATATATATGTTGTCTCAATGGTTTTTAAAAAAAAAAAAAAATCTAGTTGCACTTTATTATCTATATTCCCTTTATATGTTGGGATTGGAGAGAAACTTTTTTTTTACAATTCCTCTAAGTTTGGTACATGTCGAGAAATTGACAATAAAGCTGACTTTGACTTTGGACTGACAGTCATCGATACGTCATAGTATCGTGTCTAATGGGACTTTTGGCATTTGGGACTTTTATTTTTTCCACGCGTTTATGTTTTCAGAACATGATTGTGATTTTATGATCAAGACTTCAATCAGCACGCAGGGAGGACTCATTTTATTTCCTCCTTGAGAAATCTTGTTTGGCAGGTTAAAAAAAGTGTTTTTAAACAACTCGGATTTCTCTGAAATGCGATTGTTTTTTTTAGATTTGAGGTCTGAGACTGCGTTTCAAAATGACTTTGAGAGAAGGAAGCAGAGAGAAAAAGAGGAACCAGGAAGTGGATTCAAAACCAAACACAAAGCAAGGAAACACACCTACTTCTGAAGAAGGAAGTTCACACACGCTCATCTATTATGTTGGTCTGTTAATGGCAAATGATAATAATATAAAACACGATTTAGGGAAAAATATTTTAGAACATACGTTTCATATTCTCAAGTCACTCATCTGGAACTTTGAATTCCTTTGCACTTTAAGGCAAAGTGAAAATATTTTTTAATGATAGTTTAGCATTTTAAGCACACAACACCTTTCTACTCAAGTGGGTTACATTTTGAATAAACAAAACTTTTAAGCACCTTCCTAGCTAAAGTATACTTAAGCTGTACCTATTTAAATATTTTACGTGTAGGATGACTGTCCTGGTGATGTGTAACCCAAGTGTTACAATTTAAACTTTTCTTGTCTATATATTTGCTATATTTTGACCAGTTTAATCTAAAATATGAATTTCCTTTTCCATGCATTATGCTGTCTGTGAAGCAGTCTGAATGTTGAGGGAAAAAGAAAGTGTCACAAGACTAGGTGAAAAAAAAGCATGATAATATAAGTTGTTTATGAAATTAAATACACGGTGAGTGATACGTTGTGGCATTAATGGTTCAAATAGATGGTTCAAGTCTGAAAAAAGTCTGCAAATGCAGACTGACAGGTTTTCACTACTTTATCATCTTGGACTGAAGAATTGTCAATAACTGTTACAGGGATAGAAATACTAAATATATTAATTTATTATGGCGACTGTGGCTCTTTCAATCAGAGGATCGGTGGTTCGAAAACTGCCTCCACTAGTCCATGTCGTTGTGTCCTTGAGCAAGACACTTAACTCCTAATTGCTTCCTGTTGCTGTTCACGTTGTATAGAGCAACAATTGTAGTCTCTTTCGATAAGTGTCATCTAAATGTAATGTAACTATATTAGCCTATGTGTATTATTAGAATATGAATATTTAATTTTAAAAATATCAGTTATCCATATGTGGCAGTGGCCCTGAACACACCATCCTAAAGAAAACCCTCACAACTGTGTGTTTGAATCACATTTATTGAAGTGTAGTTTATTGAGCTGATGAAAACATGGCACAGAAACACAGGGCGGCTTCAAGTTTGTGTTCAAGATCTTTGTACTGCCATTAACTATACAAATAACTGAAAAAACAGATGCTGAGATATCCAGTTTGTATGGCAGGTGCTCAGTGTTCCACACAACATTGAAGACCAGCAGTTTGATTTTTAATAATTTTCTGCCAATATTAACTTAAAAATGTGTGCAGCTTTTATAATGCCCATGCTAGCAGCTTCATTTGAATGTTATTTTTTTTAATCAAATTCCTCAGTCCAATATTCTTTAAATAATTTGAAAGAATCTTTGGAATGCTATAATTGAGTGATGTTTTTCCCCAGTCACAGGAAACTACAGTGTTTATCCAAAACTAGCCAAACGAGCTCAAGCTGAGGCAGCACAGGTCAGATTCAGGCTTATAGTCAGAACAAACAGGAAAAGCTGTCAAGTTAAGGCAGAGCCCAGCAGGTGGCATCAAACTGTCTGTAGAGCACTCATAATATTAATTCTTCACCAGAAAAACAAAAAATAAACCAGCGAAAAGGGACAAAACACACAATTCCTTGTGATTTGACTTAGTTATAACAGACCGGGTGCTGCCACATGCCGGGGTCCGGATACACTGAGAGAGAGAGAGAGCTTGTGTGTGTGAGTGTGTGAGTGTGAGTGTGTGTGTGTGTTCGTTTGTTGTTTGTTTGCTCAGGGGCGGCAGCGCTGGATGAAGCGAGGGTACAGGCAGACGTCTCTGATGTGATGTCTGTTCAGCAGCCAGGTGAGGAAACGCTCCAGGCCCAGACCATAGCCACCATGAGGACACGTGCCGTACTTCCTCTGAAACACAAACAGCCTGTTAACGCACACCGCTGCCAAGATGCATGGGGGCCTCGTTCACGTCCCGCGCTTCCACATAATTCTCTCCTCACCGGCTGTGTTCTGGTGACCAGAGCTGCCACTCTGATTCCCCTGTACACACTCTTGAACCATATTTTTTACTTCATCCTCAAAAAGGACCATTTGTACATCAAGCATTAGCTCGACCTTTTGAGGGGAAAAAACTATTTTCTCACATGACTCCAAAACGGAATGTATCCTGAATGAATGGTAAGTAAAACATACACTTCCCCAGCTTTAATCATGTGTCCCCGTATTCATTCTTCATTACCGTTTAAACACATGTTAAATAAAGTCAGTATCAGGGTATTATGCTCCATCAAATCAGTTTTTTCTACTCTCGTTTCAAATTGTTTGAAAAATCATCCAATTAAATATCACACAGGTCCCCGCTTGTGGGTCGTAGCAGCTCACAGAGCGATACAGAGAGACAGGTAGAGATGTGTGTTTGGATATCAGTCTGCAAACACTATGTTTTTGTTTGGAACAGGGATGTCGTATATGTACAGATTGTAAAGTCATCTGAGGCAAATATATAATTTGTGATTTTGGGCTATACAAAATAAAACTGAATTGAATTACGTCACAGCACAGAAGCCAGAAGACGGCGTGACTCCCGGTCCTCGTAGGACTTCAGATAGTGAGCTTATAGCGAAGATGTTTTGTGGTGTAGTGAGCGTACAACTGGAGAAACAAAACTTAAATTATACTGCACGAGTTGTGAGAGTTAGCAAACAAACATTTTGCTGTAGTGAAGCTCTGCCACAATTTACTATGATTCATCAAGACCTTTTTTTTCTTTTTCTTTCAGAGTTCCTTAACATAGTAGTTATTTTCCATTAAAAAAAAGTAGTACTGTCATTGATGCACAAATGGTCATTTTAAGGGTGAAGTTTTTATTAAGAAATGCTGTTTCTTTCTTTCTGGACGAAAAAAAGCAGCATTCAGTTTTTACCTGGTCAGTGTACCAGTAGTACGGGGTCGGGTCGATCCCCTCCCTCTTGTATCCTTCCAGCAGCTCCTCAGCGTCCCAGATACGCATTGAGGCTCCGATGATCTCGCCCACATTTGGCATCAACACATCGACCTGCAGCGCACACACACACACACACACCAAGGCATCAACATCTCTTGTCGTATGAGACCCCAGCAGTCGAGAGTCACGCACCACCCCACTACACCTCCAGTTTCTCACTCAAAGTTTGACCCCTGAGGTTCGTACCGACTCGGTGAGGCGTTTGTCCTCGGGGCAGCGCTGCATGTAGAAGGATTTGATCTCTGCTGGGAAACGGCAGAGCAGGATGGTCTCGTTGAAGGAGTCCGTCATCAACCTCTCTGGAGCTTCAGGGATGTCCTGAGAGAGGGGTAACATAGAAACTTTTTTTTTTTTTTTAAAACAAATTGAGGACACATTTTACAAATGATTGCCAACTAAAATGTAAAAAAATAAAAATAAAGAGCTAAGCTTTATTTAGACTGGCTCTGATGACCAACTCAAGAGACATCCAAAACACCTCTAACTTATTTGACTACCAGCTACACAACTAAAGGAAGACAGTAACGATATATTAAAAAGGGCACTGCACCTATTCTACACGGCAAGTTCAGTTTACTCGTCAAGGAGAGCACCACCCTGGCCGGTCCAAACTAATAAAAGGCCTTCTGTTGCTGCTTATGAAATGATGCTGTGGAGTTGCTTTGTAGGAAACATAAGATCCATGTTAGGTACTAAAAATATTGGATTTTTTTTCTCCCCCCCCTGCTACTTTGATTTGGACTATTTATTTCGGTCTCGTTTTAATTTATATGTTTTTTTATTCAAAAGTTAAATAATGTAAGGTTATGTTTAACTGGAAAACTACAGGGACAGTCAAAGCCAACACCATACTTTTACAAGACTCCTGGCGGGAAATCAAAGTGAATTCTGGGCTACTGAGTCACAATGAAAGTGCATGAGAATTCATTTGGAGAGTGATATGTGGGTTAGATTTTCTGACATGCACATGGTTTTCAGTCGTCACCTCTCCAAACTCGTAGTAGGAGCCGTCGTCCTTCTTGATGTCATGCTCTCGGAGCCACTCGATGGCGTCGGTGTAGTTCATCCGCTTAAACGGCCTCTTGGGGGGTTCGAAGTTCTGAGGGGGAATGTATTCATTAATTAAGATGAAAGACTGAGATGCCTTAAACATGCCCACAAATAAAAAATAAAGAAATAACGTGTCGTACGGGGTTGATGTCGTAGAGCAGCTGTGCGGCGGGGGATTTGAGCACTCTGTCCACCACGTCACACACCAGATCCTCCAGTCTGTTCAGCAGATCCTCAAATGACACGAAGGGACACTCGGCCTCGATGTGAGTGTACCTGGACACAGACGACGAGTCAGTGAACCAACACGCAGAAGACAGACAAGGCGTTCAGTGGCTCTGGTGGCCTTAACATTGTTTTTGCACAGAGCTTCTTAACGCTGATTGGCTGACGCGGCTATGACTCACGCAATTTTGGGATATTTGAGGTCACGCGAATTCGCACCGCATTAAACCCTCATTTTGTTCGGATCAAACGGGCTGTTCGCGCCACCTCAAACACGTCTATTGCGCCGCGCGACGAAAAAAAAATGCTTTCCTGCCCCGCGGCGCGTCTTTGGATTGACTTTACATGGAATCTGGTCGCACGTCAAATTCGCGGCGCGTTCGGTGTGAACACAGCATTAGCCCACTTCCTTCTCACTATGACTGATAGATTCTTTTAATTTTCACGCTGCCGAGGTTTGTTTATCAGACAGTAAAAAGCCTTTATACAACCTCTTCCGCTTACTCTTTAGTAGGACTCATCTTTGTCCCCACTGACACACACATTGATCACCTCTACCGGCGAATCATTTAGTTAGAATGCAAGTTTACCCAAATAAGCTGAACGGATTGACCATGTAGCCCTGGGAAAATATTTGTAATTCACAGTTTTAATTAGTATGTATCCCCCCACTTATTGATTTGCAGTTCCTACATGAGGGTGAATCGAGTGTGCTTAGCAAACGTGTCGAACAGCGTGCTCACTCTGCCAGGTGTCTGCGGGTGCGCGACTGCTCGGCCCGGTATGACTGAGCGATGCAGAAGGTGTCGCCCAGGGCGGGGATGCAGGTCTCCAGATAGAGCTGAGAGGACTGCGTCAGGTACGCCTGCTCCCCAAAGTAGTTGAGGTTGAACAGCGTGGAGCCGCCCTCCACCTGTGTCTGCACCAGGGTGGGAGGAGTGATCTACACCCAGGAAGAACACAAGAAAGAAAACGGATAATGTTGTTAAAATAAGAAAAGGCTGCACACCAGCTTTTGGTTAATAGAAGTAAAGTTCAACACTTTAACTTTGCACAACCCAGCACCTTTTTTTTAAATTTAAATTCTAGTGCCAGCTAAAGCTGATATAATCTGCCATCATTTCAACCTGTTAAAGCAACATTGATAACCGGATAAAATCCTTGTTTTGTTCATTGCCCTTTGCGAAGAAAAAAAAAAACTGAACCCTGGGCGAGAAACTATTTTATTGTGCGTCACCTCGTAGTATCCGCGACTGAAGAAGTGCTCCCTGAAGCACTGGGTGACGGTGGACCGGACCCGCAGGACCTTGGAGACGTTCTCTCCTCTGATCAGCATGTGTCGGTTGTTCAGCTGGACGTCAACGTCTGACTCCTCGTTCAGCAAGTTGTCAGCGCCACCTGCTGGAGCCAAGCCGATCAGCTCCCAGAAGTCACAGTGCAGCTCGTGGCCTCCCGGCGCCTGGAAGAGGGAAAACAAGAAATCACTGACCACCTGCGTCTTTCAAAAAAAAAAAAAGAAACTGAAATAAAAAGTGTGTTACATGAGAAAATGGCAATATCACACACTAAATCATAGATGGTAGATTTTGGAGATTTGGCTAAACTTCTGTACTAAATAAATAACTAGAAATATATTCACTTAATCAAAATCAAACTTGCTGAGATACAGTTAACAAATTGCGATATATTGTAGAAAAGCAACCATATGCGACATTTGAAAGTAAAAATGAATCTTGGAAGTCTTTTTATTTTATCATCCAATAAACCAGTAAAACATACTGCTATGCACACCTCTTAAGTAGTCTCACAAGGGTTTTCTGTATATTATACCTTTTGAAATTATTCAAATAGCTGTTGTGGTTGAGGAGGGTATGCAAGTCATTCGCAATTTAAGGAAGAAAAAAAAAGAGCTGGGCTAAAGAAGATTAATTGCATCCATCCTGCAGTATGACTTGCAATGTCTCACTCACACAATAATGATGCATTTAAATAAGTATTAAGAAAACTTTACGTCGGATGTGGATCTTACAATGACGAGGTTAATGCAGCTCACATAACCAGGTTGTCCGATTTCATGAACAACCTGATATCTTCCTGCTGGTTCCATCTGTTACGCAGCGGGTGTGTTTACCTGTTTGCCCTCAGGGACTGGAGTGACTGTTCCGTACAGAGCAACGGTGCTCTCCGTGGACAACACCAAGCCATTGTAGCACTGGCACTGGAGGAAAGAGCGAGGACACAAGTGTTAGTTGGAGTCAGGGGGAAGAATACAGATCATTCACTGGTAGCTTGAAAAATGTTTATTAAACTTCTGTGACATCGATTACTTGAGTTCAAAGCACTTACTCAGGGGATCGAATCAAGTGCTCTAAGCTCACAGATGTGTTTTGAGCTATTCAGATAAAGAGCTGCTTTTTTTTATTTAAACATGTGGAGGAGGTTTTGAAGCTTTTAGAATCATATCAGTATTTCTTAGTCACTAAGTAAAAAAAACACAAATGTGGTGTGTGGTAGTGACTTTATGAACAAACTAATACTATAAAATAAATATGTATGAATGAGTAAATCCCAATTAATTTCATCTCACTTTAGTTTTGTTAGTTGAATTTGATCCTGTGTTTTACATTCCTGGTTTCCTGTTATTTTTATTTCAGATGAAAATCACTGTTTTGTTACATTTGCCTTACTGCAAATATATATATATATATTTTTTAAATGCTTCACACACACAAAACACCTTTTTTAAATAAAATGTGAAACATTTGTCTCAACTTTAATTGTTATGAACAAAACCATTTCAATACGAGATATATATAGATATCTATATCGATCGATAGATCGATCGATATAGATAGATAGATAGATATTTATACATACACACACACATATATACACACACATATATACACACACACACACACACACACACACAAAAATGGAAAAACTGTACCAGTTTATCAGACAGGACACACTGGAGGAAACCAGTGCCGTCTCTCAGCACGATAAACATCAGGTTCTTTCCTGTAGGAGACAAAAAAAGAAAAGCTTTCTTTCAATCAAGTTAAAATAGAAAGACCCAAAAAAATGTTTTAAAACAGCAATTGGATTCTATTTTTTTTTCTTTTTTAAATGTTAGGTTTTTATATTTTTTGGTGCCGGGCTCCTCACCCTGTCTCCTGAGGCGATGAACCCATCCGAAGACTTTGACTCTCTGACCTCGTTTGGGCTCCAGAAGATGGATTTTAACCTGCAAGATAGTCCACATTCCTCTTTAGTTCATTAGCACAAAAGGGAACAACATACAGATACAAAGTCAGCTGCTGAAATAGGAGATTTAAGGAAAACATCTCAGTATAATGCAAAGAGGAAGTTCTCAACTTGGACCAGCAGAAACCCGCCAACCACTGCCTCCAGCACCATGACTCAAAAACCATTCGATATCAGTATAATATGAACTCGTTTTGTGTCATCGAGCATTCAGTCACTGTTTACTCTGCAGTTAGCAAGGCTTTCTGTGTGGAGTTGTGATTAAGAACAAAATCACAGATTGCAGGTTGGAATACAAGTGTTTAGCGCTTATTTGCTGCAACATTCAATAAATATTAGACAACTAATATAAGGGTGGAAACAATATGGCTGACCGTATCAGGCTCAGCCAGGCTGGGGTCCTTCTCAATGTTGATCTTCTTGGCATCTTCTAGGTTCTTCTCTCTCCTTTCAGTGTCCTCTGCCTGCCACATAGTAAACATTTAAAGACAATGACAAGCCAAGAATTGATGATGTAGGATCAGACGATGAAGAGGACTCCAAAGACAAGGACAAGAAGATCAAAGGAGAATTGAACAACTGTTCAGTCGATATTTAAAAAGGTGGACTCAAAATCAGAGTGCATATTCAACTCCTTGCCCATATCTGCCTTTTGATCGTTTAGACCAGGGGTGTCAAACATTCGGCCCGTCAGGGGGTCCAGTCCGGCCCGCCAGGCTGTTCGATCGAAAAAAATCTAAAATTAGTAGAGCTGGGATTCAAACCTCTGATCCTCTGCTTATAATACAGACATGCAAACCATTGATGCACAGTCGCAATTGATGCGAGCACTGATATTATTGTGTTAGAAGTCGTTAAATAAACAGAGGGCTGACGTCTGAATTTTTGGTCTTTATGTTTCTAGGTAATTGTTGAAAGACCTTAAAATAGAGTTTATCATCTAAAAACCTTCACCAATGATTTACAAATAGAGAAACATTGTCGTTAATTATGTGTTATTATGCTGGGATTTTACTAGTCCGGCCCACTTGAGATCAAAATGGGCAGCATGTGGCCCCTTCCCTAAAATGAGTTTGACACCCCTGGATTAGACAATGATTATGGTTCAAGCAGCATAACTGGACAGAGAGTTTTTTTATGATGAAAATAAAAAAAATGCATTTATGTGAAGTAAATGGCACACACACCTCCTTCTTTTCTTTGGAGTCGCACTTCGACTGCTCACGGTTAAAGGCTTTCTTTGCGTTCTTCATCTGCGTCTTAGAGATCACCGCCCAACGCTGAGGAAGACAAAGAGGAGAAACCCATACATGACAGGACTAATAAAAATAAAAAGCGGTTTATGGTTAAAGTAATTAGTGAAAACAGACTAATTTGGAATAAAACCTGCCACTTTAAAAAAGTGTATATAACAATCGTATTTTTTTTTACCAAATCATTGTGTGTAAAGTTTGAGACATTAAGAAAAGAACATTTTAAACCAACCTCTCCCTCCTTTTGTGATTCGACATAGATGGTTGGGAACGGCTCATTTCCAGCAAACATCAGAGCCTGCAAGGATTTGTAGAAAACACAATGAGATGCTGACGCTACATCCTGTAGCATTAAGCATTTTAAAACAACACACGCCTGAACGCAGTTAAAGCAAATAACTGGATGTAGTTAAAACTACATGACTGTTTACCTTGAGGGGAGTTTTGAAGGGTTTCTGGTCTGTGCCGTCCCCGTCCTGGTCGTTGCCGCATTTGTCCGACACGTACAGCTCACCTGTGAAGTAGAAGCAAATTGAGATAAAGCACTTCCTCCCAATCTTATTCAATATCTTGGATAATAAGAACACTCATTTTGTATTAATTTTAGAGGTCCCTGTGGACAGAAGCGGTGGTGTTTGCAGGCACCAGATTTTCCTTTAAAAAAACTCCCGTCTCTTCAGCGGGCCCAGCAATACAGCCTGGGCCTCTAGCAGCGAGGCAAAGATCTGCTGTGGGTTACTTAGGTCAGTGGTTCTCCAACTTTTATCAGTGATGTAAAATATATATATTTTTTGAGTTGATGCAATACATCTATTTAAGATGGCGTCGCAAATGGCCGCCTCAATGTGTTGGTGCTCAATGTTTTGTCTTTGTTGCAAAAAGATCAGGCATTTAGGAGTGGGGACAAGAGTCAAAATACAGGTTTAGCAAGGCGGTAAAAACTGCTAAACGACTGTACTAAACTGCAACAACAGCTCTCAGCAAACGAGTTCTACAGTACTGTCGCGTTGAAAGACAATGGAGCAGTCCTGAAGCCGGAAGCAGCACGTGAGGCTGGGGAAACATGTCTCAGGCTCCTGAACCACCGGCACCGGTTCTCCCCAAGGCTGTGTTCTTCTTTCCCCTCTGCTCTTCTCCCTTTATACAAACAGCTGCACCTCCAGTCACTAGTCCGTCAAGCTCCTGAAGTTTGCGGATGACACCACCCTCATTGGACTCATCTCTGGCGGGGACGAGTCCACCTACAGGTGGGAGACTGACCACCTGGAGACCTGATGTAGCCAGAACAACCTGAAGCTCAACGCTCTGAAGACAGTGGAGATGGTTGTGGATTAAAAGAAGAGCTCAGCCCCACCCGCCCTTCTCATCCTGTGTGACTCGCCCATCGACGCTGTGGAGTCCTTCAGCTTCCTGCGCTCCATCCTAACCCAGGACCTCAAGTGGGAGCTGAATGTCAGATCCATCACAAAGAAGGCACAGCAGAGGATGTTCTTCCTGAGGCAGCTGAAGAAAATCAACCTGCCAAAGAAAATCATGGTACACTTCTACACCGCCATCATCGAGTCCATCCTCTGCTCCTCCCACACTGTCTGGCACAATGCAGCCACGGCCAAGAACAAGCAGCAGCGCATCATCCGCTGTGCCGAGAGAGTGATAGGCTGCAATCTGCCGTCCCTCCAGGACTTATTTGCTTCAAGGATTCTGATGCAAGCAAGAAAGATGGTCACCGACTCCTCTCACCCTGGACATAAACTGTTTGAATCCCTTCTCTTCAGCAGGAGGCTGCAGTCCATCAGGACCAATACCTTCCGCCACACCAACAGTTTTTTTCCCAATCGGCAGTTGGCCTCATCAACAGAGCCTAGGTCCCCCACTGACTGACTCTGTTACCCCCCCCCCCCCCCCCCTGACATTCTCCGTTAACTTTCCTGCACATTCCTTCAAACCTTATATTTAAACACACTTGCCAAGTGGCAAGTGTGTCAGGTAGGTGGCAAGTGTATTTAAGTAATAAGGTTTACCTTATTACTTAAATACACTTGCCACCTACCTTACACTTGTCACTTTTACATAACCACTTCATTCGGTGAACTTTGTCATCTTAACTTACATTTTTATCTTGTGGCTCCAAATGTAAATATTCAGGACTGTAAATATTCATGCTCCCTTTTTATTGCACTCCATTTCATGTTTATTGTTAAATGTTACGCACATCTCGCCAGGACAAATTCCTTGTATGTGTAAACTTACTTGGCAATAAATGGTTCTGATTCACAGCGCTGTACCATCAGTGTCTGATTTAATAGAGAATATACTTGAGTTCACTCTGATTGTTGGCGATGTCGCCAATAGGATTTTGCAGGCGGGTTTGTGGACCCAAGGATTTACCGACTAGTGATAATATGAATCCTTACTTTCTGTAGATGCTCTTCAAATGCATGTCTAGTGAAGGTCAGGTTAGCAAGGTCAGCAAACAATGTGCAGCTGTAGTTGTTTTTGTCTATGAAATGTCCGGTTCTCAAGGCCAAACCAGTCACATGCCTGCTCTCCCCAAGACTCACACCTGTCTATCAGTATATTGACACTAGGGAAACAGATTGGCACGTTGCACGTCCCAGTGAGAAAAAGATGAGAACACGGGACTCTCATCCTCCTGACAGGATAGAGCAAATCAGATGGTAGGGCGATGAAAGGCGAACCTGTGATGATAACTTGGGTATAAAAAAGGCTCCACTTCAGTTTGTGGGACAGTTGTTCTTTTGCCAACCTGCAAGTTGGTTGTTCAATTCAATGCTTACGAGAATGAGAGAAGTTGTCGAACTGAATTCTGGAGGCTACACTAGGCTTCCAATAATTGTTTGCGCTAACGCTAGTCACCATTTGTTTTTAGCAAAAAATTCCACATTTTGTCAAAGTGGAAGAGAGCCAACGAAAACACCTATCAATCAAGGGCAAGACAAACCAAGAAGGAGAGCTCTGGGCGAGGACCGCCACCGATGTGGGCCAATGTGGCACAAGCTGCTGCTGGACGGCAGGTTTTGCATAGGGACTGTGATATGATCACACAAAGATAATGTGAAATCCCAAGCCCCTTTTATCTGGACATGCGAAGTGTGTTTTTTCAAAACCAAAACTCTGCCATCTCATCATCTACATTTAAGTAATTCCGTAAGCTCGACTAAGCGCTAACGTTTCCCTAAAGCCCTTGTAAGTACCCCTAACATTGATAAATTTTCCTCAAAGTAACTTCCCTATAACATACGACTGTGGAAGAGGAAAATCAGTATTGGTGTCTCGCATTGCAAAGCAGGAACCAGAGGTTTTTATTTCGATTTTTGGGGCGTTTCGAGCTCCTACGATCTCATTTGTGCTCAGACTCGCCTGAAAGTACGTCAAATGACACATGCGGAAGGAGACGGTCAGTTCAAAATTGCCAAGATTCAGGTCAAAGAAGGTAATTTTTTCAATTTCTGAACCGAAAAATACAGTTTTTGGACTGAAAATGCTTCAGAACATGTTAATACTTGATTATTGCAGATGTAGATGCTTTAGGTCTTAAAAAGATGTGCAGTAATACTGGGGGATAATGGGGAGGCACTGAACAATACAAATAAAAACTCGGGGAGCAATCAAGGAGTCTATATCATATTTATGCAATAAAGTGAAAAAACACAAATGTGGTGTGTGGTAGTGACTTTATGAACAAACTAGTACTATAAAATAAATATGTATGAATGAGTAAATCCAAATTAATTTCATCTCACTTTAGTTTTGTTAGTTGAATTTGATCCTGTGTTTTACATTCCTGGTTTCCTGTTATTTTTATTTCAGATGAAAATCACTGTTTTTAATTAGTGAAATCATGATTTTCATCATTTATTTTTTTAAAGGCAAGAAGTTGCGGATTCGTTTTATATCAAGGACAATAGGGTCTGGTATTCATTTTTAGATCATATGAGCTTAGAACACCTCGGGGCTTAAGGTGACGAGAGGACAGCATGAAATGTTCTTTCTGCTCTGAGACTGAGACTCTGGCTGTGAAGATGTAAAGCTCGTCAGACACAAACATCAGAAGAGATGAAATGTGGGTAATATTACACAGACATACACACCACAGGAATCTCTGGGTGGATTCATCTTGACGCTGCATATAGTGTCAGGTTAGGAAATAAAACTTAAAGCATCACAAACTGAAATCAAAAAAGAATTGAATAAGGTCTGGGGTTACAGAGCGCAACCTTGTGGACTATGTTACGCTATCTGCTGACTAACAAAGTCAAATTGCAAAGCAAACTCACACCGGATAAACGATAACTGGCTTGACGCAGCCCCTCGACGAGGCTGCAGAGCAGACCAACAGCTGGCATGGCCGGCAGCTACACGTTAGCCGGCAGTTCACTCCTCACGACTTGAGAAGGTATCACGTGTGGATACTGAATGAAGTCTACCGACGTGTGATACACAGAGACGTGAGCATAGCGGCTCCGCGTATCGAACCAGAGACCCACAGATTTAGATATCGATATTAGCTAGCGTGCTAACTGCTAAGATCACCGCAAATGATGCAATATGAGATACACACATGTCTTTGAGAGCTAGCTCACTAGCTTGCCGTTTCATTGTAACTTACCGACTGTTACTTGTCCCATACCTTTCGTTAACTCTGTCGCCATGTCAGCGCTGGTGCTACGGCAGTCCGCTGAGGAGAGGGAATTAAATATTGTTGTATTGGAGAATACAATTAAAAACGAAACCCCACGAAAGTGAATGTCGGATGCGTCTCTTCAGCTGCGGAAATGCAACTTTACGTCAGCCTGGCCGCAGTTCGCTGTTACAATCGTCACACAGCGAGGGAGAGGCAATTCCAGTACGTTTCACCGGCGCTGATTGGCGAGCGTTAGGACGTCACTTCCGTAACAGCAAACTGGTTGGCCAATTAGAGAACAAATAAAATCTAAACGCAATTGAGTAATAGTTTCTGTTAAACAAATTAACGACGCAAAACCATACACAAATATAATGCAACTTAGGGGAAACAGATCATCTTAAGTAGATATGCAATATATCATTTTAAGGTTACCGGGGAAGTGATGGGGGTAGATTTTAAAACATTGATTCAAAGGGTTTTAATAGGTTTGATTCATTGCAATGTTGTGATAAGAAGAAGTGCCACTTCGTCAAGGTCCATGCAGCTAAACAGAGAACTGGAAATTATACAGCAGCAATAGCATACATATAACTTGACATATCAAATAACACTCGAGAGGCTCAACAATCACAACACATTTGTCACAAAAGGTAAATAAATGTTTGTTCAGAGAAATCCATAGGACAATATAAACTATTATTTTGTTCAGTTATTTATCGCCAACTATATTTATATCCCACGCTGCTACCATTTCCTTCAACATTTAGAAGTCTCCCTCAATACCTAACTAATGTA
This sequence comes from Clinocottus analis, assembly GCF_023055335.1. NCBI lineage: Eukaryota > Metazoa > Chordata > Actinopteri > Perciformes > Cottidae > Clinocottus > Clinocottus analis. Next base: position 11,158,775 of record NW_027175854.1, on the reverse strand, counting down.
CAGTAAGAAAAACTACTATTCCCAATAAATATATTTAAAACAAGAAATGTGCCAGAATTTATAACAGTCGTGGAAACATTGTAGTGCCTAAGACTTGTCGTTTCCAAATGAACCCTCTCTTCCTGCCCTGATCATTTTCTTGTATGAGACTGCTAAAAATAAACACTACTTACATTCCAGTTTACCTCCCAGTAACAAAATTCAGTCAGACTTTCTCTGCACACAACCTGAGACCAATCAATGAAGCAGTCTGGGTGACCAGATACATAATAATTACTATATATATATATATATATATATATATATATATATATATATATATATATATATATATACACACACACACACTTTTGTCTGTATTGTCCTCCAGAAAGCAGACACAACTCACATGCCTTTGAAAAAGGATTGTGTTTTATTTACAGTCATTTTAATCAGAATTACAATACAAACGATTTGTAGACTGAGTCTCCACAGACGAAAAATTCACTCAGATCTTGAGTTCAGCTGGAGGCTGAGTGTATGTGTATGTGTGTGGCAGCTTTGGCAGAGGGAAAGTCCTTGGTTGTATCTCTCAGCCTCCTCTTCTTCGCAACATCCCATTGGTTTTCCTGCTCAGTGACTCTCTCCTTTCTTTCCTACAACCTACATGGCGATAGAATGAAATGATGGGTAAGTGAGTACAACACGCCCACAGACAAAGCTGAACCTGGATGAGCGGCGGTGGTTAGAACTGGTCCGTACCCTCTTAAAGTCGCTCATGTTGGTGGCCTGTACTGGAGTTCCTATGAACGTCAGGTAGTTGATTTTTGTTGTCTCCTCACCTCCTTGGTTTGACTTGATAAACAACTGGTAAGGAAAGAAAGAAGAAGCAACACAAATGGCATCAATAAAAACACACTAACCAGTCAGGCTGCTCCCATCCGGCGTTCATAGCTAAACCTACGAGAAATCATGTGATGCAATTTGTAGATGGACCAAAAGACTGCATAAGAGTTTCCTTTGAGGACAAAAGTTTGTAAGCATGTAATGACCGGAAGCTGAACCATGTTGCAGGCTTTCGCGAGAGAACGTAAGAAAAACGTAGGAATAACTTTTTGTAAGATGTTATTTGAACTGTCGTTTGAGGATCTGACGCACCAGTTAAGCCAGTGAGGTGGTTCAGGTGAGCGGAGCCTTAGCCCCTGTTTAATCTAGCCTCCCAGAATTTCAGAGCTGCGCTTTCTTTCCGTGAATTTCCACAATTTTCGGCCCCACTCCGGACTTGCGCTGTCATTGAAGCAACCGTCAACGATCGACATTTCCTTTGGCACTACTTAAGTGACCAACGAAACACAGCTTAAAGTCTGTTCTGCTCTTATTGTATTGTCTGTGATTTTTATGCATACCATCATTTGAAAAGCATCTCCTAACAGGAGCTCTGCTAAATATTAGAGAAAGATGATAAAACCCTTTCACTCAGAGTTTTTGGAATAGGACAAGGACCAACCACTTGATAAATACGGTGCCCGGTGGGCCCCGTATTCTGTTCTGGTTGATCATTTACCCTTGTCTTACACTCAATATGACATTTAGTCTAAGGCCTGACCACGGCTTTTGTCTTTGGCAACCTGGCCCTCACCGTGACGCTCTGCACGTTCTGAAACTTGACGTAGCGCAGCGGAATCAAACCGTCGTCTTTGTAGTCTTCCTCCGACAACTCCAGGCTCTGAGTCGCTTCGCTCCGTTCGGCGTCGTCGAAGCCCATTGACCTGGGGAGGTTGATGAACACCTTCACACCCTTGGGCGCTTGGGCTGACATGGAGACAGGCGACGTGGAGGAGAGGGGACAACGAGAGGAGGGAGGGAAGTAGGCAGGGAGGAAGGAGCAACGGAGAGGATGTTAGCTGTCAGAGAACAACAATATATTCTCATTGCAATACCTCCAGATGGGGGATTTAGATGATTAAGTGCAAAGCAGCATTAAAAACTCACCTAAGTCCGAGGACAGGAGCTTCATAGAGAAGAGCTTCACAGGCTGGTTGAAGGCGATAGTTATCAGCAACTAGACGAGATCAAGTTACGGCAACAAAATAGACAAAATGACCATCAAATTCCAAGTAAAATGAGGTACCATTAATTACACACAAGCCATAGTCTGAAAGAAACTGTTTAACTTTGAGGATGCAGATTGACCAATGCAGTGTGCTATGAGGCGGCAAAAGTTGAGGCAGGCTTTCCTTTAAGACCCCGATTGAAAATGCCAACATTCTTCCAATTTAAAATAAAAAAGATATACTTGTGCAAATAATGCACAAACAGAGTTGTGAGTTGACCATCGTTCTTGCGATTGTGATACCGCGCAGTCGGGTGGCGAGGTGTTGGGAGTGAACCGCTCGTACCTGCTCATCACAGTCGGACTCCATGTAGGTGGAGTCTTTGATTAAGCAGTTATCAAAGCCGCAGTCGTCGCTCTCATTGAGGCACTCGCAGCCGGCTTTGCTGACAAAAGGCATGAGGTCCATCTGCAAACACAAACCAAACCAGACAGAAATGAATTCCTTTGCCTTTTTTAATGTTTATTTCTTTTAAAAAGCATGTATACATGTCTTTTTAAGGCATCTGATTGACATCCTCTTCGACTCACAGTAATTCTGCACATGCTTCTCTTCTGTCTCCAACTTTTGTGTGTTTTCTGGTTAATTTCTTTTTCCCTTTAGATTTCATTTATTATATCTATATTAGATCTTTATCTCTATTTCTAGAAAAAGGGTGTATGGAGTGGCAGACTTTTTTAAATGTAATATTAAATTCTGCACACAAAGTTCCAAAGTTATTCAGTAATGTTGAGAACTCACGTATCCCTTTGGAATGTCGGAGTCCTCGCTGTTTCCCGGGTCGTTCTCTGTGTGCTGTTTGATTTTCTCTTCCAGACCCGCAGAGTCTGCCCCCTGATACTGGTCCACCCGAACCCGGTTCCTGAAGAACAGGAACGTTGGCGTGGCTGAGATGTTGTTGGCGGCCGCTGTTGCCTGAGAAAGAGAGAAGAAACGCTGTTGAAAAGTTTGAGCTGAAACTGGTTAGTTATTTTACTGTGCAACATCTCTCTGCCGTGTATTCTACATTTCTGTAACAGATCTACTTTCTGTTGCTTTGACTCTGCAACACCAAGCCACACAGAAAAGTAGAAGTTTTTGGGTCCAACTCAACCAACTCAAGTTTCCTGACCTGACTTTAGTCTGGTCTGACACTGCTCAAAATAATCATGATCTGATAAACACTGTCATGAATGCTACACCTGGAAAGTGACTCAACAGCCATTCCTCCCCTTAACACATTATTCGCCCTATAGCCCCTATATATATATATATATATATATATATATATATATATATATATATATATATATATATATATATATATATATTTAACTAAGTACATAAACTTAACGGTTACGTTTAATATTTTGTACAGAGCTGATGTCTTCTCAAAAGGGTTGCGGTATTGTAGCAATGTGAAATGAAGTTAAACAATAATCAAATAATGTGGTTGTGGGGAAAATAAAGGAAACGACAGATGAAAACTGTTTTTCTTTGCGTGTCGTAATGGGCACGGGGGCGGTTTGGTGGGCGCGGTTTTTATAAGGTTAAAGCACAGACACTTACCTGACAGATGTGAACATCTACTTCGAGGAAGACGACCTGTGGGTACTTGTTACTCAACGTGTTGAAGGCGGGAGCTATCCTGACACAGGGCCGACACCTGAAGGAAGAGGTTCAGAGGACAGTGTGTTAGTTGTCTGCTCCGGTCTCTTGGGTAGTGCTTAAACAATCAGTCTGTCATCAAGAAGTCAATTGCCGTTAATAAACCTACTACATTTTATTAACAAACAGTTTCTGTGATAGTAAAGGATGAAAAAGTAATTTAGTACCTGACAGTCTCCAATACACACATATATACACACACATTATATATATATATATATATATATATATATATATATATATATATATATATATATATATATACACACACATATATATATACACACACACACTTATTCTATTAATTGATTCAGCCCGCAGCATGAAGACAGCTTTGGTAAACGCCCATTAAAGTATTACCATAGGTCATAAATGGATCTTGCCTGAATTTCTCACATAAATCTCAGAGGCATTTCATTCACCGACTTCATGACAAGCTAACCTGGGAATCCAGAACAAAAGTCATATTTCCCAAGCTGTAAATGAAATGGTTCTCGTATAAAAGCATAGTACAGAAACTCATGTAACGCCACCTACTCAGACTCAGTTACCGTGTAAAAGCCTTTCGGTTAAAGTGGAAAGACAAAGCTAACATTACAAAGAACCCTGACAGTCGCGAGGGGAAATATTACCATTATGAACGGGTATTGTCGTTGTTTTTTTATCATTTAATCTCACGAACAACGAGCAGCCAAGTCGTTGTAATACTGCTATGTCATTGTCGGCAATAGAGCTAACAGCTACTACGGATAGCATGCTAAACTTGTTTTCCCGGCAGTAACACAAATAAATCTACACCTAACGTGGCTATCCGGCTCGTGTCAGCTTCCTAAACCCGCGAAACGACGATCCGCGAACGCCTTCCAGTCCTGCGTTGACGGGACAATCTAAAGTGCTCCGCGCCGTAGGTGAGCAAGGCCTCGGAAGCCGGGTCGGTGAGCTTACCCAGCCATTGTAAACTTCACCACGGCGAGCCTGGAGCCGGCGGCCGCTAGCTCCGGTTGGAAGTCCGGGTCGCTGGCGATGACTTTAACACCAACCATGGTACCGTGTGGGGCTGCAGTGTGAGCTGGTAACCCGGTTGTTGTTCAGGACAGGAAACTGGGTGACCAAATTAAAATCAAGTATTGTGTTTTTAGCTTTCTGACACTATATTAGCTAACTAGCTGCTTTCAGAACCACACTACAGGTACAGTGAGCTGTTTCCGGATGTGGCCTCCTGATTGGCCGATAGACCACCGGAAAGACGTTTTTTTTCCTTCTGCGATTTATTTTTGGCAGTTTAAACGCTCCTTTACTTTTTGCTGCCCTCTACAGGATAAGGAAAAAATAATACTAAACCATTCAATACGGTGGAGCCGATCCTATCTGACATTGGGCAGGGTACACTCTGGACTGGTGGCCAGTCTACCGCAGGGCAAATTTAGATAAACAACCATTCGCACCCACTTCACGCTCACATTGACTCCGACGGGCAACTCGGAATTAAATTAACCTAAGATGCCTGTATTTGTACTGTGGGAGGAAGCCCGAAAACCTGGGGTGTCACAAAGACAATATGCAAAGTCTACACAGAATGACTGTCCAGACCGGGAACCAAACACGGGCTTGTCTCAAGGTGACAGTCCGGTAAAGTTGGAAAGAAATTCACAGATTCGAAATTGTTGGATCAATAACTCTTTTACTAAATGGTGTTCTACTTTACGGGACTCAAGGTGACAGCGCAAACCACTACACCACCTTGCAAGCTGAATACTAAACCACTTCCAAAAAAACAGCATGCTGGTGCTGCAATTGTTTGTTTGTTTTAAATCAAGTTACTGAGGATATTGGTCATGCTGTCATGCCTGAATTTAAAATTAAAAGGGCACTCCAGTGATTTGGTATAGCACTTCTATTTCCAGTTGGGGACTCCGATCATAAAAAAAGAAGTCAAAATTAGAAGACCAGATATGTTGTCTTTTTGTCCCTAGGGTTTATTAGATCATACATTTACATTGATCCAACTTGGAATGCAAGGCTATAACAACTCCAAACATCCATATTACAGACTCTCTGCTAAAAATAAATATGTAAGGCTCAAGATCAAGTAGAAATAACCCTGATGACATCACTCTGACATCATTAGGGTTATTTTCTCTCTTTGAATTGACAGAAGACTTTTGCAAAGTATGACAATTACTCCTTGTGACAACTTGATGTGCAATCAGTGGAATGTTCTTTTAATACTCAGGGGTCAGCTGTTTTATTAGATTTTACATTACCTTTTTGTAAAAATTCATATTGCAGCCTAACTGTAATACAAAAAAATGTTTATTTATGATATTTTGAAGACAGAAAGCGTTTTTTTTATAAAGCCACAATTGTAAAATAGCTTATCTCTTATCCCAAAAATCTCAAAATTCTTTTAGTTTATTGTACCTGCAGGCTTAAGCTACAAAATTTAAACTGAGTTCTGACAACAAATCTATAGAGCAAGGCACTAACAAATTTAAGGGTTTGACTCCTCTCTAAAGCCAGTTGTCACTCACGCCATCATTAGTTTTGTACTTTAACAACACTATGAATCAGATTTGACATAAAATTCATAAAAGTTATATTTTTTTAATCATTTATGTATATGGTAATCTGAGGACCACCTTAAATAAGAAAAAAAACAACATGACAAAAACGCAATTTGGGCTGTATCTACGTGTTATTAATGAGCTAAAGAACATTATGAATCCAAATCTAATGTATACAAGGTCATATTTCCTCATGACACGCTTTGCAGCGTTAACTCGTACAGACTTTGTCTCCTGCATCACTTTTCTGTTTCAAAAAACGATCCATTTTGTGTCACAGCATCCGAGGGAAAGTTGGCAAATCAACAGTGGCAACACCCACAGTACCCGTGGCCTTAGATGGCGCTCTGATGTTTAACAGTGGGCTCTGTCCCAATGGTTGAGATTAGGCTTTGGTGCAAGGTGCATAAGATGAAATCCTGGGCCCAACGTTGGTTGGTCTACCTAAAGCTGAGTGACTTTGAGGGAAATTGTAATTCACGATGGCGTTTGTCGATCAAATCACATTCTCCTAAAAATTATGCTTGCACAAATCGAATGATGCTCGTACAAATTGGCAGTGAAAAAACAACAACTTTAAAAAAACAATCCCCGGTGCACAACCAGTAAAAAAACAGACATAACTCCCAATTTGACCACGCAACTATTATTACAACTACTACAATTTAATTATTACTTGTCAATGTTTTTTTTTTATGTAAGCATGCACTACGTGCTTTATATTGTATGTATTATTCAATGTTATTTCTTCCTTGTCATAAAAAAAAACATTGATACTTTACTTTTTATATTTTTTGGTTGTATATTTTACATCTTACCATCTGAGATGTTTACTTGGCAAAATCATTCATAACTATATGCAGCAAACTTAAACAAAAACGGAATGCTGTAAATTATGTTAATTTTTAATAATGGAAACAAAAATACCCACAAACAAATATTCATTTAATTGTGCCAGTGACGGCGGGCAGGCAGCATCCGCCCCTTAAAGGGCCACAATTAGGAATTCAATTACACACCTTTTACCTGTGTGTCACGTGACCAGGAACCCATCCGCGCCCTCTTCCGCGTCGCCTCACTGAATGCCACGCGTTGTGTATAAAGCTTTTGACGTCTCGGACCGGTCCGGCAGGTTAGTCCGCGTGCAAAGCAGGTGAGGCGAGGTAGCGAGGGGGTGGAGGAAGAATAAGAAAAAGACGAAGGAGGAGGAGGAGGAGGAGAAGGAGGAGGGCGCAGAGCCACAACTGCCTGTCTGCTCTATACAAGCAGGAAGAAGAGGAAAACATGGTGCGGTGACAAAACGCCCGGGACACCGACTGAGAACCACGTTCACCTTTTCAAACAACAAAAAAGCAAGAAATTTGACCAAGGACACGGGGTAAGTCTAGTTGAGTATGTGGCTATTCCAGCGTGTTGTACTTTGAGTTTTTGAAATGTGTTTTTCATGACAGAATGTCGTTTAAAATGCACATAGGGCAGGTGAGGGTTTCACCTGGGCGTCGCTCTGTCTAGCTCGCGCTCTCTCGAAGCTTTGTGTTTGTTTGGGGGTTAAAATGTTAGCTTGAAACGTTAACATGAGCCTATATATTTTTTGTTGGTATTTTGAGCGCCTTTAGCTTAAAACACATGTAAAGTAGGCTACTACTGCAATAGTGTCTATTCCCATCCCCACAGATAAATTAATGAAGACTTTGTTAATAAATTAAAAGCAGTAGGCTGCACACCTGCAAAGTCAGGACTGTTTTTAAAAGTTAGTGGACTGCCTCAGTTTTAGCTAGATGTACCTTTTTATAAACTGTACATAAAGGAAGGCAATGATAAAAGTAGTGATGTAGCCAAACTTCACATTGGTTTTTAATTTCTCAAAGACACTGAGCAGTTTCCCTCCATTAAAAACACAACTAAAAGCTGCCTTACAAGGTAACAATACAGCACAACAAATTCTATTCACAAATTAAAAACTTTAAAGAATTTTTTTTTTTTTATATGTGTCAGTTACTTTTTCAAATACTTTTGGAAATTCACATCAGCATGAATTCATCAACCACCGGTTCACATGTTTTTTTTCAGGAGTTATGGTTTTCGAGAAAGTGGCTCCTAAGTTACCGCGTGACCGGTTAAAAGGCTATGTTTTATATCAAGGGAAGTTGGCACAGTGCTCTCAACATACATTCCAGCAGAACTTCAACTGATAGACCGTGCACTGTAGCATGATACTTGTCTCCAAGTCCCTCTTCGCATAGTGTACATTTTAATTGTTTACGATCTATTATAATAATGTTGCACAACCTCCCATATACCAAAAGTATCGAATCCAATCTGTATTGGCAAACATGTCTCAATACAATGCGTATCGTGACACAATATATGATGGTATTATACATATTGCAGTAAATAGAGCTAAAATTACAACTTGCTGTGTACCACCTGGCTAGTCCTAATATGTATATCACATATTGATAATAATCAAAACTACTTTCATTGCACATAGTTAATGAGCAGTGAAGACACTGAACTGAAATGCACTTGTCACAAAAAAAATAAAAGTGTTGTACACATTGTATTCTCATTGTGATACCTTTTTTAACTTAAATTCACTTGTCACAACCCTATTGAGAAAATTAAATGAATGTCATCTTATTAATCTTACATCCATAAACATTATATAAAATAAAGTGCGTTGTAACTCTTCCGTGTCACAACACAAACAGAAGCCGGACAGGTTGCGAAACACGCCCACATGATCAAATAGCTGCTGTGGCTTTTGATGTGTCTAAACAAACACAAGTGACGCGTGTTTCTTATTTATGTTTTTCCATATACAAGAAGCGGAGTTCTCCTTCTGCAGCCAAAGCAAGTCCGAGTCCATTTTGCTTATGGAAATGTTTGCCTCCTGATGGAAATGGTTTTGACCGCGAGACCAGCGACGGGAAATTTTGAATTGTGTCTTGAGAGTCAAATTGAACTCGACGGTTTCACAGCAGTGACGACGTCACAGCCTCTCCTGTTTGTTTTGGAATCTGTTTGGGACTGAAGCTCTTTGACTGCGACGTGTTGCTTGTTCCAATTCCTTTTGTTTGTTGTTTAAAAAAAAATCTATCTGTATAGATATATAGATCTATCTATCTACATGCACACACACACACACACACACACACACACACACACACACACACACACACACACACACACACACACACACACACTGTCGTGCAGAAATCCAGCTTCTTCAGAGGGAAGATTTACAGCTATTTATTTAATTATAGCATTGTTAATTAACCTTTCCCACAACTAAACATTTAAATTAATAATAAAAATAGTCCTTAGATTACTTGATATTGACAATACTTGTCAGGTAAAGCCTTGAAATTGACTCTTTAAAGCTACAAAATGCATTTCAACACATTCTTAGCCTTTTTAAAGACCCAAGAAAGTCAAGCTGTAAATAAGGTAGTTCCCCATTGGAACAGTGCGTTGTGCAGCTTCCACAACATAGATGTGCGTGCGTGACACTGTACATTTGATAACTTTAAAGCTAATTCTTTCATGTTTAGCATGAAAGCTTTACATAATTTTGGAGCGTGCCAATGTTCCCATAGAAATCAATGAGGAAGCTGCTTCTTGTTTCCTTATATTTATTTTTAGGTGAATTTTAACTGATTGCTTTATTTCCTTTTAACAAAAAAAGCAAAAGAGGATGGATGAAGCAAAAGAGCAGCGCATTGTGCACGGTTGTGAGTAAAGTCGCTGTGTTAAGTGGTAGAGAGTAGTAGAGACCAGGCAGTAGAGAAACTGGCAGCCTTGTATTCTTTTTGTTTCCCACCTGTTGTTACAGACTCATAACAGATACCCACCACCACCCTAAGGTGCTGCAGAAACCGACTCTGCATTAACCTCATACGCTCAGTCACACACACGCACTTACTTTCCACCTCTGCTTTAACCCGGAACTGCATCACACCCGGAGCTCATCCCAAAACAGAACTAATAAGTGGAATATCTTTCACTCGTCTCAAACTCACCGGCTCTGCCGACCATACATGATCACTTGAGGAAGGTCGATACGTTTGCCATGTCTGCAAAGGTTTAAAGAAAAATGTCCCTGCAGGAAAAAAAAATGATTGGAAAATGTACTATATTATCTATTTTCTACCAACATTAATGGATCAAATACAAATATGCCCTGAATGTTTTTTTTTAAAAAATGAAGAAAACTTTTTTTCTGTTTTTTGACAACACGGTTGAACACAAGGATATTTTTTTTACCTTAGCCAAAATCTTCTCCACTGTCCTGGAAAAATGTTTTTGGCTTACACTGGCATGCCTCTGCTTGTGTGTCTGTTTTTGTGTTCACCAACTGAAGATGATACTACGTCCTGAAACTAAGACACAAATCTCATATCAAGCAAATACCACTACTACAATAACTACTGCTCAATATTGTAGTTATTATTTAAAGTATGAATACACCCAGAAAGTTTTGTAAAAGTCCTGGATATTTGCTTACCAACCACCTGTATAATGCAGTTCATGTGGTTGAGTAATCTACGGAGAATAATCTATTGGTCAAGCCATAGTTTTATGGTGGGACAATTCTGTTTCGTCGCTGAACATTTCACCGGATAATATCAGAACCATTTATCAATGTTCATGTGTAGACAGATATTTTAGAGGAACTCTGGTCATAAAGATTTGCCGTAAAAAAATGTAACAGTCATGGAAATGTATTGGTAAAATTGTGCAGGAACCTTGTATGTTTCCCGCTTGGATTAGTTTTATTTTTAGCCAGTAGTTTGCTGCAGAAAGAAACTGATCACTGATGTGAAATAATATTTGAAGAGTTGATCTTTTTCTTTCCATCACTCACAGAGCCTTAGAACTGGACAGGACAATAGAAAACTAAACAAGTATTTCTACAGATTCTCTGTGTGCTTTCAGGGCGTGTTTAACCACGCAAAGTGTCTTTCTTTACCACATTTAAAACAATTTTTTTAAGTCTCCTCCTCACCTGTGAGTGAGAGCCGCACCTCGTCCCTCGTCTCAGGTTTCACTGTCGTTGCTCAGGTATGCTCTTCTCCGTCCCAACCCCCCATGAATCCCTCCCTCTTTGCTCTTTGTTGTTGCCAAAGCGATGCTTGGCACAAAACCAATTACCAAAAACCTGTTTTCCGAGATGGCCATTTCCTGCAGACCTGCTGCTGCTGAACCCCCAGTTCTGTATTTTCTTAGTTGGTATTTTTCAGCGGAGCCGCAAAAGGGCTGATTTTTAAAAAATTTTAATTAAAAAAAAAAAAAGGAACTTACCGGTAGCATAAGTGCTGGTTTGCTTCCTGTAGACAGTGTTTCCACACTTGACTAGCAGCTTGAGCACTAATCAAATTGTTGAAATAAAAGTTAGACGCCTACGTAGAGGATAGGCTTACAATTCAAATGTATTGTAGCTTCAACAATCTGTTCAATTGAACAGATCATTGACGAAAAAACTAAACGCAAACTGTTTTGATAATTGATTAATTGTTAAATCCTCTCAAATCTGGAGATTTCCTACAGTTTTTTTTTTTGTCTTCCATCACACTAAACTTAGTATCTTTGGCTTTCAGACAGACATTTAGAGACATCACCTTGGATAACAATCTAGATGGACAGTCACTATTTTCAAACATTTTATCGACCGGACTTTTAATCTAGAAGACTAATCGTCAGTTTATTTGGTTACGACATAAATGATTTGTTGCAGCCCAAGACTATTTTGTCTCTTAAAAGTGTGCTACTGCTGCTGTGATTCACACCTTGGACTGTCTTCTTCTCCATGAGCTAATGGGAATTGCAGTATTGACACCTGTCTGCCGTGCAAAACTGGTTTAAAATAACTTTATGTTGGTCATAACTTAAATATGTAATTTTTAAACCATGCTGTGTGGGAGTATCACTTAAAGAAAAGCACTTCTGATACCAGCGGCTCTTCACACCCGGCTAACAATACCAGATAATGAACTTAATGTCATCCGTTCATGTGATTTTTCACATCTCTGTTGAACTCTTGCGAAACTGACTCTTATGCACTGCCGACACTAGAGCAGTCTGGGCTGTTTGTTGTTTCCACATGGATCACCCCGGCCTTTGCATCGCCTCGGCCTTTGCTGCCTGACTTTTGTTCTTTTTGCATTATTTGCATGTAAGGGCATGCCATAAAAGCAAAAACCAAAGGGATCTGAAGAATCCCGCCCGGGGAGGGGATGGTATGAACTCCAAAACTACTAAAACTTTAGAAATGGTCGTTTCTCTCACTCAGACTTATGCTGCCTGACAGCCCATCAGTATAATTAGTTGACTATATCATGAACCTCAATGATTTAAAATATGTAACGTTTAATAACTGAGCCTCATTTGGACTATGTGTTTACTGACACTCCAAAGTAAGTGTAAGTAGAAGTGTTTCTGAATCAAGCTCTTATTTAAAGCACCGCACATTCCTCCAGCATTGGCGCATCTCTAAACGAGTAACGCAGTCTAGGTCGGGTAATTTGGTGTGGCACGTTGTTTGACTGGATGTTACAGACGAAGACACGCCAGACTATCTTCAGATGAAGACGTGTTTCAGTCGAGGCGTCTTTAATCCATCTTGCTAAAAAGTGTCTGAGACTCATTTTAAAGACCACCGGTGGCCATCTCTTGAGTTTGAGTTCGAAAATGTACTGATGTACTTTTTACATTTTTAATGTACTTTTTTACATTTACAAAAATATTTAGAGTACAGAACTTCAACCAACACTGCCAAATGGATCTTAACAAGAATCCACAGCCATGCTATTAGCCCTGTGAGGCTGTACTTGGGGCACATTGGTGCTTTAAGCCAAATGTTCTTGTTATGAGACTGTAAACTTATGTCCCGCAATGAAGTTTTAAATTAAAATACAATGTAAATTCCTACCAACCAAGAAAACTAAAATCTACGCAGTGATGGAATTTGAAAATTGACATATCTTGAAGGGGAAAAAGACATTTGGTCTCGATTATAAACTGCCACCATCTTTCTCTTCACACTTTTAATTTCACAAGCTTGAGTCCTGCCATAGTCCTTGTGTGACCCTGTTGAGGGTCTTTTAGGTGCAGTTTTTCTTGGAAACCGGACTAAAGAACCGTATCACTTGTGCTACACTCCGCATCACTAAACATTAAGCTGACTTGGTTCCAAGCGCTAACCCAAACTCAGTACCTGCTAACCAGGAGCTGTTGGGTGGTTTTTCTGCAGCAGGAATATGTTAGACTGGGTCAAGACTTTTTGAATCCTCCCTCCCCACCGACCTTTGACTTGGTGCTGTGTGTTTACTCTGCTCCCTTCACTCTTTAAAAACTTCGGCAAAACCAGTACGTTGACGTGGCTACACATTAGTGTTGACGCACAAGCGCCGTTGGATTAGAATGAATATGTTGGTGTCTCGTGAGAGGAAAATCCTACGTCGAGAAGGTGTGGTCCATTCCTCAGTCGCAGATGTGTACATATTCATTACAACACTTTAACACACAAATGTGCAACGCAAAGTCATTCACAACGATCACATGACATCAGGAGCTAAACTGCAGCTTTCTATTTCTGTATTTGTTTATTGGGTGTCGATGGCTATAGACAATAGATTGCGTGTGGATGGTAAAGTTGAGATGTATTGCGCCAGATAAACTTCTGTCTTTTTTACGAACAGCTGATTCATTTATCATTCTTCTTTTCTGACTCACTGAATCTACATTCCTGTTCTGTCAGAGTTCTTTCTTGGCAGTCCGGTCTTTCTGGATACATTTAGTTTCAAAAGTAAAAAGTCATGATGTGCCTTTTTCTTTTTTACATGTTTGGCTGGTCGATGTAAAGACAGTTGCTGCAAACGTTTGCGATCTGTCTCAGCGTTTCTTTGCTTCTGTCGCACCTTTTATTCTTGGGCCTATTTTGGTAATCTATAATCTAAACTATACATGCACTTGTTTTTTCGACATCCATACACTTAGAGCAAATGTATGGACGTCAAAAAACAAGTGCATGTACGGCATTTACTGCCCATACAAAAAGGGCTGCACTGTCAGTTTCTGAAGGGGCGTTTTCAGCACTGGTCTTTGCTCAACACCATTTTACTTAAAGTACAAAATCCCAAAGACCTCAGCATGCTTCAAATGAACTAGGTTAGACTGCATCTAATTTCAGATGATTTCATAACCGCTTCAACCAACAGGGCTGCGGTCAAATAGTCATTTTTGGTTAGAAAGATGCCTAACTGAGTGAAATTACCCGGAAGTACCCAAGTGGCCGCCAGTAGAAGTGCTGGTTAAATTCTCTTAATGCAAAGGAAAGGAGTTTTAATGCTTGCTTACTTTATCTCATTTAGCATTGGAAACACTGGATCTTCCTTTACGAAAGGAAAGGAGATGATGCCGCCCCACAATTCCTTGCAGCTTCAACATTTAAAATGATGCACCATTTGGCCGTTTACAAGAACAAACGATCATGACCGACGAACGCAGATCATGTAAATAACAGTTGCCGTAACTTGGAAAGACTTTCAATCTGTTGAACCTCCTGGAAAACTACAAATGTTATATTGCTGTTGCTAAAAACTGCTGTTGATATTCTCTCTTTGGTGTTGTGCCTTAGCCCCTCATTCTTTTATTTGACTTCAGTTACAGAAGCTTGGATAAGTGTGAAACAGGACAAGCTCTTCAGTCTCGAGTATTATCTTTTGAGTCAACTATTTTGTCACATTACAATAACACACTAAAGTCTACACTTCTAGGTCAAACTGAGTTGTGTGGTGTTTCATTAACTGTATATTCTTATAATCAGATTATAATCTCTATATAAACCATAAATGGATATGTTGTTAGTTTGAAACTAAAGAAATAGTTGGTGTCAAACTAGTTAAGCGTTTACCACGGTTTCACTTTCATATTCCTCCTTTAATTTCTATTTGAACCTCGTTAATGAAGTCACACTATGAACCGGGTTGTTTAAATCGTCTGCACGAAACAACATTATAAGAACACACACGGACAAAGTATTCAAGATCTTTTTTTGTAGTCTATCTTCGGAACATTGTAGTTTTAACGTTGCAGACTGACGTCACTAACATCTGCCTGCCGTCTGGTGATAACTACTCCACTTACTCAGAGTGCAGTTAAATTTACTAAACACTGGTTGTCTAATCCCCACTCCCTCATGAATTCTCCTTACCATCTTTCCTTGACCAGTTTGGATACACGGCAGCAACCATCATTTATTCATTTGAATGCATGTCTTTTTTTAAAATCAAATAACTACTATTGATGATAAAGTAAAAAGATAATTTCTGACCGATAACGCTAACTTCAGGGAATTTTAAATGATTTTTGTGATGGTGGTGAAAAAAGCCTTGCTGTCTGTTATAGTTCTTCGAAAGAAAATCGCCGAGTCGTATATCATAATAGTCCAGACAACTTCAGTCGGGGCTAAAGCCTCGCTATCTTAAATGGCTAATGTGGGTAAAAAAAACCCCTAAATGAAACATTTTCTTTCTCAGAGATACCGGAGGTGCCAAGATGAATCGGCATCGTGTGAACTCCCAGGGTTCCCTGGGGCCTGATGATGAGGTCATGCCGTACAGCGACGACGAGACTGATGACGAACTGGACGTAAGCTCTGAAGAGGAGGAAGCAGAAGAGCCGCCAGGAGCCCCGCAACCCCCGGCGGAAGCGAGGCCAAGCGGTGAGACGCTATAGACATACTTCTGACTTTCTTTTACTTCATTCTATGAATGAACTTCACACATATAAGAACATTTATTTAGTTTCAGTTTGTGCATCGAAGTAAAATATTTATTCTGCAGTTTACATATTACATTTTAGTTAAGGAAACCATATTCAATATTGTGTTCTTTTTCAGAGATGGCATGGAAGGTGAAAGCCAACGACCGACCTTATCACCACCTGCCAGAGTTTCAGAAAAAGGTCTTCCTATGCATCAAGAAGAGCAGATACTCAGTAAGTTCTGTCATGCCTTACATACAACTGCTATTTAATGGACTTTAATTGTCCAAAGGCAACTTTTATCCTTCCCGTTGTTGGTTCTGGTAGAAATTAATCCTGAACTGAGCAAAGCTGACACACTGACCAATAGATTTTGTGTTTGAAATGTTTTGAATGAGCTATTCATCCTGCTGTCTATTTCAAATCAGCCATCAGTCAGCAGGTAAATGGTCTTCCTTCAAGACATTGGTTTCAGTTCATTTTAGTGGTGCAACGGAACCTTAAATTCACAGTTCGGATCAGTCACAGATTGGTTAATCTCAAAAGGAAAAAGGGAGCAAATAACTTTTATAGATCCCTGATTGTGTTTTTTTGCTGCCAATACAAATTACTGACCCTTGATGATCCATACTGGCAGATACAGACCACTTTGCTGTTTGATTATAGCAGCTGGTCTACAAATATCCACACTTTTTTATTCTTTTTTTAATCCACTGTCTCCAAAAAAATAGTTCAACTGCTCTCAAGTCTGTAAACAATTATTAATTTGATATTTTATCCTTTAACTTTGTTATAGTAATTCATAGCGAGGTTTTTCTTAATAAAAACATTGAACATTTTTTTAATGGCAAAGAAATTGATGCACCATAGGTGATGTTGGTTTTGAGTATGAAATACTAAATGTATCTTTCACTGAGCAAACAAGACCATGTGTAAGATAGGCATCAGTTCACTTTAACCTACCTCATACTATACATGTCCATTTTAGGCCTGGTACAACATTTGATAAAATTCCCAAAGAAAAGTGAGAATAAAACATGAATGCCTCGGTAAACTTGTTGTACAATACTAACAAGGAAGTCAGCTGTGTTTTTATTGGAAATTAGTTTTTGTGTTTGCCTCCTCCTTATGTCACTTCTCTGTTTTTGCTGAGTCATTTGAGTGTTTTTGTGTCATCAGTCTTTGCGGAGGCTGAAAGCTGATCGCCCAGTTTAGCTGACCTGGATCTTACTAATGGACACATTAGACACAGCAGGACTTTGTGGGACTGAACCCAAAACATGTTTCGAACAACTTCAACAGTAACCCTTTGTACATTTAGAGTCCTAGGTTGACCCATAAAAATGGTTGAGAGAGATGGTAGACAAGGTTATGAATGTTTAAAAAAATAAATAATGAAACATTTCAGCAAAGCAATACTCTAACAGTGTCACCTGTCCACATACTTTTAGTCTGGTGCTGTTTTTCCTGGTTTAGGCTAGTTCCAGAGTTGGTTATAAGCCAGCCAATTATATAATAAGACTGTGGCGTGTTTCCAACTTTGTCCCAACACTTTATTTGACCTGGTGCATGAAGTCTATTGTCCTGCACAGAGCCCTGACTGTGAGCCCATCCAACACCTTTGGGGTCAGGTGGAACAGTCACTGGCCTCCATGCAGCACAGTTGATGTTGTTCTGTGAAATAAAACTCTCAGAACAGACATGGAGTGGGTAGGGCTTCAGTGTCTTGGTAGGGGGCACTGTGGGAGGGAAGGACTCTCTGCTGAGTGGAAACCAGGCTGTTATGTAAAAGTTCAAAAGGTTATCCTCAGATGAAACCCAGCACTGCCTCAGTACTCCAGACCCCATGATACTTGCCAATTCTGGACAAATGGCTCCTGGTGCAATTGGTTGTCTGTCTGAAAGACAGGCATTCAATTTGATCAGAGAATAATTCAAGCCCTGGCTATGCTAGTCCATGACAATGTGTCCTTAAGCAAAATACTTAACCCTGAATTACCTCGTCTACAATGTCTAGAAAAAATGTAAGTTGCTTTGGATAAAAGCATCAGCTAAATTTCAATGTAATCCACTGCATGCAACAGTACGTACTATGAGAAAATTACTCTACTTTGACATCACCACGACTGCATTCACTTCTTATAGAAGTTAAAAATGCTCAAAATATAAGTAGCAGTGTTTATTAGCATGGTCAAAACTGCCTGATAAGCACTTTAAAACGCGTTGTTTCTGTTATCAATTTGATCAGATAAATAAGCTGGATCTCATCACGATAACGATTATTTTTTTAGTATCCTACAGGCAACATCATACAACTGTTTTCACAGGTTGAGTAGTATTCCATATGACCAACAGACCACATTTCATGTGTAAAATCAGAGGAGTCTCCCTTTTTAAGAGATCATGTACGTTCATCAGCACAGGATAAAATGCTCACTGACTTTGCACCCCATCATATCATTATGTTTCTCCTCGGCAGGGAAACGACATCAAGACTTACAAGTACAACGTCCTCACCTTTCTCCCCTTGAACCTGTACGAGCAGTTTAAGAGAGTGGCCAACCTCTATTTCCTGGCTCTGCTTATCTTACAGGTATATCTGAAAAACACATCAACCCTCTCTTCTGATTTACGGAGTTCTTACAATGATAAAAAGGCCAGTAAGTGCCATCAACTGTTTTATTTTTATTTTATTTTGCTAGATTATTCCAGACATTACTACTCTGCCCTGGTACACAACACTGATTCCTTTGGTGGTGGTGCTGGGAATCACTGCCATCAAAGACCTGGTGGACGATCTGGTAAGACATGACACACGCACGCTGATTAATCAATGTCAGGTTTTTATAATTTATTTCAACAATTTCAATTAGGATTCTTTTTAATCCAAAAAACGTCAAACTTCTGCTGTAGCAACATGTATCTCCAGCAATCCTTCATCCAAAAAACTTTGAGAGAATGCTGTCATTGCTGTCAATAACTTCAGAGAATTTAAATACATTTAATATGTCTAGTCAGTTTTAATTTAGCCAATACACAAGTATATTTGTTTTGAAGCCAAATATTATTTACACAAGGTTGTACATTACATTGTACATACAAGTGCAAAGAAATCAATTTCAGACAAAGATTTAATTACAATTGTTTCAGGCGCGGCACAGGATGGACAAGGAGATCAACAACAGGAAGTGTGACGTGCTACTGGACGGCGGGTCAGAACAAAGAAAATTTTCTACTCTTACTATAAAACAAGATATCCGCCATCTTTAAGAACTAAAGCCATTTTTGAAAAATGCCAGTAGCTCAAATTCTCTGACATATATCCAAATGTGTTTTGTGTTGTATTTGAGTTTTTTTTCTGTACAATGTGGGCCAGTAAGTATATGCTCCCCAAACTTTCTTTTTTAAAAAGTGATGACAACATATAAATATAGAAACTCTGATCGGTCTCTGCTTCAGGTTTCAAGACTCAAAGTGGAGGAACATCCAGGTTGGAGATGTGGTTCGTCTGAAGAAGAACGACTTTATTCCGGTATGAGGATTTTTGCTATTTCCGGCTAACCCAAAAGGGTGACCTTGAAACCAACAGGTTATTAAATGTGAACTTGGTACTATTGATCAATGTATTGTATTACATAAATAAACATACCATATTACCTGGTTACATCTGGTAGAATGGGGGTCCTGTATCCTAGTTAGCTAGTGATAACGTGGCTAACTGCTGTAGATCTGTTCAGTCTCGCGGTCAGTAAGTAAGCCCATCCTAAAGTTAGGGCAGGTAGCTAATGTACTTATATTCTGTTTCCTGCCCGACAGTGATCACTGAATCAAATTATTTGACAATCAAACAGCTGCGAGTGCTATCAGTAGCCCTGTTCGTTCTTGTGTTTTTATTAGGCTGCAGAAAGGTCTGTGAGGTCCAACATCTAGTTTCCTGTTAGCCAAGTTGAGAGCTAATTTTAGGCCCATATGTAAATGCATTGAGCCACTCCTGTAAATTATCTGATGAGTGATAAAGTCAAAGGCTGTGCCAATACCCAGTTTTGTTGCGAGGAACAAAGTAATGGAGTCTGTTAGCTTCGAATAAGAAGAGATCATATGTGACTTTATTGTGCAGTATTGTTCTACAAAGATTTATAAACCCAGATACAATAAAATTTTGATTTAGTTGTGAAATCAACTGATTAACAACAACGACAGTGGCACATTCTCAAACATAGTTTTAGAATATTATTTTCCATTTCTGCTTAATAGATCCCTTTTTAAATCCTGCACACTGGGCCCCTTTGAAGCGGGGCAGAATGCACCTGAAGCAAATTAATGGTCAGATTTGAGTGTTAAACCCTTTAGTCTGCTTGATAAATTCTATTTTTTTTAATACTGTGTATATATATTTTGTTTTTTTCTCTTGAGGCTGACATCCTGCTGTTATCAAGCACCAACCCAAACAGCCTCACCTATGTAGAAACAGCTGAACTTGATGGGTAAGACTCTCCAACTTTTTTTTTGCAAGCCACGATCAGCTGTTAAACTAAACAGCTTCTGCAGGTACCAAATCCACAGCCTGCCACTGATTATCAATACTTAGTTTTGAACTATAGTATTGCTGTGATGTTAAGTAATGGAATATATTTAGTTTAGAGTATTAAGAGCGTTTTTGCTCTGACAACTTTTAGTTTGAGCCGTAGTTTCAGTTCCGTCAACACATGACTCACTGATAAAAGGAGAGCAAATGTGTAAAGAGCTAAACAGGCCTGACCGCGTGAGCGTATGTTTTGCGATTTTTAAATGAAAAACAAAAATCATTACATTCAATTACAATGTTTTTTATTTAAATGGAAGGAAACAGAATTTTATTTTGTTTGGCTGAGATTCTGCTTTCCTCAGGGCTTGGTTTTTAGTCCGTATGTTTTTTTTCCTGCAGGGAAACCAACCTGAAGTTCAAGCTGGGACTCAGAGTGACTGATGAGAAACTGCAGGAGGTTCGTCAGCTGGCTGAGTTTAATGGTAGGCATAGTGCACTACAGTCACTCCAACAGACTTTTCTGAGAACAGAAGAAAGTTGTTATTTTAAATAAAAAATTTACATTCCTAAAATTATTTATTCTATGTATTGAGAGGAATAATAATTCTAACCGTAATGGAAAAAAACTTGAAACATTTTCATTTATACCAACATGGAAAAAAGAACAACTTGATGCAGGATACTCTTATGAAGATCGACGCTCTCCTTAACTTCTGGATATTTCACTTTCTAATATAATTGAAAGCCGCCCTCGTGTCCTTTTTCGTTTCTCTCAAAGCACTGATCGAGTGCGAGGAGCCGAATAACCGCCTGGACAAGTTCATGGGGACGATGCTGTGGGACGGGGTGCGCTACCCTCTAGACCTGGACAACATGCTGCTCCGAGGCTGCACGATTCGCAACACCGAGGCGTGTCACGGACTTGTGATCTTCGCAGGTGCAAAACCCTTGACACAAAATGACGTTGCCACATAAATTATGAAAACATTTCTTTGGATTTACTTACGTTAGGTGACACCTGATCCAGAGGCAGGGACAATGAAATGATTAATTTATTGACTAAAAAGAAAGGAATCGGCAGCAATTTCAATAATTGATAACTTGCTTTCTTTGTCTGACATGATTGTTTGTTGACTATCTTTGGGATTTGGCTGGTTGCCAACACAAAGAAATATTTTTGAAGAAGTCTTCTGCATTTCTCATTATTTTGTACATTTTACACTCCAAACTATTTAGGAATTAGAAAAATTCACTATGACTGATTGCAACGGCTTGCGTTTACCATTTTGATATACGATGTCGTAGGAGCCGACACCAAAATCATGAGGAACGGAGGGAAGACAAGATTCAAGAGGACCAAAATTGACGAGTTGATGAACTACATGGTTTACACGGTAAGACATATAAAATGTGAAACTCATCACCGTAACAAACTTTTTTATTGTAAATACTTTGATTAAAGTGGTAATTTACAAGAACAAGATTGCAAATTTGCAAAACTTGAATATGCTCTAAAATTAGAAAGTCTTAAGTTTGTGACACAAAAACTTGTTGAAAAACACTTTGTTCCACAACTTTGCACGGTTTAATTAACCTTATCACACCACAGAGGCCAACTTTTTAAAGACTGTGGTAACCAAGTGCCAACATTTTGTATTATTTATGATTATGCATTGCCACAGTTTTGCACTTGGCGGCTCAAGTTACAGCAGTCTTTAAAGGTTGGGTCTGTTGTGTGACGAGGTTGATCCAACTTCGCAAAGTTAAATGATGTAGTTCTTTTTATGAATTCATAATATTCCAGCATTTGTCTTGGAATATTACCCTCTAACCTCGTAATTTATTCAATTTTTTTACCTAGACTGGTCCTGGTTGTTCACCAATATTTCTGGTCCTGTTTGAGAGTCACCCATTGAGTAATTGTGTTTCTGATTTCCTTCCTGTAGATCTTCGTGCTGCTGATCCTGGTGGCGGCAGGTCTGGCCATCGGGCACACCTTCTGGTATGATGAGATCGGCTCCAAGGCCTGGTATCTGTTCGACAACAAAAACCAGAGTGCCTCCTACAGAGGCTTCCTCAGCTTCTGGGGATACATCATCGTGCTCAACACCATGGTGCCCATTTCACTATATGTCAGGTAAATAAAACTTCGCCCACATATTTAGGTGTTGGAATGAGTAGTTTTAAGTATACTGGCTTTTTTCATACATACTGTTAAGTGTCTATACGCTCCATAGGAAAGACCTACCACAGAATTTCTATACTCTGGCTAGACATGGGGTTGTTACCAATCTCGGGAAACCTTCGCTTTGATGTAGACCGGCTAAACATTGCGTAGCATTGGCTGGCACTAACCAGACAAACTGTTGTGTCCGGCTCCGTAGACTCTCATGCAATCAAGTTTTTTTCCTTTTCAAGCTACTTTTGTAGATTTCAAGCTAGTCTAACATTGTGTGATAGGGATGCTCACTATCGGCAGAGGTTGGAAGGAGTTTCTATGCAATGAATGTAATGTATGGACATTTTTAATATAGTTTGTTTTACCCTTTTCTAAAATGTAAGAAGAAGGGGTTTGACCTATATTCAAAAAATGTTGGACCAAAAGATCTACTGTTCTTTTGGGAGCTGTTGAGGGACTGATGTCATTTACATGGCTCAGAAGTTAATTTGGCTTTCCTTTGGGAAACATCTGTAGGGAGTTTGCACAGTGCATCTTTAAATCTTCAATTAATACTCTTTAAGTTTAACACAGAGCCACATTTGCTTCCTGGTTAGGTTTGATGTCAAGTTGGCAGCAGGAGTGGCCTCATGGCATTGGTTTCTTCCTCTCTACCAATTTTCCTGTAGACTTCAGCAAGAAAACCTGAGGAGTTCTGACGCACCGTTGTCAGAGAGCAACTCCACCTCCAAGAAATAGTTGTTCAAGTCCAGACTTCATCTCCTATTTGTGTGCTTTGTGTTCAGTGTGGAGGTGATTCGTCTCGGCCAGAGCAAGTTCATCAACTGGGACATGCAGATGTATTACCCAGACAAAGACACACCAGCAAAGGTACATTACTCCTGCTTTTAGAAGTTTAGATTCTAAATGTAACATGCGGAACATCCTGTGCACAGAGGATGTAATACTTTTTCCCAAGAGATGGAAATTACCAATAAATTCCTATTGACATATTTCAGTCCATAGACCTTCATTATCCCCAAATATTATGGGAGGGTGTTGTTTACATCATATGCTGAGGTTTATGTTGCATTTAATAGAAAATGGTAAAAAGCCGACAGTTTAAGTTCCTTCACAATGAAAAGTCATTCACCAGTTTGAAAAGTGCTGTATGTACTCCCATTTCACTAAAACAAAGCAAAAGCTCATATTCATGTATTTGTAGTACTCCACAAAGCCGACACTATATCAATACAATTTATCAGATATTCAGGTAATACGAAAACATGTTAAAAATCAAGTGTATTTTCTAACTATCTCTTTTTTTTAACAGCCATTAACAAAAGATAAAATATTTCTTAACTCAAGGTTCACTTACTAGCTTTTTCCAAAGCTTTTTTAACTGCTTCTCAGCATTTCCAACAGGAAATTGAGTTGTTCTATGTTTTGGCAGCTGATAAAATTACCAAAGATTAATATTGAGATGATAAATCATGGCCGCTGACTATTCTGAACTGAAGAGCACGAAGGAATGCAGTTGGAAAAAAAACAAAGTAGCAGATCGGCAGTGATATCTTTGCCTTGATCATTTTTTCACTTTTCATGAGTGCAGGCTCGAACCACCACCCTGAACGAGCAGCTTGGTCAGATTGAGTACATCTTCTCCGACAAGACGGGAACTCTCACACAGAACATCATGGAGTTCAAGAAATGCACCATCGCTGGACGCAGCTACGGTACGATCCGCTTTAATTCGCACAAATGCAAGAATGCGTCTAAATTTGACATTTTTGTGAGAACTGAGTCTCCTTGGCAAAATTTGGTGCCTCACTCATCTTAGAAATGGAAAGGAACCCATTGAGAAGTGGCGATTAAAGAGAAACGCGAATGACACCTGCTGCTTTTTATCAGAATGAATGCTGTTTTATGATACCAAAGCCATCTGCAGATTTAAGATGTTTTAATGTCATGTTCACATATAACAAAGTTACTTTTACAATGAGAAGCTTATTTTGATGTGTCCTACAAACCAAATTACAATAAAGTTAAAAAATAAATAAAAATAAGGCACAAAATATACTAAAGGTATTGCACAAGAATGTGATGACAATGTTGCACAAACAGTGTACAAAGTGCACTAAACATGGCTACAAATGTACAGTGTGGTTGTGACATGAAGTCAAAAAGTCACATACAAGAAGTTTCTGCAGGTCCTCGAGTGTGTTTTCTCTACCTGAACCTATTCACAACACTGTTATCGGAAAGATGAAGAACAAGCCTTTTAATGATCCCTTTGGTAGGAAACCAAAGAGATAGATAACAGCAGAAAACTGATTGTTGAGTGACAAATCGACCAAAGGTAACCGATTAAAAGTTTGCAAATAGCTTTGCTGTGTCAGTCTGGCATGTGGGTAAGGTGCTTAACAAAGGAAAATGAACATGTCGGGGAACTCCTATGGGGCGCTTTCCGAAGCCTGATACTTTTCTATTCAGCCTGGTTCAATGCCACAGTGCGCAAGTTAAAGCAGACCAAATGCAGAAAGAAGGGACAGATTTTTTTCTCCCACTTTGACTCAAATCCCTTGATCTCAAATTACTTTATTATAGTCACTATTTTTAAGAGTATGATTACTACGTTTCACTCAATATTTATTGTGAAAGCTCCCGAGGTTGGAAAAAAGCTTGTACAAACGTCATAGAAATCAGGAGAAGACAAAAAATATGTTATTCATGAGGTACTTCTTCTTTGCCTCTATCCATGTCTATGTTCTTTATGTATTTATACTGCTATGACTCATTCCAAGTTTTTGCTCTCCTGTCCACAGGTGACCCGACCACAGCAGAGGGAGTGACGCTGGATCGAGGAAAGGTAACGTTTAAATATTAGGGCTAGGAAAAGTTAAAACAATTAAACTGATTCATTTGACTATTTTTCTGCAATTAATCACATTACGTGCCAAATTCAATAATAAATGAAAAAATAGTGTATTGCACGCTTTTATTTTAAAGTAATCTTATCAGCACAATGTAACAGGCACTCTCGGAGCAACAGCAAGTTAACAGTATACAGTTTTTATGAACAGAAGAAACATTTATCTTTTTTCAGGGAACAACATAAACAGTGTGTTTAGTAGTAAGGGCTTACCTTACAAAATGTTTTCAAGGTTTATCAAATTTGCAGGAGAAAATTTTCAATAGAAAAATTATATTTAATTAATTTCCATACTTTAGGTTGTAAATTGATTTTCATATACAAAATTATGATAATATTCAACGGTGTATAACACCAATAAGTGTATATCACCAATAATCACTGAATATTAAAATGAACAACAAGTTGCTCTTCAGATGTAAATTGTTTTGACTGCTAAGCTAAAGAGGGAAAAAACAATATTACAAAAGTAGTATTGTTTTTGATCAGTGAGCTACTTAATAATTGCTGACTATTTGGACTTGTTTTTCCGCCCTGTTAGCCAGTGGACTGGAGCTGGAACCGGCAGGCAGACAGAAAGTTCACGTTCATGGATCATGCTCTGGTTGCCCGCATCCGATCCGGGGAGGATAAAGATGCTAACGAGTTCTTCAAGCTGCTCTCTCTCTGCCATACCGTCATGGTGGAGCACAAAGACGGTAATCCCAAGATCCTGAGTTTGGGGCAAAGGGAGTGGATCTATTGAGCACCTGTGTATCAATCCAAATGCATCCTAAAGAGAATGTTTTGAAATGTGGTTGAATGAGGTGACTCCATAGTCTGTGTTTTATTTACAGGAGATGAAATTTGGAGAAGCAGCACTGGAGAAAAGTGATGTGCTGATATGGACTTATTTTAGACACCCAACTAAATAAATATCAGTTCATGTGTATGCTAGTTTTAGAATATTGTCACGTCTTTAACTCATCTTTCAGCCATTATCAGCCATTTCTGACGTAACTCCAGCCGTTATCTGTGCTCTTATCAAAGCCACCAGACTTAATTATCAAAAATAGTAATTTTACCTCACAGAACAGATGTGTAACTTTTGTGTTTTTAAAAGGGTTACTTTGGATTAATCAGTCACACGATAACAAACAAACCGATCAAGGCGACGGTAGACCTGTGATGTAAAATTATTGTTTCTGTCAGTGGAGTCTGGTTGCTTTGAATAGAGCGTAGATGGATGTAACTGCTTCAATTTCACGTCAGAAAGGGCTTTCTGACGGTAAGATAAAGCTGTAAAAATATTCTAAATGTAGAATATACTTTTCGACATTTACAACTCGTTTTTGCTGCTGTCCCCGTCTACAGCAGTACCCCTGGGCTGGGACTAGAAACTGGGTACAAAATATCCCTCTGAAGCTGCATTAAGCAGCATTTTAGATATTGTCAATGAATATAATGTAAATAAAAAACACAGCACAGATGGGTGCATTAACATAAAAGAGAGAACTGCAGGCATTGCATCGGACAGGGCCTCATGTACAGGTTTACATCTTCCCCTCAGGTGATCTAGTGTACCAGGCGGCGTCCCCCGATGAGGGTGCCCTGGTGACTGCTGCCAGAAACTTCGGCTACGTGTTCCTGTCTCGCACGCAGGACACCATCACCATCAGGGAGATGCATGAGGAGAAAACCTACGAAATGCTGGCATTGCTCGACTTCAACTCTGACCGCAAGCGCATGTCCATCATCTGTACGAGTACACCCACTTAGCTACAAATTTTTGACTCAAGTCCCAACAATTCAAGACCAGTCCTAAACTTTGTGTAGAGGCTAAATACTCTGTTGATTCTCTCTCTCAGTGAAGTTCCCTGATGGACGCATCCGTCTCTACTGTAAAGGAGCCGATACAGTCATCTACGAGCGACTTTCCCCAAACTCGAGACACAAGGAAACCACCCAGACTGATCTGGATGTGAGTCTGCAGAGCCTGCCTCTCATTTACACTGTTGTATTTCACTGCCGTATACAATGAGAAACCGCAACATGCGCGAACGGAGCTGCTTCTGTTTTGAAGGAAACGTGGTTTGTGTTTTTGTGCTTCAGGTCTTTGCTAACGCGACCCTGCGGACGCTGTGCTTGTGCTACAAAGACATCACCACAGCAGAGTTCGAAGCCTGGTCCCGAGCACACAAAGAGGCCCAGGTGGCCATGTCCAACAGAGACGCCGCCCTCGACCACGTTTACGAGCAGATTGAGGGCAACCTAATGGTGAGTGGGATAAACAACAATGGAAATAATTAAATGGAATATAATCATGTTTTTATTAGTGTGGAAGCACTTAAACTAACAAAGTCCACTTTGTTGCAACTTACTACAGCCGCTCAGAAAGGACAAACCAAACACTGGCTTGAGAGGGAGCCTTTTTATTTTTTTACATTACCTAATACACGCATAGAAAAGGCGGGGGTGTGTATTCAGTTTGTTTCAGTCTGAAACCTCACCGATAGGTGCTACTATATCCTACGCACTGCTACCTTAGCTCTATTTTTCATTATTCAATTAAAATCTGTACAAATTAACCGGCCATGTCTCTCTGTCCAGCTGATTGGGGCAACAGCCATCGAGGACAAGTTGCAGGACGGAGTACCGGAGACCATCGCCACATTGGCAAAGGCCGACATCAAGATCTGGGTGCTGACTGGAGATAAGAAAGGTACCATTAGAGTTGCACAGTTAGCTGACTTCAACTTGTGATTTTAAGGCAGTAAGAACCACTGTCTGAATGAAGGTGGGGGGGAACAATTGTTTTTTGGTTGAGGTACATTTTGGCATTTATGAATGAACGTGCCCTCTCTTTATTATGAAACATTAAACTGGATCGACACCAACAATCTTAATCCAATAATGTTGCTGTTATTAAGCTGCTTCCTTCATGCTGTTTTTATAAGTTACAGATCAAACCATTTGTCTGATTAGAACATGCTACGGCATCTTCTTGAATTAATAATAAAATCTTCCACAATATGTTCCATCTTTTCCCCCAGAAACGGCAGAGAACATTGGATATTCTTGTTCACTTTTGACCGACGACATGCAGATCCACTACGGAGAAGACATCAAGTGAGTTGATTTCAAAAGTCACTGCTTAAATAGTAATATAATGATGTCTAATAAAGCATTCAAGATCAACTAAGGAGATCTTTAATATTCCTATTCTACAATATTAGAAGACAGGCTTATGTACATGTTCATATTCATACTTGGCCAAATGCCTTGCTCTCTGGAACTCGGAGTCAAACTTTTATATTATTCTTCATGATAATAATATTAATGACATTAACATTTAATTGTCACATTACGTTGTCTGTTGCGCTCTTGCTTTTTATTTTTTTTACAGTTGTTTTTGACAGTTTTTCCTGTTCCGGAGCAAAGATCCTATGACAGAGGATGTGGTGTGCTGTAAATATTGTGAAGCCCTCTGAGACAAATTTGTGATTTGTGACAAATAAACTAAATTTCACATGAAACCGATCCCTCATCCCTCACCTCAACATCCTGAAGTCAAAGTCTTTTGACTCGTGTAAGAGTTTGTCTGCTGTTTCTGTGTTTGCAGTGTAAAGCTGGGGGTCCGTCAGGCCAACCGGAGAACCGGGCCTCAAACTTCCCGTCGAGGCAAAAAGAAACCCGCGGAGCCTTTCTTTCCTGCGCCGGGCAAAAACGCTCTCATCATCACTGGAGGATGGCTGGTGAGCTCAATGTCAAGATGAACACTTTTTTCAAATGACAAGTTTTGAATTTTGATTGTACTATTTTTTTTTTTTCCCAGAACGAGATTTTGTATGAGAAGAAGAAGAAGCGTCGTCGCCTGCGCCTGCGTCGTCTGGGAAAGCGGGCGCCTGCCACCAACCCTCAGGACGGACAGCCGATGGACGACTGGGAGAAGGAGATGAGACAGGTGCAGTGGCACGAATGTTTAAACATTCTACGCGATTGCATAGATGGTGACATCGAATGACGGGTCGACTCGATAACAAACGCGGTAAACTGTTTCTGCAGATCGACTTTGTGGATATGGCCTGTGAGTGCGAGGCGGTCATCTGCTGCCGCGTCACACCGAAGCAGAAGGGCAATGTGGTGAGTTTGGTGAAGAAGTACAAGAAGGCTGTGACGTTGTCCATCGGAGACGGAGCCAACGACGTCAACATGATCAAGAGTGAGGACGCAAACAAACTTCCCTTTTAAAGCACAAACTGCTTTCTGCGTGCAAAGCATTCCAGTGACTCTACTCTAATCTCTAACCCTCTGGCTTCCCTCCCCCAGCTGCCGACATTGGGGTGGGCATCAGCGGTCAGGAGGGGATGCAGGCCGTCATGTCCAGTGACTACGCCTTCGCTCAGTTCCGCTTCCTGCAGCGCCTCCTGCTGGTGCACGGACGCTGGTCGTACATTCGAATGTGCAAGTTCCTCCGTTTCTTCTTCTTCAAGAACTTCGCTTTCACACTGGTCCACTTCTGGTACTCCTTCTTCAACGGTTACTCAGCACAGGTCAGCAGCATTTGTCCCCGTCAGATGTTTTTAAAACCATAAACTAATTGTGTCCCTGTTTTTTTATTTTTTTGGGGGGTTGCTGGATTTATATGAATATATATGAAATAATTTGGATTATTTTAAGGTTATTCTGTCCCCCATTTTTGTTCAGATATCAGATATTCAGATATCCTTAAACAAAGACAATCTTCTTCAGGGCTTTTGCTCCTGAAAAGTGAAGCCAATGTGGAAGTGGCTTGAACCTGCATTCTCTCTAATGACTATTAGGGGCGACTCCTCTACTTTAAAACAAATATATTATAATAATTGTCAGATTTAAATCAAAGTCTGAGAAAATAACTCCCTTTTATTCCCTCAGTAAACATGAATTTCAAATATTCAATACAGTCTGATGTTCATTGAGTAAATTAAAGTCCATCTACTCACTATATTAATAATTTCTGTCATATTCTGTCTCGGGAGTTTTTCCTGATCCGTTGTGAGGTCCCGGGACAGGGATGTTATGTCTAAAGATGGTAAAGCCCTCTGAGGCTAATTTTATAGTTGTGACTTTGGGCTATATAATATAAACTGAATTGAATTAAATCTAGAGTCAATTTAACCATAAATTAGAGTCTGATTTAGGGCTTCCTCATGTTCCTTCGGTTTGCAAAAAAAATTCAAAATGTCATCGGACATCAATGGGTGACGTCACAGTGACGAAGTCCACTACCTCACAGCTCGCCTTTAATCACAACTTGCGTAACGTGCTGATAATCAACAAACACACTGACTATTGTTCTCCTGTTTGCAGGTCGCCTACGAAGACTGGTTCATTACTCTCTACAATCTCGCTTACAGCAGCTTGCCTGTTCTGCTTGTTGGACTTCTTGACCAGGTAATAAACTGCCTTTGTTAACTCAAATACCAGTCCAGATAAAGGTCATTGGCAGCGGGTACATTATTGGTTTTACAAATACATTTTTTTGTGTATAACTCTTGATTTACCAACATTGTTGAGTGAAAGATAATGTTTAGGATAAGATGTGGGTCAATGTGTTTATTAACCCTCCTCCTCATTCTCCTCTTCTCTCTGCAGGACGTTAATGACAAACTGAGCCTGAAATTCCCTAAACTCTATCAACCCGGCCAGCTGGGGACGTTGTTCAACTACAAGAACTTCTTCGTCAGCTTGTTCCACGGCATCTTCATCTCGCTCATCATCTTCTTCATCCCCTACGGAGCCTTCCTGCAGACCATGGGGCAGGACGGAGAGGCCCCCTCCGACTACCAGTCCTTCGCTGTTGTCACCGCCTCGTCGCTCATTTTTACCGTCAACCTGCAGGTAAGTTACTTTGAGAAATTAATATATATGATGCTGTCATTATGGCATAATTGGGTTTTCCAATCTTAAAGCTAATTAAGGAGAAGTACGAGGTGGAAGTTTTATTTTATTTATTTTGCATGATTGACCTGCTGACCTTCGTCATCTCCTTCCCCCATTTTTGTTCAGATATCTCTGGATACATCCTACTGGACCTTTGTGAACTGCTTTGCGGTCCTGGGCAGCATAGCCATCTACTTTGGCATTATGTTTGACATCCACAGCGCAGGAATCCACGTCATCTTTCCCGCACCGTTCACCTTCACTGGTTAGTTACCAACCGTCCACCACAGTGCGACGCGGTTATTTCTGCTCATCTGGCTTCATATTCTCCTAAACACTCAGAGTTGCTTCTGAAACAAAACAAAAAAAAATGTTTTGTAGCCAGAAAAATAAATTGACAAACAAATGTCTGCACTATGACAAACTAGGCTAAGCTTTTTGAAGGAAAATCAGGTGGCCCCTTGCATGGTAGCCCCAGCTATCAGTAAATGACGAGTAGTGTTTTAGAGCTTACAGCGATCGGAAGACAAGAAAAGCGCCATACAAGTTAATTTACCTTATTACTCGCAGGCCGTCGTCGGACAGAGAATAGTATCCCCTTCGGCACACAGACTGAAGGCAGCGCTTTTAGTCAGTCACATGTGATAAGGTATACTGTACGGCTATTTGAGAGTAACAGCTGAAATGTATTTTCAACAATGGTAAAATATGTATTTCATAATTGGGATATCAGGCCCACACGCCGCTTGTGTGTATTTACAAAGAATAAAGCAAACGCATGACTCAACCTGAAGAATTTTGCTCTAAAGTGACACATCAAACCCCGCTGTCTTCACACTTCTCACAACGCGTATATTGTTTTGTTTGCAGGTGCAGCGTCAAACGCTCTGCGTCAGCCCTACCTGTGGTTAACCATCATCCTGACTGTGGGCATCAGCTTGCTGCCCATCATCTGCATCCAGTTCCTCCATAAAAGCATCTGGCCCTCTATAGGAGATAAGGTACAACATACATGCTTCTAAGTCTGTCTTTAAAATGAAATGGTCATAAGATGTCACTTCTTCCAACACATCAGTGTTCCACTAATGTTCCCTGCTCATCCCCTCCAGATCCAGAGGAACAGGAAGAGGTATGAGATAGAGATGGAAGAGGAGGAGAGGAAAAAGCCGCCGACCTTCCAGCGTGGCCAGCGATCCCGCCGCTCTGCCTACGCTTTCTCTCATTCCCGTGGCTATGCCGACCTCATCTCGTCTGGGAGAAGCATCCGGCGGCGCCCGACAGGCCGCGGGGGGGCCCAGAACAGCATCAGGGAGGTTCCCCAGAGAGAGGCCGAGAACATCTGATGGAGCAAAGTGGGAGATGGAGCAGAACTGTATCCACAAGGAGTTTGAGGAACAATTGGATAGTCTTCATTTTGGTCTGTGGAATCAACGCTTAAGTGGTCAATATCGAAAATGGCACAAAGAAACCCGGTTGGCGTTTAGAGCGACCTCTTCCCGTGGGTTATTTAAGTACCTTACAGGGAGACTTTGACTCCCTGCCGACAGTTTCTCCTCTATGCACAGACTCCTTGTTAATATCCGATTCAAAAAGGGAAAAAAAGCTCACCAAAAAGACTACTGCCGTTATCAGGTTTTTTAAGTCATGCAGCAACTATGTGACTGACAATGTGGTTTAACTCAGGATTTTTAAAAATACAAGCCTTATTTTTAGTCAGTTTGTCCCTGCTTAGGGCTGCTGAGACTGGATGTGGAGCCGTTACGTTATTTAATATGCTTATTTGTGGCATTCAGAGTTTTAGCCGGATGTCTTGATGTGTTTTATTCAAATAAATAAGATATCTATTCATGCCAGTCAATTTGTCCGTTAGCTGCATTAAATCAGACATTAGTTTAGTTTTACTTCCATATGTTGAGATGCAAATACAAAGATTGTCCTTCAAATTACAGCAGGCTCAAGCTGAACATATCAAGGTGTATGCTATTTTAATGTTTTATTATAAATAATGACGGGATGTTACTATGCCAGGCTATGCATGGTGGTTGGATGTTCTAAAGTGTGTCTTAATTTAAAAATAACTTGTAAATAGTGATTTTCCATCCTGTGCTGCATCATCTGTCCAAAGTGTCCCTACCAGATTGATATTATAGTCACTACTTTAAGGGACCTCACCCTTTTTGTTTTTGCCTTAAAATCTTTTATATACCTCTTTCAAACCCGATTCCCATCATTGGTTCTATATCTCATCTTTTTGTTCTTTTAATATATCCTGAGATGCCTGAAAGATACTGTACGAAAGCTGCAAGGAGCTCTAGTTTGTCTTCCTTCAATAACCGTGTTTGCAGAATGTAAATTCAAGCACTACTTCCAATGGAAGGATACGCAGCAAGGAGGTTTAGGATTATCTCCATTTGATAATGTCTAGGGAGGTTGTTTTTTTTTTTTTACTTCTTGGAAGTTACATTGCATGTGACACAATGAGGATTCCTGATAATAATAACTTTCTTAAAACAGCAGTAAGCCAAAACTGACACATTCCTGTTCTGTTACTATATCACCTCGTACTGTATGCGGACAATATCTTTTTATTACGGAATGAATGGAGGCTGCTGATTGTACCGGCAACAGTTTGGTCTCTGTCATACGACTGTATTTTATCGCGTGGTTGTTAATAAAAGCCAAGGGCACATTTGGCAATCTAAAAAACAAGTGTTAATTTATTGTGGCTCTCATTTTATTTGTTTTAATTTAACGTGATTAAGGCAATATTAATATTAAGAACTACCTAAGTGTCAGTAGTTGGCGAAATTTTTCAGGAACTTTTTTTTTATTTGAAAATAAGTTTTTTGAGTGTCCAATATAAATCAGGTTTACATGTTATCTATCTGTAATAATTTAAATACATACAGTGGTGTTTAGTATAATTATTGAATGCATTTAATTTGATATAAAATAATATAACTCTTAACAGGAACTTTTTTGGGGGGATGAAATAAATTCCTAGTTTCATGAATATGTAGCTGTGATTATACAGTGACCAACAGATACATTTTCTAGGGAGGTTCTTCAGAAGCTGTGCAATGAGAAAATAAGATAAGGAAAAATAGTTATAATTCATCAGGAGTATTTGTGAATAGCCTCCACCTCCCGCTGAAGCATCTTCTCGTCTCTCTCTCGGTCCTGGATGTTCTGCTGAATCTTCTGTCGACTCGCCCCGAGGGCTTTCTGCCTCTCAGTCCTTTCTGCCTCTCAGTCCTTTCTGCTGCAGCTGAGACTGTGTCGTGACCTCTATGTTTGTCCATGGAGCACAGATAACAGATACAGTGTTGATCAGTGCGGCAGACGGTCTTCATTACCTCGTTGTGATGAGTACAGATGTTCTCCTGAAGCTCCTTGGAGGGGTCCACCAGCTTGTGATTCTCAAAGGCAAGGGATTCATAGTGAGGCTTGAGGTGATGCTCACAGTAGGAGACCACACACTGCAGGCAGGACTTTAGGGCTTTCAGTTTTCTCCCAGTGCAGAAATCACAGGCCACATCTTCAGGTCCCGCATAGCGGGAGCAGCAGCTTGGAGTCCCGCCCTCTTCACTTCCTCCACTAAATCTGCCAGCATGGTGTTTTTCATCAGCAAAGGCCTCGGTGTGAAGGCCAGTCTGCACTGAGGACAGCTAAAGATATTCTTCCTGTCCTCTTCATCCCAGTGGCTTTTGATACAACTCATGCAGTAGTTGTGTCCACATGAAGTTGTCACTGGATTACTAAGTAGATCCAGACAGATCGAACAGCAGAGCTTTTCCTGGTCCACCTGAATTCCTTGCTGCACCATTTTATCTCTGAGACAGAGAATACAGTTTCACTTTGGCACACAATATATCAGCTGGGAACTGAGCTCCCTTTTTCATGTTTACTGGTATTCATTGAATGAGGCGTGACCACTTGCACCTTACAGAATGTTGGTTACACCCATATGTGAACTTGCAGATCTGTGAGGGGCGGAGGAAGCAGGCAACACAAGGACTGACTGGAAATGGCTGTGTTTGAGAGCAGGGCGAGGAAGGAGGACTTATCAGGCATAAGAGGAACTACACAGCCTGTCCTCCTTTAGAACACAACCTCATCGAGCATTTGTCCAAACAGTATATTATGTCCCATATTTAAATGCATATTATTTACCATGATCTTTTCCTGAACCTAACCAAGTAGCTTTGTTTTGTTATTCACAGAGTGGTCAGGTGGAAACTTGGTGGTTGAAGTGAAAACATGAATGGTCCCATTAAGAGTCAGTGTTTGGTTTGTCCAATCTCGGCTACCGAAGGAACTTAGTGGTCAATTTATTTTCAGGTGATTATACACAAATTAAAACATGCCTAATAATATTATATTGCATTCATGCTACTGTACCTTTAACAAAAAGGTTCAGCCTTGACCTGTTGGAGAACTAGCCAAGGGTTTGCTAACTGGTAACAATCAGAGAGGCCATAGTTTGTAGGAGAGAAGCAAAATTGCCACATTGCTTTAGATGAGAACTGAAGCAGATAGGGATGTTTTGTAAGAAGAAAGAGCCTTGGTAGGAGGGCGCATGTACAGAAAAGGAATCAAGGAAAAGGTTGTTTTGAGTACCATGCTCCGAGAATTAAAAAACTGTGACAATACTGACGTGATTCTTGTCTTGTGGCTCATTGTCAAAGTGGAATTGCAAAATTGCCACTACACAGGTTTTGATACATTCTAGGGAGAGGAGTGGTTGAAGCAAGTAAGCGTGTTTTAGATTCTCCTCTTTAGAACATGAAGTGATGTGTTTCAGATTAGATCAGATTGGAAGGATTCCACCTAAAAAAACATCCTCCTCACACAGCACAACCTCAGATTACCCTGCTCAGAGAAGAAATCAATGTTTTGACCTCGTCCTCTGTCCCTTTAGTAGACTTTGGTTTATGTATGGAGCAGCTGTATGACACAATGTTCAACACACCCATCTAATTAATTATGAGTCATTTTTGTTCACTTCATAGCTCACCTTTTACAACCCAGTTATAGAAGCTGTCTTGTGGTCACCACTTGTATTTTGGACTGTAGCCTGACCGTGTCACAGTGCAGGGAACACTCATACAGGGATTAGACCCAAATGCAGAGAGTTGAGGAGGAAGCAGGACTACTGAAATCATTTATTGACAAGTCAGTTTACTGGTGGCAAAGGTACAAATAGTCAGAAGGCTGCAGGGAAACTGACAATCAGAACACATGACAATGAGGGGTAGCTGGCAAAAAACAACAACTAAGGAACAGTTTTATGTGAGAATGACTAATTGGGGAAGTGAGGACACATGTGCAGGAGGTCAAGCCCTGGCAGGAATTATGAGGGACAGGTGAAACTGATCTGGGTGGGTCAGCCAATCGAAACTTTTGTGAAAACAAAATGGCAAAAACTGAGGTGATCTGAAACAAAAGTACAGGTGAATAATGAAGTAGAATAGGGAACACTGAATAAATGAATGAAACAAATGGAAGACATGGATGAGGCAATCTTAAGGCTGATTTATACTCGGGTTTTACGCAGACACGCAACCACGCAAGCCACGCATGGCCGACCTTGCGTGGTCAAATCGGCCATTTTGCGTGCTTGCATGCGTCACCCAAAATTTCTGACTGTCCGTCAAAGCAACGCGAGCCGTACGCAGCCCGGAAGGCTGTGATTGGTCCGCTAACCACATCCTTTCTGAGTCTCTCATTTCCGGTTTCATAGCATATTTTAGGGAGGTGCACGTCAGCTGTGGCGTAGGGGTCTGCGTCGACGCGGTACTACGCCGTAGGTACGCCGTCGACCTGACGCAGAAGCATGAACTAGGCTTGAGCCGCAATTGCAATTCTGAATGCACCTCTATTCAAGGTGTTACGGTACGGGGGCGGTACGCAGCACAAAGAAGCCGAGCCTAAAAGCTCAAATGAAATAATGATATTCATATTTAAACGGCATATCCTTAAACTTGTAAATTAAAAGTACAACGCAGCCTTGTTCAGACTGATCCCTGCTCTGTCCATGTGTATGGCCTTGAGATTTTACTGTTTGGGTGAAAATTGAATTCAAATTCAGCTTCAATGACATCATGATAATTGTGATATGATAATTCAAAATCAGCGACAATGTAATAATGATATTCATAATTTCACAATATTCACACTGCAATAAAAACAGATCCTTAAATTTGTAACTTCATTGCCTCAAGGTTGATGTGAAATGCATGCTGATACCTTAGCACCTCAAGTAAATACACGCATAAGTCAGCTTCCAAAGGAGGTCAAGCGTTTACTTAGCTGTGCTTCCTATAAAAACTGTTTTCCATGGAATTCATTTAGATTTCAAGGAAAGACGTGAATAAACAGGAAGTAAAACAGAAAAAAGCAGAAGAAAGCTAAACACAGAATACAGAAAATAAGACAAGTCAAAATCTCTGCTGTGCTGAAAGACTTTTAAAAGTCACCAAAGGAAAACTCGGCCAAGGGGGACACCTCGTGGTGAAAAAGTGACATAAAAAACAAATCCAACCCAACTGAAGCATGTAGGACTAAGGGGCTGGGAGTGGAGACGGATATATGAAAATATTGACACACTGACATTGTTGAACAAATTAACATGTGCTCCTTCCCTGACTGACTCCTTTTCCTGACAGGCTGCCGTTCAAAAGACAGACGCAGAAACCATAAAATGGGACATTGCGCTTTCTAACATCAACATTATCTTTATTCTTCTGCATGAGCAGGTTCATAATTAAAGTGTCACTATGGGTCTTTGGATATATTTATTTGTATTGCTCAGTATTTTGTAACATTTTATAGACCAAATAATCAATCAATTATTTGAGAATATGCATCAACTTAACGTAAATTTCAACCCATATATACATATTTATGTGTCATTATCATTACTTTGATACTTTTTATACACTACAGGGATAATATACAGGTTCAACAGACTGCATTTATGAAGTGAATATGTAAGAAAGACAGTACTAGTACTTGAAAAGGATTTACTGATTGCATGTGAACAAAATAAATATTTTTTTTTCCCCTCTCAAAAAAAAAAGAAAAGTATTTCTTGTAAGTTTGTGAAAATTCTACAAGAAAAGGCAGTATGCTCCTTATTAATGAACTGTCTTTCTCAGTCTGGCCTGAGAAGCAACTGACATTTACTTAAATATATACCTGTGCTGAAAAGTCTTCAAAACATATCTCTATACATCAGTGGCAGGCCGTCAGGGCCTTCTAAGCCTTCTCTGAATTATAGTTTATATTATGGTTATAACTGTTTTATAATTTTGCTTTTAATCGTGCTGCGTTTGCTCTGAAGCAGCGATCTGTAGAGGCGTCATCATGGCACCCTGCGAGGCGTCACTACGGAGGCCTTTAAGGGATACTATTGGATTACGGCCTTCGCCAGATTGGGTTTTTTAAACTGCCAAAGAACGGAAGTGATCATATGTGGATTGTGGAGAATTGACACTGCTTATGTCTCTGCAACGACCTGTCAATCAAAGTAAACCCACCCTAAAGTATACCCTGCATTATGGTCTGTTTGACTAAATAAAACAACATTTACTAAATGAAAATTATGCTGAATTGAAGAAGACTTGAAACTCTCTTGTTACTGATATGAGAGGGAGTCTATATTACTTGGATGTGTCCAAAATTGAATCGCTCTTTTATCGTATCCATCTATCTATGTTCTAAGTGGGTATCGGTCTAATTATGCGCTGCATGCATTATTTCGAGTTTCCTCCGGACATATCGGAGAATCTTACAGAACTCTTCACTAAGTATCAACATATGATAACAATGAGGGCTGTGTGAGGCAGCCAAAATGGACAGAGATCCAGAAATACAAGAGAACCTCAAACGCTAGCTCTGTAGTCTTTGTATCATGGTCCTGGACTTTTATTGACAGCAGTGGTTGAGTCATTAAGGCTTTTATAACTCTAGTTATGGAAAGAAATTCTGGAAATGCAAACCAACTGAACATAAGATCTTCACACAGTGGTGAAAATATCTGCACCTGCAGCTTTGTGAATATACATCACGGTGTGTGTTGTGTATTTGAGTGAAGCAGTACCGGTTGGAGCCTCTGGGCGTCACTGCAGGACTGCATCTGTCTCCCTCAGCTGTGCTCTGATTCCTCTCAGCATGTGTGAAGTTCAGGTGCAGGAGCTGAGCACGGCAGCTCACATGGTACAGACACATCTCTACAGGTTTTGTTTTTTCCCTCATAGATCATATTTTTCCATCATATGTTCCCGCAGCTTCCCTGACTGTGTAGTTTGAGTCCCGTTCAACACTTTCCCCCGACGTGGCCCCCGTTCCCTCAGTGAAGAAGTTATTTATTTTAATGTGCTTAATGTTTTTGTGCCCATGGAGCACACACTGGACACATCATGAGATTCTTAATTTATTACATGTCTCTGATTTGTAGACGTTTAGTTTTAATCCAAGCGATCAATCGCTCCTTCCTTCTGCACACGCTTGACATTTGTTTAGTTTGTGCTTATTTGTCTTATTAAATTTACACTGCATAAAATAGTCACT
The DNA here is from genome assembly GCF_023055335.1 of Clinocottus analis. Lineage (NCBI taxonomy): Eukaryota > Metazoa > Chordata > Actinopteri > Perciformes > Cottidae > Clinocottus > Clinocottus analis. Next base: position 11,118,616 of record NW_027175854.1, on the reverse strand, counting down.
CTTTGATCATCATTTCTGCTCTAGTGGAGCTGACAGTGTTGTAAAATACCAAACATCCACTTGGAGGCACTTTTTTGTGAATCCACCAAAAAAAAAACTTTTTTATCACTGCATCCATCAATCCATCAATGAAAGTAAATCTGACTGCCAGCTGCCAGCAGCCCGCAGGTTTCTTTCATATGCGTCACTTTACTAAAGAGTGTGATTTCTTTGGACATTCATTTTAATTTCATCATCTTCATCGTTACTAAGAGGCCGTCAGACATATACAGTAGACTGTGATGGAAAAGCGCAATAATAAGAGTGATCTATCTCTTTATTAACAGTCATCAATAAAGTTAGTGCAGGTTCAGAATTGTTTCCTTTTGGTGCTGATTTTTTCTCAGATAAAGACCAGACAGAGGCAACTTTAAATCTATACGAAGAGCACACACACAAAAATATATGCAAAAATTCTCTCACGAGAAATAACCAAAACAAAGGTGTTTTATGAGCTTTTAACTACATTTAAGTCAATAAATAACTTAATTGTATACCCTTAAATCCCTTACACATTTATATATTAACATTTAATGGTTTCTCCTGGTTAAGGCAATCCTACATGAATAGCATCAAACCCCATCTGGGTTTAAAAAGTTAAGATTCTACCCAATTCATCCCGGCAACCAATAAAACGACTGCTGTAACACTGCTAACAGCATGTTAAATCACCTTCTTTTTTTCTCTTTTTTGGCCGCTATCTCTCAGTCTCTCTGTCAAATCTGCATTAGTTCCACATCGGAGGCCTCCAGGCGGACTTAGATAATGCTCTCCATATTTACAGTGGCAGGAGGATTGGGAGTTTTTTTTTGACTAGATCCCATTTGTGTGAACCTATTAACGCTGAGCGCTCTGAGCTCCCTCTGATACGCCTCTGAGATTAGGGAATGGTATTACTGTAAGAGGATCGACTCGCCTCGAGGTGAGGGCCGAATATACAGAGAGAGAGAGCGAGAGAGAGCGAGAGAGAGAGAAAGAGATAGAGAGAGAGACAGAGAGAGAGAGAGAGAGAGAGAGAGAGAGAGAAAGAGAGAGAGAGAGAGAAAGAGAAGGAGGATGCTCACACAGATAGGACCACACACTCCCCAGGAAAAAAATCAGGACCTGGCAGTGAGAGCGGGAAAGAGACAGACGGAGGAACACACACACACACACACACACACACACACACACACACACACACACACACACACACACACACACACACACACACACACACACACACACACACAAACACTTCAGAACCATGGAGTGAAACCGAGGACCTGCAATGATAACAATGGTGACGGAGGTTACATTGACTTGAATGATGCTGCGTTCCAGCTCTACTCAGTCGTGTTGGAAGGAGATATTTTCACGACAATATTAAACAAGATATTAGAGCTAGCGTTAGGAAGTTAAATAGGTCATAATTCCCTCTATAATCTCTATAGCTCTCTATAATACATAATTGATTGACTGACTGATGCCAAGATTAATTTTTGATCAAACAAGTATTTAAATAAATACACAAAGTATTTCATAATCATTTGAACTGTTTCAAATCAGATTGAAAAAATCCACTTTAGATGACAAGATAGCATTTACATTTTTTTCTTTTTGAAATCCTTTTTTCTTGATGGTTTAATTAAAACAAAAATGTATTTTTTGAATTGTCATTATATATTTACAAAGCGCTCCGGAAATGAGCTTCCACTTGGAATAGAAAAGGCTTTCTGATTATCTCTGTTTTTAAAATGTAATCCCTCGTTGCACAAGAAAACATACATCTCCCCTAAATACAGCAGGTTCAAAGTTAAACTGGACGGCCGATCTGTAAACAATGATTGATGTTTATCCCGCTGACAGTTTTAGGTAACAACTTCACTTTTTACCCTCAATGTTTCTTAATAATTGACTTGGTTATGTTGACATAATGGAGAAAACTATCACAATAAGACCCGAGTTGAATGGAACCTCCATCTAGTGTAACAGAGATTATTTCCCTTTTGTGTATTGTAACCTTTGGATGTCTCATTCTGGTTTGCTATGCTACGTGTGTGTGTGTGTGTGTGTGTGTGTGTGTGTGTGTTTGTGTGTGTTCCTCAGTCAGGAGGGGGAGGATGTCCCTCCCTCCTGCAGAGCTCCGTGTCATAATTTATGCCTTAAAAAGCATGAATTTTTCAGCGCACAGTGGCAGGGATGGCACTTCATGTTTACGACAATCATTTCCTTAGTGAAAGATTCATGTGGATGTGGTGCTTTATGAATCTTTCAAGGTACAAACAGCAATACCAATGCTCAGAGCTTTGAGCTCCCTGGCCGGTCGCCGTCGCAACAGCCGTACGAACAGCGATGTGTCTGGGAACGAAACACACGACTAAGTGAGCGTGGAAATAATAGCCCATCCTTCCTCCTTTTTTAATGCCTAAAAAAAAAATCTTTACAATTTTTCAAAGCATTTTTGTTCTCTTATGTTGAATTGATTGCACATTTAGGTTTCACAGGTTTTTAAAATAGGTGCTGACATCACAGACACCAAGCTAGGGCTAAAACATTATTTTCCTTTAGGAACACAAAATAAAATGTCATGACTTAACAAATAGAAAGCTCTCCTGACGGTGCGGGCCTGTGAGGCGTCAGAGAGACACACATTACCAACAGAGGAAGCTCTCACAGGTTGTCATTTTATCCGACACACTGGTAGCATCTGGCGGCATAGTTTCAGATCGCATCCAACTGAATACACTTCCGCCACACTTTTTACCTATTTCGACATTGCGCCAGCGTTAGCCAGCAAGTACAAAACAAAGCTAAGCTAATGTGCTAATGAGTCTGCTAACCGTTTAGCTGGTGCAAAATGGTGAACCAATAGTCCCGTCCCCACAATAATATTCTTTATTTGTGTGTTGTGTTTCATAAATGCTTTTTCATCAGGGTTCTGAAATCTGCAGTTTCTCTAATGGCCACTAGATGCTTCTCCTCAGAAATGCATTATTGTATTGAAGTGAATGGTCCCTATCTGTTTCTCCTCTGTACTACAGTAAGCGACATTCTTAGCTGTCATAGTCGTCACTGTACCAGAGCTTTGCAACAAGGCTTTAAACGCACCATGTTGGCAACAGCTTTATTTGAAATGTTTTGAGATTTGATCAGACGGGGAGCAGTGAAGCATACCAGCCGGTACGGCCAATGTGGAAGCCGGCTATTATTAGTCCATCTAAAAAAGGTTGGACGGGCCACTGTCACCCTGATATTCACTGTCGCTCCTCCGCTGAGTGGAAGCATGTCCTCCTTTAAAAATCACATTTATCTGTTGCCTGGAAGCTGCAGTGGCATGGTGGAAATCTTTCATCTTGCCTGTGTAGTGCCCTTCAGAGGGCCCTACCGGCTGTTTGGATTTTAGCCAAGGTTACTATAGAAACACACAGAAGGAGAAGTGCAGGGAAACGGGGAAGGGCTTGCTCATGCTACTGGCAAAACACACACATTTAGTATAAAAAACACAAAATGCAGCCGTATGACTTATTTTATGTAATATAATCAGCATGGAGATTTTGAGGAGGGAGATGAACTGATTGATGGTTTAGTTAGTTAACTGGCTGTTTGTTAGAATGATTCATCCACTAAAGACAGCGGAGGATCAGCTCGTGACACTAGACTTCCTCGTCCACAGACGATTGTGTTCACAAAAGAGCCGAATCCTTTAAAGGTCCGTTCTGCAAATGTAACGGACACACACACACACACACACACACACACACACACACACACACACACACACATACAAACACACACACATACACACACACACACACACACACACACACATGCACACACATACACACACACACACACACACACGCAGCCTTATTTTGGGATAAATTATAAATTATCTCTTTGCGTACAAAGAAGACAAAAGCCTACAAATCTATTTATATTTAGTTATTTTCTTTGTTGTTGTTTGTCTCAACAGAGAGATCATATTAATGTGTGTGTGTGTGTGTGTGTGTGTGTGTGTGTGTGCGTGTGCGTGTGCGTGTGAGTATGAGTGAGTGTTATTCTGTTTGAGTTGAGTTTGATAGTCACGGCAGACACCTGCACAGATCACAGCCGAAAGATTTAAATCGTGTTGACTGGGAGAGTATGGAGCCGACGAACGAACAGATGAATTCATTAAACTGCTGATCAAACGTATTAAATTAAAAAGTATGTTTGATTGAAGTCAAACCCCACCGAATGCACTCAACATGCATATTAAAGAAAAAACAACATCGACGTGAATAAATGCACACCTGAGTGAGGGAGCAATGACTGACTGGATGAACAAGCAAGAAGGAGTGAATGTGTAAGTAGACGTTGGGTAAACGAATGAGGAAAAGATGATCAAATTATTTCATCGATCAGCTTCAAAGTGCAAATGTTGATTGGAGACTGTGCTGATTGACTGATGGCTACATCTTACCTGGGAATGTTGGCGCTTTGATTATATGTGCAAATTACAATTGCAATTTAAATTAAAGCATGGAAAAATTGCATTGGAATGTTCATACTATTCTTTAGTTTTTATAAATCCTTTTTAAACATTTGTGCAGGGCAGGGGTGATGTCCAGTTCAGAAAACTGAAGCCGATTATGAAGTGTTTTATAACTTGCATTCTCGCTACTGGCCCTCAGGGGGCAACTCCTCAGGTTGTAAAAACATGTCTGATTGTATACATTTGTTATATATACAATCAGAGTTATGTTGAGAACATAACTCTACTTCTCTCTTAGTTTATTACAGTCAACATTGTAAACATGAGTGTAGGTCTCAATCTCTAGTTCAAAATCTTCTTCAATACAGCATGATGCTCATTTAGTAAATTATGCTAAAGTCTGCTTTATGGTGGGCTTACTGGGATCCTCGACAGCAGTAGCTGTTTGAGCAAAAATAAAAACATAACATGTTTGCTTTGAACGGAAGATGCCGCCTGGTGGCCGTAATAATCATGCATCTTGTCCATTAGGACCAGAGGAAGAAGGCGGGTGAATGTCTGGGTGGATGGGTCAGCCAACAAAAACATTGGATTTTGACGTGAAGGATTGCTTTTTCTAACTGAAGTCGTGACATAAACCAGGACATGTAGCCACTCGTTAAGCAATGACAAATTACACTGTCCATCTCATACAAGTAAAAAGAAATAGCGTAACAGGGTTTTGTCATTACTGTTTGAGGTCTTGTTGTGGACTACAAGCACAACCTAGTTGGCTGAAGTAAAAAGATGTGTCTCCTCTGCCCTCCATGTAGTCTGGACACACCGGTGTGTCCGGCTGCATCCTTTCATCTGATATTAGCTCCACCTCAGGAGTGTGATCAGCTGATCACTCAAACAGACCGGTGACTGGCCGATTGGTCTCAAATGTCTGTCGTCAGTGTGGAAGTTCTTTAGCCCAAGTGAAGCCATAACGCTTGGCCCAAAATAAGCTGTGGATGAACAGTCTCCAAAACATTTTGAACGACGAATTCAATTTGCTCCCATCGTGCTGCTCAGAGTCGTCACAGGGACCGGCTCTCTCCTGCTGCTACAGGAGCTGATGGCTAATGTCAACGGAGGTTGCGTTGACTGAATCCTGATGCATTCAAGCTCTGGAAAATGATAACTCTACCATGATGTGTTCAAATTTTATCTTGTAAAAATTCCGATTTTGGCAAGGAGATGTTTTTCACAGCAATAATATTGGATGTTAGACAGGGAATCATAACCTGTTAACTTCCTAACACTAGTTAGGGTTATTAATGGCAATACATGCTTTAATCAAATCAAGTATTTATATTAAACAGCATAAATTTATATTCTAATCACTTAAGTGGAGTTTTTATGCAAATGACTACTATAGATGACAATAACAACGTGAAATGATTACATTTGGAGTTGTCCACAGTTTCCACTGACTTCAGGACAATTTAGGTTATTTTTCAAGGCAGTGGGGAAAGAAGTTAGTTCGGACCTTTGGTTTAAATTCTAATCTTTGAAAGAAAATATGATTTGGCGTAATACAATTCTATTTGAAATTGTTCATTTGGATTGAACTCAAAGGTCTGATGCACCGTAGAGATGCAATTGCATTAAATACGCTCTGTATGCTAATGTGTGTGCGTGTTTGTTGGTGTGTTCAAATAAAGCATTTCAAATGTGTGAGTGCAGCTGCGAAGAACCCCTGCAAGTTGTTTGATTGCCCTCTTCTACCCATTACAACCCTCCTCAGTCCGTCCACTCATCCTTCCATCCTTCATTAAGGTATTAGGTGAAATGACACCAATATTTTTGTTTACAGGAGTCATCCTCAATCCAGGCGTTTATCAGTGTCCATTCAACCAATCGAGGATAGTCTTTCCTCCAGATTTTAATTTCAGCACAGAAATAAATCCCTGGTGTATTTCGCATAAATTAGCTCAAGGACTTGCAGCATTGCTTTGCATTAGGTGTGAGAACACACTCTTGTTTTCCTGAAGTATCTTGTTCGCTAGCCAACGAGTCACCAATACAAAAAATTGTCACGTCGCAGTGTTCTGTGCTCTCTGAGCCACTATGCTGATGTCTCTGTTTCTGAACGTTCAACACCCTCCTGATATACAATATGTGTTTACTCTGACTCAATCCCACGTACACATTCCTTCTGTTGTAAATACACACTAGAGCACTGAATGTCTCTTAATCCGCTGCTGGAAATAGTACCCAACAAATGCCTTATTTTCACCCTTTTGGGTAAAATGTGTCAGAAAATGCTAGTGACCAGCTGTTTCATAAAATATTTGGGCCTTTTTTTATTTTCAAAATAAAATTTTGTGAGCTTTGCAAAGATGTATGTCTCCAGCAGGAGTGTATATACTTGTGGCTGCATGAGTGCCACAGACAGGGAAGTCAAAATAGGGATTAATACTAGCCTCATCTTTTATGTCATAAAACATGTTGAAAATATTCTGACTGATGGGATTAAAATGACAATAAAGAGTACAACAGTATGCATCAGCACATTGTTACACATGCAACACAAAAGTATCACAGCACTGTGTAACACTGTGGGATATGCTCTCTAAACAGGCTTTTTTTTTTCATTAAAGCGCCCTCTCCTTTTATGCGTAACCTAATTCTTCATAACATTTCAACTCCCTCGGCTCACTTCACCCCCCCAGGGGACTCCGAAATCTCTTCCTCCCCTATTCCAATAACTTTATTAACATGAAACATTTATGATATATATCTCATTTAGCTGGACAAAGTTAGCACTCAGTTTTAGCATGTGTGGCCCCACAGGGAATAGAACTCTCAACCAGAGCTGTTTGAGTGCCTTGCTCTGCCGATTAGGGACAGCGGATCAGTAAACTGCTTCACCCAGGGGATAAGAAAAAGCCAACAAAAAATAGGAAGTGTGGATTTTAACCGATAAATCAAACTAATACGTTATCGTTATGTAAATTTTAACCTCAGAGGGCAGTTTCACTTAGTACTGATGTAGGTGTGTGTTTGCATGTATCTCACATATACACACTCTCACACAGAAGACATTGTTCTCCACCAGCTGAGACCCAAACAATACAAATAAGACATTATAAAAATCCTCTTGGTTTCTCCCTTCCAGCAGAGGTAATACCACTGCTCTCTGTCATCCCTCTCACTTCCTTTCTGTTCTTTGTTCCTACCTTTCTTTAATGAAGACTCAAATGATGCTTTCTGTCACTAACTCTCTGCCACTGTTCAGCTTTTTTTTTTACTCTTTTGCAGCCGACAGAAAGAAAATACTGCATTAAACTATATACTGTATGTGAAGCTGCACCTAATCACTGTTTTAACCAGGTGGCAATCTCCGGTCCTAAAAAGTGAAGCCAATGCTGAAAATTGCATAAATTTCAATAACCATCAGGTGGCGACTCCTCTGGTTGTAGAAAAGTATGAGGAAATGACTTCTCTCTTGATTTATTCCCTCAGTAAACATCAATGGCCGCGTTTCCCAGATTCGTTAAGACGCTCTTAAGCGCTAAGAGCGTCTTAGGAGCGCCCTAAGAGCGCTGTGAAAGAACAACGTGTTACCCAGAGTCGTTCTTAGCTTAAGATGCTCTTTCACTAAGAACGAAACGTAAGATCAGTCTGACCCACTCTTACCAGCCTTCTTAGCGACTAAACGCTCACTGCAGCCGCGTCAGGGAAAGTTATATCTGACATTCAAAATAATACTAAAACCATGCGTAATGATGAATGTGCGCCCACAGCTGCAGAACACTGACGCAAGAAAAATAATAGCGTAAAAAGAAAAATAACGATATAAAAATAAAGAATTTCCCCTGTGTTCCTGTAGCTATAAAATGAATCAGCATTACTATCACTCATTACGTTTTCACTCACATTCGGCATCTGCATATAAGTTTACGTTAGCTATATAAACATCAACAACCCTGTGGTATTCCATAGATATCAGGGAAACCGACAGGTGTAACTGAACCCGGCTGGAACCTCATGAATAGAGGCTCCACGTCTAAAGGCGTTGCTGAAGTCCACGCGTGAGAGACACCATGGCTGCGATACAGCATCATCTCGCTGCTAACCAACAGCAAAGCCAGATAGTTTACATAAATGCATATGTGCGTCAGCACTTCTCCACTTAATGTGCTAGAGTACCGGGCTGTCCAGTCCAAGTACCGACTTCCCCGTGTGGAGACGCAACGCCTCATCACGCGAGTGTCACCACACATCCAGAGGCCAACCCGCTGCAATGTTGCCCTCAGCCTGCGGTTTTACGCAGTGGGGCGCCTCCTGGAGGTGGTGGGGGACGGCACCGGCCTCAGCAAGGCATCGGTTTCACGGAGTGTGGCAGCCGTGACACCGATCCTCCTGCTTCATGCCAGGACACACATCAGAATGCCCACCACACTGGACGAGGTCCGCCAGGTCCACCGTGGATTTTATGCCATGGCTGGGATCCCCGGGTGATTGGTGTCGTGGATGGCACACACACACGCGCGTAGCGTAATTGCACTAGTGTGTGGGCACCACAGGGTGTTGTGTGTGATTTATGCGTTGATAAAGTGGTGATCGATTTGCCTGGAATCGTTTGATTTAGTTTCAGCAACACGGCGGTGAACAGCTCCCACTAAGAGCGTCTTTAGAAGCTTCTTTGACGAGATCTTATGAAGGCAGTTAAGAACGCGTCTGGGAAACACTCGTATCTTAGCGCTCCTTCTTAGCCGAACGCTTCTTTCGAGCCTTCTTAAGTCCTTAAGAACGATCGAATCTGGGAAACGCGGCCAATATGTTTTCGTTCTAGGGGAATGTCATTTGTAGGAGACAAAACACAATAACAAGTCCCTCGTTGTGTTTTCAGCTTGCCCCCAAAAGACAATAAACGCTGCTGTAAGTAAACACACACAAACGTCTCTACATACACTTTTACTCCTTCTCAAAGCTGGATCATGCACCAGAGCAGTGGTTTACTAAGAACGTTAAAAGTCCCCAGGACTGCACGTCAAGACGGCAACATGAGTTGGAGTCCAGCTAAGAGAAAATACAAAACATACAAAAGCAAGATCACAAAATAGGGCAGTAAAGTTATTCCAGATGAACTAGAAGAAAATTGATTACTGACCACAGCAGATTGGTGCCTTGTCAATGTGAATACCACTCACTATAAAATATGCTATTGATGCCTTGTTGCTTGTTTTGGTGACAATTGTGTTGTGGAGGGGCCCTGAGTAAAATGTACTTCTCAGAGATTCATTATCTCTGTTTTTCTTGCTCATGCTTTTCGAGCAGCATGTTGCTCAATAAAGTTGTGGAAAAGCACCAAACTTTACAAAATGTTTTGATAGATGGTGAACATCCGGATGAAAAGCTTATGAGTGCAGTACAAAGTATTATTATTATTTCCAAACCAAGTTAAAAAAACAAACAAATTAAATCAAATAATATATTTTAAAACTACGTAAACCACATGTAAACAAACTAATATGCACAGACTGGGCTTGTTAAAAATCTGTAATGAAAAAATGATCCTTTAGATCTTTTGCTGTCACCCTTGTTATTTTTATTTTTTGCCATGAGTCAAAGCATGGTCCATTTGTTTTATAGTTCAAACAAGTGAAATCTGGTTATCTTGCCATGTTTGGATTTGTGCATATTAACATTCGTATATTGCTCTTTTCTGTGTGACTGTCTGCTTCATTGGATGCTTTGAGGAGTGTCAGGGGGGAGAGAGAGAGAGAGAGAGAGAGAGAGAGAGAGAGAGAGAGAGAGAGAGAGAGAGAGAGAGAAAGAGTGAGAGAGAGAGAGAGAGAGAGAGAGAGAGAGAGAGAGAGAGAGAGAGAGAGAGAGAGAGAGAATATTGCGTTACACCTAACCCAATAAAGGGCAAATAATATGCAAAGATTTATGCTTCTCATCAATAATAATAATTCTCTTAAAAACGTCATCGGGCTGACAGACTAATACCAATACAGATTCGCTAAGCAGCATCTGTTTTGTCTGCATTCACCATCCCTCTTTGTGAGTCCTAATGTGTGCGTTATTGTTTGTGTCTGCTGGTTAAAAATGTAAGATTGTTTTCATCATGAAAGCTGTGCGACAATGTCGGTGTATCAGTGCAACCCTTTGAACCGAATTTAGTGCTATTCCATCTAATAGTTGCCATTTCAGCCTAGACCAGATATTCGTGCTGACAGTTAGTGTCACACATTCATGTCCCTCACAGGTTATATTGTACTCACTTCCGGCCTCCCTTTTCTTTTAATTTATTGCGTCATTAGTTGAAAATGTAAATTATTGTCCAATACTTTGATCAAACAGGGTCAGTTGGCACAGGGTCTTTTTTTTATAAAGCAACTCCACCCACCCATTCACCGTGCTCATACTCAGCACATACTTTTGCTCTTTTCTCTTACCTTACTGTTTTTAGTTGTGCCACACACAATATATTTTGTTTTCACATACAATATATCAATATGTTTTCAGCTTGGCCCCAAAGGAGAATGACTGTAGCTTTAAATAAAGAAATACACATCTGTTTCAATACTTTTACTTCATCATTTTTATTCATAGTGTTTTTATGCCACACACAAAAGCTTATTTTCTGGCACATCAGTTAATGCTAAAGTTTGCTCTCTGAATTTCTGTTAAGCTAGCACGTGAGTGACGGTCAGGACAGAGTTGTTAAACGTTCCTGCCTTGATACAAATTTAAAGAAAGCAGCCAAAAAGAAGAAAACTTCCTAATTGAACAAGACCCACTGACAGGGAAGTCACTGAGAGAACGTTTACGTAAGCGGAAGTCAGTCAGAAACCTTCTTTTTTTGCCACAATTTATATCACAGTAATCTAGAGAAATATAATACATTTGTAAAGGTTTGTTTAAAACCCGCCTGATGGCCTGACTGCTCGTAGTCGTTGACCCGTCACACTTTAGTGATATCACTAAAGATCTGTGCTCCTAGATCTCAGCTGTTAACTCAGTACAATGTTATTATTACTGGTAGAAATGATGATGAAATAAGTTGCGTGAAACTGTATTTTGCTTTACACTACAACTTTTAAACTGTGTGTGTGTGTGTGTGTGTGTGTGTGTATCCCCATCCTCTCTGTCTCTGTCTCTGTCTCTGTCTCTGTCTCTCTCTCTCTCTCTCTCTCTCTCTCTCTCTCTCTCTTTAACACACACACACACACACACACACACACACACACACACACACACACACGCACACACACACACACATATCCTCCACCCCCCGCCCCCCATACACACACACACACACACACACGGTCAGTGAAGGATGCAGAGACATGAAGCTCCTCTCTTTCCCTCTTCAGCACGTCAGAAGCATTTTGCCGGGTGATTAATCGCCACAGCGAGCGTTCGAGCCCCGCGGTCGGCCCGGGGGCGTCGCCACGATCCCTGCACCTGCTGCTCTGATCCGCTGACCCCCTCCCCCCAAATCACCCCCACCCTCTCCGCATACACACATACACACACACACGCACACATGCACACACATTCTTACACAAACATAAAGCTACAGATAAATATAAAAGTGAGGAGGATATGCAAAGATGCAAAGCACTAGGCATGCAGAAAAAAGCACACTCACAGAATACATATACACATAATACTGAGGAGAAAATGAACTAAATATACTTTTGATTCATTTTACAAATGGCTGAATTTCTTTTAACAAAATTGTTAAACCCAGAATACAAAACAAGAAGAGATGAAGCTCAGAGGGAAGTGAGCATCACGCACGGGCCCGAGCACCAACTGTGTTTCAAAGTACACAGAAACTGGGCCACCTGGAGGGAAACCATGTATTAATGAGGAGAACATGCAACCCAGCAACTTTAGAATATTACTAAAATACCCAAGTATAATATTGTAGTTTCACATCTACCGGAATTCTGTTTCCCCTTAACAAACAAAAGCTATAATTACTTGAGAAGGAGACAGTGCCAGACACATGTATGCAGTATATCTTCTATTCTCTTCATCTTGCCAAAACAAAAAAACAGAAGGAGTAGGAATCCCGAGAGGCCCCACAATACAATATTATCACGATACTTAAGTCCCATCGCGATGTTTTTGCAATATGCTAAGTATTGCAACAACAAACATTACGATATTTCGCGGTTTGTTTCCTGTATTAATTTGCAACTTATCCAGTTTGCCATCATCTTTTTTTCCTTTTCCTTTTCCTGGTTTAGTAATTTGATTTAATTCTTATTATATTATCAATATTACTCTTTAAAATAAATATATTGTTCAGTCGGAAATGTGACGGAAGTCTTCAGGACAGTTCTTTCACTCAGGGGACATGTTCTCTCGCTCTGTCTCTGCTCTCTCACCACCTGAGAAGGCGGAGGGCGAGCATGTGTCTCAGGCCCACACTACATCTGTTGCACTCCAACGTGTGTGTGTCGCACCACCAGTTAGCATGTGCGTGTGTGTTTATATGTACTCTTGATAGTGCTGGTGAGGTGGTGTGTGTGTGTGTGTGTGTGTGTGTGTGTGTGTGTGTGTGTGTGTGTGTGTATTTGTATTGAGCAGCAGATGTCATTTGTTCTGAAGTCAGCAGCTGGATCCCAAGTTCCCATTGGGACCCTTTTATGCCTACAACACACACACACACACACACGCACACACACACACGCACACACACACACACGCACGCACACACACACACACACACACACACACACTCACACACACACGCGCACACACACACGCGCACACACACACACACACACACACACACACGCACACACACACACGCACACACACACACACACACACACACACACACACACACACACACACACACACACACACACACACACACACCAGCCATACCTGTGCACTGTAGACTCACTCGCATGTAATAACCAATAACGGTAACCATTACATTTTAGGGTGGAGCCTTGGTTTCAGGTTGGGGTAAATAAGTTGGAGAAAATGAGTGTAAGTCAATGTAATGTCCTCTAAAGTAATGGAAACTATGTGTGTGGATATTAGCATAGTTGAACTGCTGACCGTTAACATACGGAGCAGGTTATCTGCATACATTAACCATGAGGAACACACACACTCACAGATGCAATTTGAAAAACAAACCTTTGAAAGAAGTTTTCGGAGCGCAGAGCAAACTTCATCTGTTGGCTCTTTTTTCTGCTGCTGGAAACAAATGGAAACAAACGCTTTAAGTGGAATAAAACAAAGACTGTTTCGGGATAATTGAACTTATTTAAACCAATTTTCCATTCATGTTGAAATGAAATGTCATTGACTTTAAACACATATAATACAATTAGTATTGACAATGTCATGTGTATATTAATAACAACACTGTAATATATAACTTTTTATTGTGTCAATGTACTCATTTTATTTCATTCAAATATTTATAAACAACCAAAACTAAGTACTAAAATGACCCAATCCTAATGACTCAATAATGTTAGCCTGTTTTCATTCCTGTTAGTTATATTATTGCTTAAATGATCATATTTTTTTTAGGAAACACTAAAAATAGCATTTGTATTTACTTAATAATATAAATGAAGACACATTTTCATTAATATTATGTTTTTCATACTTATAGCACTCCTACGATATTCATGCTACATAATATAGGGAATGAATTATACTCGAGCAAAATGAATAAAATGGAGAATAAAAATGGAAAATAATTGCCATATTAATCCAAACTATATTGGTAATTTGAACCCATGTTGTTGTCCTAAATTATGTTTTTAAATTATGTAATTTGTCCTACTGTATTTTAGAAAACACTTCCACAGATGGTCTGACAGCTGAATTGATGTCGAATGTCTTTGAGGATTGGATTGTTGTTCAGGATCGAATGATATCCTTCGTGCTTTTTGATGGTTTTGTTTGGGTTTTCTCGTCCCATATGGGAAAGGATGGGAATTTAAGGACTGAAGAAGCGTTAAAAAGCTTGTTTTGGGCAGTTACTTAACAGTTAATGTAGGTGGACTCTCTGGGATATTTACCGAGCCTGTCCCAAATGATTGCCAGGGGCCCAAAACTTGTAGTTTTTGCAAAGACTACAGATGTAAATGTGTCCAGATGCAGTTCATCCGCTAAATGAGCTGTTTGGACATGTGTTGCCTCTGAAGGATATTTCTGCTGTTAAGCTTTTTCTGGTTGAACAGAAAACATTTCATGAACTGCAAAAGGGACGTTAGGAAGTAATGTGAGGAAATATTAGATACACAGTTGCTCCAAAAAAAAGAAGAACAGTATAGAAATCTGTGTAGCAGATTTCCCACCAAAGGTTTAAACTCACCCGGTTAGATTATTTCGGTACTCAGGTGACGATAATAATAATATTGCAACAGACTGAAGCCGCTGTGAAACATTAAATGTGAAGAGGAAATAAGCAGTTGGCCGCTGTGGGAATCTAAGTTGAGGTGCATAGTGTGTGTCTGATAAAATATGAAATACTTCAGTTGACACACGCCTGCACTTCTTACATTTCAAACAGAGTTTCACTCTGACACCTTGGTGTGCTACTTCAAATGCAGTCGACGGTTCAGAACATTCAAAGGGGCCTCGTTGAGGCCCTTTGAATGTTCTGCAGGGTTGCATTCACTGAGGAGTCGCCTGAGTGAATAACTCCGTATGTCGGTGGTGTAAGGGATTTCTAGTGATATAGTGTTTCCCCTCTCAAAATCACACAATTCAAATGATTAGGAAAAAAAGATTGTATTTCTTAAATGGATTTTTTAAGAAAACAAATGTTATCTTCAGTAGGAGCTTCAAGGTATTATATAGGTAATACCTATTTGATACCTATGTTTATGCAAGTTTCTCACCAAAACTACTAGTTGTGTATTTTAACTGAAGACCTTTATTTCACACTGTGATGGTAATCTGCGGGTCCCTATTTGTCCAGTAATCTGTACGTTTGCCATGTCATCGACATCATCTGCTCGTTATTGGTGCTTCGCCATCCAGTAACGAGAGCCACAAGATGATGAGAGCTGAGCCTCACGAGTCTGACATTTGTATCTAGAACTCTCAGGAAAAGCACTAGAGGTACAAGATTGAATCATTATAAACACATATTTTTCGTAATTTTCACCTAATTCCAGAATTTAATGAGCTTATATAGAGTATACATTTCTCTTTTACAGTGTTCTATTCACCTTAAAAACGCCCGGGGAGTTTAACCCTGCAGCCAGGCACCATATGGCCGTCTCATACAGGATCTAGCCTCGTCCTGACAATTAGGACCACGGGCTAAAACCCTGCTGGATTTGGAGCACAGCCAGATGAGAGGAGGACAGAGAGAGGGAAGGCAAAAGAGAGCAACATGAAGACTCAGGGGAGAACAAAAAAGAAGTCAAAATGGACGTGAAGAAAGTGGTACGGATGGAGAGAGAATGCGAACACAAAAAGGACAAGGAAACAGGGTGAGTTTGAGGGCAGGATGGGGAAACAATGATGATAATAATAATAGTAATAATAATAATAAAAGGAATACAAGTAGAGAAGAAAAAACTAAATGGGCTAAACAATGTTTAGCCAATTAAGCGTTGCAGAGGAATCCATGTGCACAATGAGCCACCCATGACTGAACGCAGAGGCAGAGCTGCCTAATTACAGCCCGAAGAGACGGGAGTCTTCATCAGAGCGGAAACAGAGGGAGGGAGGAAGAAAGGACGTGATTGTGAATCTCGGGAAGGAAAGAGGACTGAAGGAAATAAAGACTTAAATTGAGTGTTGTTTTTCTAAAAACATTCACAATCTTCTTGTATTTATTAGATATTACTTCTGATGGAGCTGTGAAATACAAAAAAAGAGAACACACACATGCAGTCACACATACCAGAGAGAGAAGAGAGAGT
Source organism: Clinocottus analis (assembly GCF_023055335.1). NCBI lineage: Eukaryota > Metazoa > Chordata > Actinopteri > Perciformes > Cottidae > Clinocottus > Clinocottus analis. Next base: position 11,102,215 of record NW_027175854.1, on the reverse strand, counting down.
GGATGATACTTACAAAAATAACAACTTAACATCCCTCTGAACAAAAAACAAAATGACAATATTCACCTTGAATATAATGATGAATGATCATATCTAAACAACTGAATACGATAAGTAGGCAAGTCAAAGTCTGTTTGAAAAGTTTATGTGTAGACTCCAATCAAGAATCTCAAATTGAGTACACTCAAACCTAACAAACCATACAGCAGAGTGAAGAAATGCAATTGTTACCATTGTGAAATGGTCACAGTTTAAAATGTTGGTCAATATTGTGAAACAGAACTTCATGAGGAAAAAAGTTCATGGTTCAGATGAAACTAAATGATGTTTGGTACGTGACGTAAAATAACCCAAAGTGTTGACCCTGGTTTGACATGGGACACAAACAGCGGCCTCACGGGTGAAAGTCCTATGTTTGTTTGATCCATCCCTCCAACTCGACCTCCTCCTTACATGGACTTTGTCGCTATTCATATTACGTCACCCGACTACCACTTTTCTCACGTCATACTGACTTTATTTACATAAACAAACACACATATGGGTCCTAATAAGTCGCTTGCACAAACAAGTTATACATTTGTTTTTTTCTTGTAAGGCAAGAGTTACTAACCACTGAGCTACAGTTGCTGTAAGGCAACTGTAGCTCAGTGGTTAGTTAGCATGCCTGTCTTTCAATCGGTGGTTCGAGCCCCAGCTCCGCTGGTCCATCCTTGTGTTTTTGAGCAAGACACTTAACCCTGAATTGCTTCCTGTTTAACTAATTTGAAGGTGCTAAATTTAATTCAGTGAATGTCTATTGCCTCTCCACGTCTCTCTCGGCTGAGCCATTGGCTCGCAGCTTTGAAAAGTGGCTGAGTTCTGAACAAAAACTAAATTTAAAACTTAAAAATAGTTTACATTAAACTATTACAAACAGTATATACACACAGAAGGTCAGCTTCAGGAGCCCTGGAGCAGCTGTAAAGTAACATCCACACTTGATGCCTCCTGGAAGATGTTAGTGTTATAGGGGAAGTTTGTCACATATTGTGACCTGTCTCTCTCTTCTTTTTTTCCTTTTTTGTTACTGTGAATGAGTGACCATACTGGTTTCGCTTTAGGGATTCATAAAAGTAGAAATATAGTAAAAATAAAAAAGGGCATCACCATTACACTCCTACTGACTATGAAGTCTGAATAGGTTAACAGACAGGACAAAGAATTAATCCACACATACCATAGAGTCATAGAGAAACACTTCATGGAAAATACAGAATAGTTCATCTTCGGTCAGTTAAAACAGTTTGAACCTGGTTTAATGTTACACATTTAACGCAGAACACAGCAGATTCACTTTACATGTCTATGCATGTGCTGCTTAAAGTGGCCAAATTAATAATACTGAACATTTAAGTTTATGGAACGTGTCTCTGTCCGCCTGATGTATGAGGGTTATATTGCAGTCCAGTGGAGGGGAGGAAGGAGAGAGGGGGCGAGAGAGAGAAACTTCTTCATTTATTTTCTGCTGTGCTGCCTGGCACACATGTTTAGCCCGGGGTGACGGCGAGCCAGGAAGTATTTCTAAAAACAGGGCAATTCTGGAAAAATCACTGGCAGCTAAACCCTCTCCCCCCCACACCATCACATCCCCCCTCGATGTCTTTGGCTGGGTCATTGCATAATTTAGTAATCAACTACATTAAGGTACGGAGAGATGAACTTGCAGCTCGTGAGCATTTGTGTCAAGTTCATCGGCTTTTGCGGGAAAAACGGAGTCCGGGCAGACTGCCGCGCTCAAATGAATCTCAAACTGCCTCCGATTTTCATCTGCTGCTGCGACGAGGGAGGGGACTAGCTGAGGCCCCTGCATGCACGCACATACACACATACACATACACACACACACACACACACACACACACACACACACACACACACACACACACACACACACGAAACAGGCACCATTTGGTGTTTATGTAAATGTGCAAAAAACAAAATGGCTGACTGCCAAATCCTGTCAGTAAACAAAGCTTGTTTGAATGCCAGGCAGAGTGTTGTTAAGGTGGACTGCTCAGGATGAAGGCTGAGCTGGAGCCGGCTCGGCGGGGCTGAAACACCTTAAACGAGGGTGCCGATGACCATGTAGAGCAGCCATTAACTTGTGATCGGAGGCAGGAGCGTTAGTCTGCATCTCTAAAACAGGAACGATTGTTCCTGGTCCTCTTGATTTGAGGGGCAGCTGAACATCCAATAATCATTGAGAGAAGGGTAGTGGATGGGACCTGCTTGTAGGTTCTGACTGAAGGTCAAAGGCATAGATTTGCATAGGGGCCATAGAGACAAGTCATGACCAAAGTTTGGGAAAGACACACTTGTCCCCACCAATATTACAAATACGTTTGTGATTGACGTATTACATTGACATTTTATTGTTTATTACAAATACGTTAATAATCGTGTGTTTGTGTTATTGTTTTTTTTGCTTTCCCGTTGAATTTAAGCATATTTAAATTTCTAAACTCTGCGGAGGAAAAGAAAAGGGGCGGTGTGAGTCCGGCAACGGGGCCGGTCTGAAGACTGCTTGGCCAACCGTTACTGGTTTCCGTCTTTTTCTAAGACGGGCTGCTTGGGAATGCATCCCAAAGTGGGTGATAAACTCCATCAAGTGCAGTAAACTCAGCAGACACTCAGATCATTCTCCTGATCAATCAGCTGCAGCTGACACTGACGTGACACATATTCAAACGAGCGGAAAGATCCACGGGACACAACATCCGGTCTTCAAAGTAGTGACTGATATGGATGTGTTCAGAACATTTCTGACCACATCCAAACATCTCAACTGTACTGGTCAATTGGCGGATTCTGTAGGTTGTAATCTTTCCAGAAAGGTGTGCCAATCATGTGTGGAATGAAGCTAGGGATATGAAAAGAGATATTTCCATAACTTAGGAAGCTCTCTCGAGTCACTTATTTATGGTTTATGTCAATATTTATGGTTGAATTGTGTTATAAACATGTAAAATGGACTTATATGCTCTTTTAAGGCCAGGCTATGCAGTTTTTTTTTTGCTACATCAGTTGCTTTGGTATCGATTCATGTGAGACCGAGGACTTTAACAGTGAGGAAGACCTCCTGATGAAGAATGCTGCCTCCATTTTTGGAAGTGCTGGGTTTATTCCATTTTGAGTCCTGAGTTTTAAGGCTCCTGGAAAGTGTGTGATACACTAGTTTTTTTTAAATTTATAATTGAATTTGGCGCATAATGCGATTAATTGCAGAAAAATCATACAATTAATTGTTTCTCCTTTGCCCGGCCCTAAAACTAACCATTCAATATAACTCAAAACAACTGAACAACATCACTGAATAAAGACTAAAAAATGACCACAGAGTTGGATAAACTCCTTCAATGATAATAATTAATCCCTTATTAGTCGCACAGTGGGGAAATTTATTTTTTGCACTCTAACCCATCCTTAGTAATTAAGAAGCAGTGGGCAGCCGTGAAACACCGGGGGTTCAATGTCTTGCTCAAGGACACTTTGACGGGAATCAAACCAGGGATCAAATCGGCTATCAAACAGCAACAAAAATGGTTCACACACCGTTTAGGTACCGGTATTGTTTTAAAAGCATCGGTTTAGCACCAGTATCGGAAAAAAACAAACGATACCCATCCCTAGTCATCATATGTGTGACTATTCAATCAGCCATCACATTTCAGAGTCCGCAGTGTGTCCCTGAAGGCCTCAGCATGTATCGTTAACCCCTTCAGTAACTCTTAAGTGTGTTTGGAGGTTTAAAGGATCACACTAACCTTTTCATCTTCAGGGAGGAGATAACATGTTCCGTGCTCATGGGAAGTAAAGGAGCAATCATTAGCTGTGGCTGTGATTAATAGGCGTCATTGAGTTTTTAGGCCATTTTCTTACACCTCAGAGGCAACAAATAAGCTAAATCCATCAAAGCACTAAATGTAAAGAAGGTGTATTTTCATCTCCTGTCTTCTTGGTAAGGGGTTCAGATTTTTCTTTGGTGAATCTAAAACTAAACTATGTAATATAAACGTGTTTAGCCCCCAAGCCATTTTTCTCCAATTTCCGAATGGTTTGCATACCCATACTAAATACAGAATATCTCCTCAACCACAATGGCTATTTGAATAATTTTGAAAAGGTATAATACACAGAACACACTTGTGTGACCAGCTAAGAGGTTCATATAGCAGTAAATGTGTTACTGGTTTGTTAGTTAATAATAGAACTCAGGAAAGAAGACAACAAAAAATCCTCTTTTTAATTATGCAAATCATCGTGTTTCTTCCACTATAAAAGAGCAGTATGTGTTAACAGTATTTCTGTAAAGATTGACTTTGATGAAGTGAAGTTAAATATAATAATTAATTTATTCCAGATTTCATGAACCATAGGTTTAGGTCAGCTGAAAGCGAAAATGCCCTAACTTTCTTCCTGGACCTTGGATGCCTCTGGTTCCACAACATTGTAATTCTGCTCAAGCAGATGCACCAATACACACACAGGAAGTATTGTTTAATCCACAAGTAAGTCATATTTCAGTTTTTTGGCTGGAAAAAAATGCATTGTAGTTTATTGTAGTGATATTTTGCTGAGGATATTTTGTCAGACAGTGGTTTTGGCACAATTGGCGGATTCCGTGGGTCGTAAGCTTTCCAAAAAAGGTGCACCAATCATGTGTGGCATCAGGATATATAGATTGAGAAGAGATCTCTCGAGTCACTTTCGAGTCCTTTAAGTCATATGTTAATACTAATGGTTGAATTGTGTTATGAACATGTACAATTGACTTATATGCTCTTGTAAGGCCAGGCTATATAGTTTGTTTTTTATATGTAAAATCAGTGGCTTTGGTCTCAATTCGACTTGATGAAGAATTCTGCTCCCATTTTTGGTGATGTAAGTTTAAAGCGCATATTAAAATGTTATGTCTTTTTCTTTCTTGAAGTGTTAATTTATGACTACTGTCTCCCTACTGACTGCATATATTTGTCCCAATTCTTGTCACTAATCTTCCTTTCCTATTTCACTGGTTTTCTTTATTTTCATCTTCACATCTTTACTTTTCTCATTCTTTTCTTCCTTCGCAGTCAAAATGATGCTACTCCATCCCTTAACTTTCGCCTGCTCACTTTGATCCTACAATCCATTCCTCAACATCAACACGTTGTTTTCTCTATTCCACCCTTTTTTTTCAAAGACAATTTTGTTATTGTGTCATGCATGTAACGACTTCACAATTTCCCATCCATCGCTTTTCATTTTCTGTCTTCCCTCTCTCACTTTTTATTCGATTACCTTTTGACATAGGAAGAAGGACATGAGGAAAGGTTGGATAATTCCCTTCCATCTACCCCTGACTCTCAGTTTGTGTAACCGCACAGCAGAACTGATAATAATTAGCAAACGGGAAGTGGATTAATTTTGTCAAAGTGGCGGCGGCAGGCGGGGCAGCGCCCCCGCACCCTCCCGCAGTGCAGCACTGTTTGCTCAGCTCATGAACGGACGGGAAAAATACACTGGCTAATTATTTCAAATAATGCAATTAAGATATGCATATTTAGCATAAATTCCACAATGGAAATGTAGACGTCAGCAGATAAGGAGTGTGTGTGTGTGTGTGTGTGTGTGTGTGTGTGTGTGTGTGTGTGTGTGTATGTGTGTGTGTGTGTGTGTGTGTTTCCTGCCCGTTGCGGTGTAGCCTACGTGCACTAGTCTCTGGTGGCGGGTAGAAACATTAATCTCGCCCTGTTTTGGGTCTCTTAACTACTCAGAGGTTATAGACTGTATCTGAACATGCATATGCATGTTTGTGTGTGTGTTGCCTCGACTAAAAATAAGCCCATTTCAAATCTTTTTTCAAAAATGTTTATTTATCTCTGTCATCCTCGGCTCTGCATACTCATTCTTACACGCTCTGTCTGCAATAGGCCAGGTGCAGCGGTGTGCCTATCCGCCATGTGCGTGTTTGTGTGCGTAAAGTGGTCGGTGTGTGTGCGCATCTACCTGCTACACTAATGATCTGCAGCTGTCAGCAACACACACACACACACACACACACACACACACACACACACACGCACACACACACCGAGAGTGACGAGAAGGAGGGGTGGAGAGGAATGAATGGAGAGAAATAAGAAAAACTAGGAAAAGCAACAGAAAAGGAAAGTAGGGAAGTATAAAGAAATGGTAAAGGGAAAGATAACATTGAAAAATAGAAATTGGGAAAGAAGGGTAAAAATAAACAGACTTAAAAAAAGTAAAGGAAGAAAAACAAAAGATTTTAAACGAGGGGCTGAATGAGGGGTAAACAATATGGAAGAAAATAACACAAGGAGGGAGGAATGGAGGAGAGGTGGAGAGGAAGAAAAAGGAAAGGTGAAAGGAAGGGAAGAGATGGAGGGAAAGAGGAGCAATGTACAAGTGGTGGAAATGGAGACACAAAGAAAAGGAGGAAGAGAAGGAGAGGGACATGTTGGCATCTGTCCAACAGACAGCCTCTTCCTCTCCTCCATTCTGGTTTGAATACTGCCGCATGTCATTAGAGCTGCCAATCAACAGCTGCCGCCGTCGCTCTGCTGCAGCGTGCAGCTCCATGCAGGAGGACAGCTGCAGCCGCCACACAAACCCTGAAGCTAGTGCGCTTAGGCTCTTCTAATGGGTCTCCCCCACAGGACCCCGAGACTGAGTGGTTACCTGCCCGATGAGGTCAGCAGCCCCTCATCCCAATCAGGGTCACTATTCAAATCTCTGACGGTGCGATTTTACTTCTACATGTTTCATTTAAAACATCCAGATTGTGTGTAGAGTACAAAAGAATATGACCATGAGCAGGTTAGACAGACTTACCATAACAAGATGTACATACAAGAATAAAAAAAGTGGTGAAAAAAATGTTTTGAGTGGAGAATCCGTTTTACATTGACGTTTTTGGTCACATCCTAGTGAAAATTTTGATAATCTGACTCCACCAAGATGAGCATTATGTGAGACTGATGTAGCACAGATATCCCAGGTTGCTCATATGCTGGTTATCCTCTGAAAAACAGGCTCTAAAACAAAATCTCGTGTGAAAGTTTCTTAGTTGCAGTGGCTGGCCGTGGATTATCTACCTATGCCTTCACTGTCTGAGTCATAATCTTATCAGCCTGAAGAGCAGAGAGAGGAGATAGGACCTCATTCATTTGACTGTTTCCTCCTGGCTTGGTTTCCTTTCTGGCCCATTACCATCTTGTTCCATTTAGTACTAATATTTTACTCAAATATGTGAGTACAGTTTAAAATTCAAAGCCCAGTTGCATTTTAAACAGTTTAACCAACAATACAAAAATAAACTGTATTCACGTATTAGTGTAAAATACTAGTACTGACTGGAACAAGTTGGTAATAGGATAATTTCCAGATATTCCTTTGGATTTTTTTAAGTTATGATATTTTAATATGATAACTTGATACATTATCCAATCCCCTCACACACACAGTACTTCACTACCTCTTTCTGTCCTCAATGTTTTCAGAAAGGTTTAGTGTACTGTTTGGTTATAAAATGAGAATGTCTTCTCTGGCCGGTGGGTGGGGCTTGGTTTTTGCCCCACTGCTTTCAACATGGCAACCGGGAAACAAACTTTTAGGAAAACAAGGTCAAAACTTAGGGATAGTGTTTGAAAATAATTTTCATCAAACAGAACATCTCAAAGTTGTTTTTCCTGTAATTAACCTTTACACAATTAATGTTACTACAACAAACTTCAGGGATTGTTAAAGATCCCCAGATGAATGGATGCTTAGCTCAGTGATTCAAATGTAATATATGGGAGGCTTTAGTTGGGGCTAATCTGGGACGAGTCTGACAATTTTATAGAATATTCTGAAGGAGATAAAATATAAATTGTACATAAGCATTTTAAGAACAAAGTGAGTGTTGTGAGAAATCCATCAGGAGTTTAGAAACTAGCCAGAACCCTTCACCTGACCTTTCAACATTTTTTTAAGATGACAATGTTCCTTCACACACCTGCTGTGGGGAAAAAGAAAAGAAATGAAAATAAAGACAAAAAGTAACGTCACCGGTGGTCAGATTTAAATCTGATAGTCTCATTCATCACAGCAACGTTTTCCAGACGGGGAAACCCAAATGTCAAAATCCAGGGAAAGGAAAAATGTCTGTTGTCATGGCGACTGCGTAAATATTTAAGGATGCGGGGAGTTTGTTCAACTGGTGAACTGATGTCTAAGGACTCTGTCTCACCCTCTGGACACCTGTCTGTGCTCAAGTTGACTTTCTCAATGCGTTTCTTTCCCTTCCTCCATCTGTAAGTCTTTCTCTCTGCTCAGTGAGCTTTACTGTTCGGACAACCGAGCAGAAAAAACAACACAATGAAACTTTTTTTTAGTCACTACTGCGGATGTCTCACCTCGTGCCCAAACAAAACCTCAAACTAAATCTATCAGGCTGATTTGTTCTGATTTTCACTAATCATCAACTGGTGAGGGCTGACAGAGAGACTGCTGACTTTGAGTTTCTGTCTTAGCTATCGCATAGCTAGTCGCTATTAAAATGTATTCTGAAAAGCCTTAATATTTTGATTTCTACAGTTTGCCATATTAAGATGGACACAAAGTTCACAACCACTCTCTGGATTAAGACTAATGAGCTACCTAAAGCTAATAAAATGTTCAGAAAAACTGTTGCTTTCTGACTTATGGTATATTCACTTCTGTCAAACTCCTGCCACAAACTTAGCTACAAAGGTAATGTAGCTAACATTGCAGTGCTTTTGGAACAAAACTTGAAACTGCATCTACATGCTGATATTTTTCAAAAACAGGCCAGTTTGTCATTGTTCATTAAGTTTTTGGTCCATCTTTCAGTTCAAGCATTGGTCAACAGCAATTGACTGCACTTATAATCGTCACAGCATTATGTGTCAAAATGAAATGAATGTGCTCTGCTTGTTACTGTGTACATCCTCGCAGAGCAATCACAATGCGCGTACACAACCATGGACAAATGGTGTGCAAAAGCTGATAATATGAATATACCATAATGCCTGCTTTGCTCTTGTCCGGTCTGAAATACTAAACCCACTGGAACCTAAATTACGACCAACTTTGAGTTGTACCACTGTCACCATGTCGACCTCACTTGTGTGTCTTCCTGTCACGTTCTCTGTCTCTCCCAACAGCCACATTGACACTTCACAACCCATTCAGGGTTATTTTTTGCAATCAGACCTTTTCTTCTTTCTTGACACAACTATCGTCCATGCTTGTCTCTGCACCAGCATCTCATTACCTCCTCAGTCCTGCAGTACTCAATTTCCTGTCAAACTTTTGTGCAGAGCGAACAACTTTCAGAGATTGTTTGCCATAACCAGGTCTGAATAACATGGCGACATATTTTAAGATGTATCATATACATAACGTTGTCTTTTCCACTATAGTGTAATGTTAGACAACTGCTTTTCAACTGCGTTACGTTGGGGTAGTTGGATTCACAAGTAGGAACCATTGGTTTGTGGAGTACAGTAAAGTCTTGAGTTCAGCATTTTTGGTTGCAATCTTAAATTGTGATGAGTGATGCCGTGTCAGAGATGCCTTATAGGGCTCTGGTTGAGACCTGTCAATCACAGGGTAGCCCCGCTCTAAAGCGTATACCTGCTGTTCAGTATATTTGGACCACACTTACGAAAAGAACATCATGTTGTATTGAAGAAGACTTGACACGAGAGAATGAGACATAAACTCATTTTTACCATGTTTACTGAATAAATAAATCAAGAGAGAAATAGAGTCATTTTTATCATAGACTTCTAAACCATCAGACTTCTTTTTTAACAACCAGAGGAGTTGCCCCCAGATAGTCTGTGGAGACAATGCAAGTTTAAGGCACCTCTGCTTTTGCCCTCCCCAGCAGAACAGGAGCTTGCCGCCTCGTAGGAACTCCAACTTTGAGTGGGGTGTTCCATTGTGCTTTTTCTAGTAGGAGGTTGAATTATTTGAGTTCCAATTTCAGTTAATTTGTTAATGCAGCATAATACCTGCGCCAATTCTCCATTCTGCCAATTTCTTAAATTTTCAATGTGGAAGACTACCATTCACCACCAGTGTAGAAGGAAGAATGGTGGCATGTTGTGTGGGATGGTCTAGAGTGCATTTTTTTTAACCATTACTTTGTGTAAAGGACTAACTTTAACATATGTTCTTCTTGAGTAAACCAAGTAATGATGGGAAGAAAGAACTCTAGAACTCTAACCCTCAATAGAGTCAGGATGACCTACTCTCTCTCTCTCTTTCTCTCTGATTATATCTACATGTCTCTCTTTCTCTGTCCACAGCAGCTGCTTCTCCTCACTGCTCTAGTGTGTGCGTGAGGGATCGGATAGCACGGCATATTTTCTCACCAGCTGTATGGGAAATGGATTATCCTAAAGCCTGCAGGTTTACATTTATTACATTTCCGCCTTAAGGCTCACAGCTCTGAATATCAGACACACAGCTCACTCAGTGCTAAAGGCCACTGATTGTTCGTGACTAGTACGGTGCCTGTTGAAAACACACCTTTTCTGAACGGGTTGAATACTTGGCCTGTAGTGTTCCTTCTTGAAAACTGCTCATTCAAACGTCTTCACTCTCAAAACTCTTCTTCTTTATGTCTTAGTTGCATCCCACGTGCCCAACACGTCAGAAATGAAAGTGAGATTGGGCCACGGCAGGGATAACTCTGACAGAGGTAGTCCGACATACATTAATTTGTGTGTTTTAAGTGTTTCTGGATCACTGTTAGCTAACACCAACCTACTGCAGCATCTAGCAGACACAAGAGTAGCATTATCATACAGTTGTGTTTGTGTCCACCTGATGAATGGAAGTTCAGTACTCACTCTTCTTCAATAGCCACATCTACAATAATATCTGGAACCTCAGAAATATAGCTCATTGCCCTTAGAGCAAGGTCTGTCAACAATTAACTTGAAACATAAAGACCAAAAATTCAGACATTAGCCCACGGTTTATCTGCCTCTCCTCTGCCGATTCCCTCGCTTTGTGACGCGTTTGTGACGCCGCTTTTACTATCCGATTTTAACGACTTCAAACATAATAATATTAGTGCTGACATCAATTGTGACTGTGGAGCAATAGTTTGCGTGTCTGTCTTGCGAGCAGAGAATCAGAGGTTCAAATCCCAGCGTTGCTAATTTTATCTAAATTATTATTATTTTTTTCTTCTGTTGGACTGGACACCCTGGCGGGCCGGATCCGGCCAATGGGCCGTATGTTTGACACCCATTCACTGTCAGATCGTTAGACAATAGATTTCCTCCCTGTTCAGGGTGAACCCTTTAGACCTGAACGGCATGACCTTTTCTCTAATGTCAATCTCGGGACACATTTACCTCCTCCACTTGTAAGGCTCTATGGCTAAATCATTCACCTGCGGTCTGTTCGGTACACTGCCTTCACATTGTGGCTGTTTTTAAGCAGCACAGCCACTGGGAAAGTTAGCAGGACTTCATGGAGTGTTTACATTGTTGTGTTTATTAAAAAGGAATATGTGTTTTATTTAACACACACAATTTGTATTTGAAAGAGAAGAGCACAGAGAATGGCACGGAGAGTCTGGTTTGATTTATCCAACATATCTAAGGTGTGATGTCACTGGGATGGCAGCGGGAGGTCAGAGGTCAAGGAGGACATTTGATATCAGCATGACAGGGCCTGTTTCCTGCTAATTTGTATTGTGTAGAAGTCAGTGCCAGGCCGTGGAAATTGTCACTCATTTACAAATTGACAACATACATGTTTAGAAAACGAGTAATATGAATGCAATAATGTATTACTGGTGGCAGTCAACTGAGGAAGTTTCATGGTTGTATCTGTTCAGGCTGGACTTATCCAGCATTCAGAGTTATACCTGAAAACAAATTAATTTGCTGTAATTTTAAAGGTATTATTCAACTTATAAAGCTCCAACACAACACAAGAGTGGGGGGGAGTGGAAGTGGATGTGTCCAACAAACATCAATCAGCCAGGAGACTGCTGTTTGTTGCCCATATTTGTCATGTAACGTACTTCAGTTATGGCACTTAACGTAATTATTTTAACCCATTCAACGATCTTTTCCTAAACCTAACTAAATTGTTTTTTTGCTTAAACCTAACTAAGCTGTTTATAAAAACGGAAGTTTATTTTGAAAAGTATGTATGTAAGTACGAAATATATTCACGGAACTAGTCGAAATTAACGTGTTGCTGGACCTTTGTCGGAAAACACAAATATTGGTCAATTAGTTAAAGTTTTTTTTTCGAAACAGCTAGATTTAACAATTTATTGCTTTCTATTGAATACAACATGTATCATGGTTTTACTGTGCTTTGGATTAAATGTTGTTGCAATTTTATTTCTCAGTTATCCCCCTGCCAGTGGAGTAATTCCAAGACCTCTGAGAGCATTGGCACTTGTTCACAAGGTCAGCAGTTGAGGCTAAAACACCCGTGTGTTTAATAGTGTTCAACATCCACATCAGCAACAATATTAGGGGGAAGAAATGTTTTAATATCTCTGCAGTAAAATCTGCTGTTTTAATTATTTTGTCTGCTCTGAGGTTTTGTGTGTCTGCGTCATTAAACTCTAAACGAGGTCACATCCCTCCGGCCGAGAGTTGTCTGCAATCTGCTGTTTCACAAATCAAAAAGGTCAAAGGTCGAGCCAGTCGGAGCCACGTTCGGCTTCTCCACTTTTGCTAATGAAATTAATTAGAATTAATTTCATAGAGTTAATATTTGAATGAAATGTAATGAACTGAGGCCAGAGCAGGAGAACAATCTGGAATCATCTCTGTGGAGGATTAAAGGTTTTACGCTGATTAAGTGAACGACTGCCAGGTCACGAGGATCTCACCACGAGGACAGAGATGGAGAAGTACTTGGGTCGGTTTGGATGTAAGAAATAATCTTTCTGTGTGATTTTTATTGTGGTCCCTTTAGAGTCAAATAGACTATAATAACATTGCTACTGTGGCTTTTGTCCGGTCTGGAAGATTTAACTTTAACCCTTTCGCTGTGAGTTTTCATGGAAGTTAAGTAGAACATTTTGAATGGTGTCTCGAAAAAATGTCAGCTGCAGGCCCCCGCTAAGCTAAAGGTGTGTGCATAGAAAAATGAAGGAAATAAAAGCACTGGGATAATCGGCAATCCTGCTTTTAACTTTGAAGGTTGAAATCAAAAGCTCATTTCTATCAACTTTGAATGGATATTAAAAATGGTCATAGTCATAGAATAAACATCGTGGAGGACTGTCTGTGATGGAGGCGTCCACCTTCACACCAGAATTTAGCATCTCATTTGATTCTGCTCTTATTTCCATATTGTGAACTGTCGAAAGAAACAAATCTAAAATGATCTTACTGTATGGAACGGATCTTTTCTTCTTCCTTTTCTTTCTCTCTGATGGACTAATTATTGCCGTTGTTCTGCCGCTCGCGCTGCTGGCTGCCAAATGGAATTAAAAACCAATTATTGATAAATGAAGAGTGGCTTTAGCTCTCTGTGTGTGTTTGTGTGTGTGTGTGTGTGTGTGTGTGTGTGTGCGTGTGTGTGTGTGTGTGTCTGTGTGTGTGTCTGTGTGTGTTTGTGTGTCTGGAACCCAGCCTAGACCAGAGTACTACATCTGTCATCCAAACGCCGTGACAACCACTCATGTGTGCCGTCGCATCCTGCGCATTCAACACACACATCTGCACTGCAGCGCCTTCACTGCAGGAGTGTGTGTGTGTGTGTGTGTATCAAAAATATGTTTGACTGGGCATCTGTGCTTTCATATGTGTGCGTGATGTATATCTGTGACATTTTGGCATGTGCGCATGTACGTGTTTGCAGGTGTGTGTGCAGGTGTGCGTTTCTCAGCTGCGCGTTTGTCGGGTGTGTTTTGCGTTTGTGTGACAGATTGACATGTGCACAGATGGCGGATGATGAACATATGAGTTTCACTTCACACTTTACATGTTGACATGACAACAGATTTAAAGCACATACAAGAGCAATAAGATGAGTCAAATTAAAACAAACTTTATTGATCCATGTGGAGTATTTTGATCAAGGCAGATTATGCTCTGAAGAGATTAATTGGATCCCACATCCGGATCCTTGTCCATCCTGGGAAGAAGGATCTCTTGTCTGTAATTTTGTTCCCTCTGAATTAGGAATCTAAGAATAGAGATTGTATGCTGCACAGGCTGTGAAACCTTGAGAAAAACATGTGATTTTGTATGTATAACTTGGAATCGACTTGAATTGCAATTAAGTAGGATAGAAATAAAACAGCAAAGTGTGAAAAGAAGAACAAAGTGATCAATAGCAAACCGGTTTACATAACATTAAGACATATGGAAAGAAATGTAACACTCAATGAAGAGGAACAAAAGAACAGAATCAGATAGTAAAAATAGACCAAACACTCTGAACAGCTTCACACAGGAGTTTTTTTTACACTTGGAACTGATTAGACCTTAGAGCCATGTCTGTCATTGAGCAACGCATAATCATGCAATGATATGATATCTTTGGAAAAGCATTTTTTTTGTGCAGCAACACCAGCCACCACCATGTTTTCCTCAACATAGATTGAGAAAAACATGGTGGTTTGGGTTTAAATATGGTTGTTTTGTAACGTTCACACGTGGCATTAGTTAGGTAAGTCAAACTATGCACTTTAGGTTGCATAGTCTTACGGGTAAAAAGTCCATCCACAGACATACTCCGTGTGCGAACTATGTCTCTCTTCATTCTACATCACCCAACATCCTTAGCGACAGCTGTGTACGTAAATGTTCAGGTTTCTATGGGTTCTTTACAAATTATAGAACATTTCTTTTCTTAGGTAGTACAAACAGTGAATGTCAACAGCCTGCATTACACTGAGGTCGTCCAACTCGGTGAAGCAGTTGTGATGCTGACGTCTGACCAGAGTTGAAGTTGTCAGATCACTCCTTATTTGCCTGGTGCCTTGCCATTATTCTGATGGCCTATTATTCAGAAACCCTAATCATCTGAAACCCTTTTTGTCCAACAATTATCCTGCAACTAAACCATTGTTCTTATGTACATGCGTATGGATAACTATTATGAGGAATGAGATTCCTGGCCTCACTTTTCTTTTCCTACCGAAGGCATGACCCGCCCGACTCTGCCACTGATTGGCTTACTCTGACATTATTATCCCAAACCAAAACAAACGTAACCGGCGACAAAATGCATTTCCCTTCACACCTAATCCACATTGCAATGTTGTTGAATGGGACAGGGCTGATCAGACTGAGCCAGTTGAGTTGAAGCTTAGCCAGAGCTCATACTGTGTTCAGGTGCTTCCTTTTGAGCTCATAAAATTGGACATGTTGCACTTCCTCACCAGGATGTTAAACTTGTGAACGAGGAAATGCCGGAGATTCTGATATGTAATGTTTATGGACAAATGTCCAAACTGTAAAGCACAGTGATATATTTGTATATTAAGGTGTAGTGTTCATTCTGATTATTTTTAATGATAAATACACACTAAAAAATGCTTTACAAAACTCAATTTTAACAATTTATTATTTTTTGAATGACTTTCCGGGACATTAAGACACAATCCGGGGCTTATTTTTATTCCCATTCCCTCTTCGGTGAAACTGATTACCTGGGGTTACCTCTTCTCCAGTAAACCGTGATGACAAATGTCTTCGTTGCAACATTTACATGAGTAGGGACATGGGTTCTGCCTTAATAACAGCCACTAAATGATCTACTTTTTTAAACATCCGTGAAAGTGATGAGCCTTAATAACACAATTAATTCACAGGCAGAACACACACACAAATATCTATATGCATACGGTTTAAACCTCCCCAAACACATACGCATAGACAGTAAATCACTATTATTTCCAGCGATAACACTATAAATCCATCAACTGATCTCTATCTGTAAGGACCAGGATATTTTTAGAACTGCTGCAAGGGAATATGTGTTTCCACATGTAAGTCTATATACATACATATGTATATATATATATATATATATATATATATATATATATATATATATATATATATATATATATATATATATATATATACGTATGTACACACACACACACACACACACACACACACACACACACACACACACACACACACACACACACATATTTGTGTGTGTGTGTGTGTGTGTGTGTGTGTGTGTGTGTTAGTGGGGGTCGAGGGACTGGAGATAGTTTCCAGAAAAGAGTTTTGTAATTACATCTGCGAGGGGGGAAACTCGTTATCTGTGTAAGCGAGCGGCCGACGGCAAACGCTTTGAAATATGGCTCCTCTTCAGTGCGGCAACGCCAAAATACTGGTAATAACTGCTGATAAACAAGGCAAATGTAATTGCATCTATTTGCATTTTTAAATAATGCCGCTGAAAAAAATTAATGTGTTTGCTGTAAACAGTGGCTGCTAGGTGTAAACTGCAAAGTCGCTCACACACAGGGGGAGCTGCTTTCCTCTAAATATATATATATATATATATATATATATATATATATATATATATATATATATATATATATATGCCTGTTTTCATTTCAGATTATCGTTTCAGCTTTTTAATAAGCTGATATATTATCTCATCATTTTTAAGGATTAATATTAGAATTGTTTCAGAGGTTTAAACTAGGGAGACGCTGCTGCCCTTCAGAAAGTTTAAAATGTCTTTCAATGTGGGAACATTTGGGTTTGGTTTATTCATTTTCTGGTGCTTTCAGCAGACCCCATGTTTGATGCGAAAGTTATTTTCATCAAATCATCATTTTATTGGCCACATCAGCCGCCACCTCCACCAGGTCTGGACACCACGGGGATGTTTCTCTTCATCCGACCCTCAATTACAAATCTCCAAAGACTCTGTCAAGACTTCATCGTCACACATCATCTGTTAATAATACACTAGTATCTCTTCTTTATCAGACTGGTCTCTCCTGGTTGAACTATTGTCTTGTTAGGTTGTTGAGAAAGTATTTGCTTTTGGAATTCATATTGATAAAACATTCCCCCATTTCAGCAGGAATGACATCAGTTGGAACAAAGGATTTCATTGGTTGAAAACAGACAAAATTGAGTTCAGATATTCTTTAAAATTGAGCTAGATATTATTGTATTAGGCGTGTGCAAGCATTCCTTAGAAGCCACAATACCAGTTATTTTTCAAATCTGTGTGCATTCTTTGGGTGAAAACTTGTGTTTGGTTTGAAATGAGGTTCATCCTCTGGGCACCATGAACTCTTTACCAGATTTCATGGCAGTCCATATGTTGGTTTGGAAATTCTTATCAATCAGGTGGTAATATTGACAGTTAATGCTGGCTGCATTCCATTTTGCTGCATAGTGATCCAAACAATTTAGATCAAGACTGCAGCTTCAGCTCAGTGATCTCGCTAGTTTTTTGTGTCATTAGATGAGGCTAAGTGGCTACCTGACCTTGCAAACACAGATGTTATACCAAACTGTATTTACACACACAAACGTTTACGATAAGGGTTATTTATCTGATTAGCTAGCTGCAGATGTTATTATTAGCGCTTACCTCTCTTGACCAAAAAGCAGCGACCTCTGCATGGTCGCAGAGGGGAATTCATTCATCCACATTATGTCTCTCCGTTACTCTATTTTCCATGTCCTTTACTATATCTAGTTCATTCTCTCCCTCTCTTCCATATCTCACCTTCTCTTTCGTTATTTCCATTTGTTTTCCACGGCTTGATTCTTAATATCTATTTTATCTTTTTCTTTTTACCTTCCTTTCTCTCTTGTTTTTTAGTCCCTTCTTCTTTTCTCTCCAATCTGTATTTCCTTATTCACTCTTGTGAAACTTTTACTCTCTCCATCATTCTTTCCATTCCTCATGTTTCTCTCAGTCAGTCTTCCCAATTTGCTTCCTCCTACTTTTGTCTTTCCCACCAGTATTGTCTTTCTCTTGGCACTTTACTTGTCCCTTTGTCTTTCTTTCAATATTTGTTTCTCCCACCCTCAATTCTCCGCTTCTGTCTCTCTTCTCCACCTTCACATGTATAACAGGGGTGGGGTGGTGATAGGATTGGTTTAATTAATACCTCAGCATCTCCCCGCTCTGCTCCCCTCGTTGGCGCCGGACATTAATCAGAGGTATTTTTGGGGGAAGCGAGGCGGCGCAGGTGCAGATCGTCGGGGCAGAAAGAGAGAGAGAGGCAGAGTCGGATGATGTATGGAAATACACGGTGGACCCTGATCCGGCCGACCAATCATCATCCATCACTATCCGGTCACCGGGCGGAACAAGCTATTCCCACCAATCGGGAAAAAAGGGAGGCGACAGATTCACGTCTCGCTCATCATGACAAAACAAGGCGTCGGGTTCGGCAGTGGAAAACAGGAGGCAAAGCTCCCTCTGCGTCCATCTGGGTGTTTTGTGGAGCTTCTTTCTCTGACCACATCGTGTTCCATTTTGTGAGTATCTGACGGTTCACCAAAGGCCTTCTGATAACAGCGCCAAACAGCATTCCTCAAAGTGTCAATCTCAAAGATTGTCCTTCAAATAAATGTATCTTAAGTCACTGCCACTGAAGAAGATAAAACAATGGTGATTAAGCCGATGGCCCATTGATGCAAATTTGCAACATTTACATCTTAAACAGTTTTTCTCTGTTGCATACACACACAAAAATGGAACGCACAATTCTGAATAATATCATGCAAGGAGGGAATTTTGAACACAGTTAACAACTACAAACTACAGAACTCTGAGCACAATACCTTTGTTTTTACTTAAAGAGAAATTCTATATTAACCGGTAATGAAGTCTTGAATCAATGTCAAGGGAACATATTATCCACAATTCTATCTATTGTAGGAAAACCGTCGACTTCATCGGTCTATATTGTCTGTTCTGTATTCTGAATTCTGTTTTCACTTCATCTATTCTGTAAAATGCTGTAAATGCTGCAGTGTAAAGAAATCAATGGAAATTATGGAATAGAGTTTTCTTTGAGCAAAGAAGTAAACCCGAGCAGGCTCAGAGACCAACTGAGTATTCTCTGAACACCATCTTATATAGCTCTTCCCTCTGGTACCAATGCTCCACCTTTATTTTTGGAACAAATTCAACAGAAGAATATCCATTTGTCCAAAACAAATGCAGGTCGTATTTGTCCAATACCGACGAATATAGAAACACGTTAATGAGTCATTTATGATTCTGATTGGACACATTTCAACACGTTTCATTTGATGAACAAACGATATGGCTGTTACTGGTACTGTCGTTCCTGTTTACGCAAGCAGTTGTCCTTATCTGAAGTGTCGGAGAAGATGCAATGATATAAATATTACACTCATGCTGTTTCCATGGCGGCTTACGTGACCCATCCCATCTGATCAGCTGACCACTTAGCTGACACAACAGATTTTTCACAGCAGATATTTGTTGGGCATGTCATGGCAGGGTCACTGGGGTAATTGATAACATTAAAAACGATTGATTTCCATGTGGCTGGTTCAGTTTCAGGGTCCTGCTCCTGTACACACTGGCTCGCTGTCATGACTTACTGGGACACTTGATAGAACCGAGCTGTCGTTAACAAAATGCCCAAATGTGAAAAGATCTCTTCTCATCTTCTCTTGGACGCATTCAAGGAAAACGGAATGTCTTCTTGACGATGACAGACCTTGATACATCCCCACTCTTCACTCGATATTGGCGGCTCAGGTTTGATATTTACTACTGGATAAAGTTGGATGGTAAAATCCAGTCCAAAACTAGAAAGTAAACAATTCACCTGCGTGAGATCGTCTTGGCGTTGCACAACCCAACATTTGTGTGTTGCATCCGTTTCAATAACATCCCCCATGTGGGACATCCGATGCCGACATCCACTTCTGATGTACAATATGTTTGGTCCATAATACGTCTCCATTAGGAATCAATAGGTCTGACTGCCACAGGGCTTTAATGATAGCTAGCACAGATACAACGTTACACTGTAGGGCCTCACATCAGGTTTCAGGACATGATTTAAATAATGAATAGTGTCAATTAATTGTAAATATTCCTTATCACATTACAGTAACAATGAAAGGACAATAACAACTAGCAGGAGACAGATAAGTGTGATGGTAATTCCTACACCAATACTGTCAGCGTTATCTGATTAATTATGATAATGTTACACCATGCGAACACACTCCCTTTGTCGTTCTCTCTATATGAATATAACTGATATGTGAATGCCACTGTCCAAATTCATATATTTACATAATAACTATCTTTTTCTTTTTAATTATCCTGGCATTTGTGTTGCATCTCCTCTCTCTCTCTCTGGCTCTCTCTCTCTGGCTCTCTCTCTCTCTCTCTCTCTCTCTCTCTCTCTCTCTCTCTCTCTCTCTCTCTCTCTCTCTCTCTCAACACACACATACTACAAACATTGCTGTCAGAGGTGTGTGTGTGTATGTGTCAGGTCAGGCGTTGGTAAATGCAGATCAAATAGTTTCGGCTAATTGGGAGCTTTAATTGAGTATCAGGCCGATTTATCCGTCACACACACACACGCTTAATATTATTACTTGTCATTTAGAGTCTATTTAGTGTAGTCATTATTAGAGCCTAATACCCTTCATGGTTAACAGTAAAAGCCCTTTTCTTATAACACACATACACACACACACACACACACACACACACACACACACACACACACACACACACACACACACACACGTAATCACCTTATTTCAATATGCTTGTGTTAAAAACACGGAGTTAAAAGAAAGCATTATGTGTAATTATGCCTGTAGTCGTGTGTGTGTGTGTGTGTGTCTTTGCACATCTCAATTTATAATTACATCAAATTAACACAATTCTCACTCCCAACCCAACTAAAACAGAAATAAAGAGGCTTGAGTTTAAAACTATTACACTCTAAACACCCCTCAGGGGAAATGTATCATAGTCAAAGTATCAGTTTTCTTTGCAAAATGTAGTGAAGTAAAAGTCAACAGAAATATAAATAGTAAAGTTAAGTACAGATATTAAAAAAAAACGACTTAAGTACAGCAACTGTACACCACTGCTAGCAACACTAACAACTAATGACGCCAATGACTCACATAACTAGCAACACTAACGACTAATGACACTAATGACTCATATGACTACCAACACCAATGACTCATGAGACTAATGACACTAATCACTCATATGACTAGCAACATTAACAACCCATGTGACTAATGACACTAATGACTCTTGCGACTAGCAACACTAACGACTCACCGGACTAACGACACACACGACTCACGTGACAAAAAGAAATGAAACATGTTGTAGTTGAATGTTTTGCAGATATGTTCAGTATGAACAGTTCTTGACTTCAAAATGTTAAAAATGTCCTTATATTAATGAAAACACATCTCACAACATATTTCCAGATTATCCAGAGTAACTCAACAGATCTTCAAAACTGGGCCTTGGTGAACACAGATTATAACTTTCTACATTTGTTTTTTGTTGATTATGCTAAATTTACATCTTTCTGTGTCGCTTGCTGGTCGTCATTTGGCTCATACATTACATCAAAGAGCCGGTTTGTTAATTGCTAATGAGTTCCAGCTTTGTGGGACCGTTATGTTCAGCTGCTGTTTAACTAAGCTTGAGCCTGCTTGTCTTTTCCAGATTTTGTGTTTATATTAGACCAACCTGAACAACAAGACACCTGATAAAAGTTTACTTAAATATATTGGTAACCTAAAATGCATTAGTCAGCATTCTGTTGGACTTAGTTTCACCGTGTCTCTTGGGGTGACTCCTCTGGTTGCAAAGAGAAGTCTGGTTGTATAGAAGTCTTTGAGAAAATAACTGTACTTCTCTCTTGATTTATTCCCTCAGTAGACATTATAAACATGAGTTTTTTGTCTCAATATTTAGTTTCAGGTCTTCTTCAATGTAGCATGATGTTCATTTAGTAAATGATGCTCCATTGAGAGTGAAATAGACTCTAAAGCAGAGTGGGCGTTAGGGCTGCCAGAGCCATATATGCAGCGTCTATCATGGCGTTGCTCCCCCGCAGTCCAAATATGGTCAATGTCGCTCACTAGTTGCAAATAAATGCAAGAGCAACACCCAAAATGGTGAACTTGAGACTTCAAAACCATCGTCTATGAACCAATGAGTGACGTCACGGCGTTACGACGTCACTTCTTGTTGACAGACTATGGTAAAACTACTTTAGAAAACAGCAGCTGCTCCAGTTTTACACTTCTATAATGAAGGCATGCTGTGCCATTTTCATGAGCGTTGGCACTTTTGACCTTTGACCTTTTATTGAAAACACATTGAATAATAGATAAAACATTAACAGTGTATGTAGCTATACGTTTCATGTTGTGCGTTTGTGTGTAGCTGCCTTTAGGAATTTGTCGTGTAAACACTCATAATGAGCCTGAGCGTGTGTGTGTATGTGTACGTGTACGTGTGTGTGTGTGTGCGTGTGTGTGTGTGTGTGTGTGTGTGACAGCCGAGCGGCTAAGCTTATGCCCTGGTATTCATTTGGGGGAGGGGGTTATCCTCCTACGGTTGTTCTCACATGGCCGCTAATCTCAGCGCTGCCTCTCCTTTTAATTTAATTACAGCTAACTGTGTTAATATTTCATTAAAGTATTAGATAGATGAACGCACGTTTTAATCAGACCGATGCTGCTGCAGCGGTGTTCGCTCAGCCCTCGGGTCGCCCTGCGTCCCTCCCTCGCCATCATCCGCTGTCATCCATTCGCTCTCCCGAGACCTCCTCATCCTCTCGTCCCCACTTCTGACAGAAGGTGGCGTGCTGGCGCGCGCGTACACACACACACACACACACACACACACACACACACACACACACACACACACACACACACACACACACACACACTTATGCAACTGCATACATGAAGAGTGTCAGTTAAATGGCCAGGAATAAATGTAAATGAGAAGTTTTCTGTGCTCTAAACCACATGCACACACACATGCATACGCACACGCACACACAAACACAAACACACTCAGCTTGTTCTCTCCACAGGCCAGGGCAGATGTCTCTTGTCAATGTGCAGAAGCGTCAAAAGACCAGCCTGTCAAATTTTCATATTTAACTATTCATCTCATTCTAATTTATGGTGTTTGAACACACACACACACACACACACACACACACACACACGCGCACACACACACACACACACACACACACACACACACACACGCATAAGGACATCGTCAAATATTTAACATTAAGCATGAAAGGCTTGCAGGACACTTGAAGTTTTTGCACGCCATTGTGACCTTAAGTATATCATCATGACAGTCAAGTGACTCTTCTGAAACTAAACTGTTCAGGTCTCTATCACACTTTAAATAACCAAATCATAGTCTTTGTTTAGTCTCAGTTTAATTATTATTTCTATCATTTATATAATGATCCTTACTTTAGTTCAATAATGTTTTCTCGGACTCAAACAGGCCACACATCATTACAGGGCTGTACAATGAATCCATAGCAAACACAATAAAGATTTTGGCTTCGCAGATTTTAGCTTTCATTTAAGAAGTAGTGTTTCATTTATCTAAATGGGAAATTTCAATTTGAATATTTTATCCTTAAAAAAATCAATGAATGAGGATGATCTCAATATTGCTGATCGTTATTATTTTGACCATAATTGTGCAGCCCTACATTATAATAGAGGGGCAAAGTCCCCGCCACTTCCGGTGGATGAACCACGGGACTTTATTTCGAGTCAACGGTGAGAGACAAACTTTTTGACCCTGTTTATATTGTGCTATGAAGAACACATTATGTGTATCTAGTTAAAAGATCATTTTGAAAGTTAATTTGCCTCCACTTCCCTCATCTGCTCGGTCTGGCTTTCACCCGCTCGCCTCCTCACCTGCATCAGCAACTCACCTGCTTCCCAATCTCTCTTCTCTTCTTCCAGTTCTACAAATATCAGCAGTTCCTCTGTTCCTTGTCAGTTTGTCACTGTTGCAAATTGGTTTATGTCCATGAATTCATTAAGATAGAGGGAAAAGGGTCATGAAATAAACAAGTAATTAGCTCTCACGCTGCAGGGCTCAGATGCCCAATTATTTATTACACCTTGGTGAAAAATCCCACATTGCACAGAAAACATCTATATGAGCATACACATGTTAATATACTGTATATTAAAGCCATGCATATGTACAAAGATACACACACACACACACACACACACACACACACACACACACACACACACACACACAGCTTGCTTACATAGCTCTGCATTTAGAAAGTTCAAGTGTCATGTAACACTAAATAAACATCCCTAGAAAAGACAGTAAAATATTTAAAATGTGCGATGAAGAGAGATTTTATGGCTTCCGTGAATTTTAAATGGTCTTATCTCATCTTGTCAAAAATGTTTGACTAATGTCTGTTACAATGGCCCATTATTCCAAAATCCCGATCCCAAGTCTGAAAAATGCTTTTTTGAACTGAAAGCCCATTTGTCCAACAGCCCGTTGCCGCAAAAACAAACAACCATTATTTTGTAGACCCATTTTTCCTGCCATGGCGGTCGGTTGGCTTACCCTGATATTATAACCCTAAACCTAATCTCACTCCTCCTGCATAAACCCAACCAACACAACCAATGAAGAGTGCTGGGTCATGCGTTCACCAGTAAGAAGAAACATATCACTGATCAGGTCATGATGATGTCATTCTTCATAATAATTGTGCTTGTTTGTTG
Source organism: Clinocottus analis (assembly GCF_023055335.1). Taxonomy (NCBI): domain Eukaryota; kingdom Metazoa; phylum Chordata; class Actinopteri; order Perciformes; family Cottidae; genus Clinocottus; species Clinocottus analis. The sequence goes on along the minus strand of NW_027175854.1, from coordinate 11,077,367 downwards.
CAGGGAGAGCTTGTATTATCAGGACAATGGTTGCTTTATTTCCCTGATAACGGGTCTTCGGACAAAATGTCTTTTTGGCTTTTATGTGGCTTTGGCCAAGGCTTTAACATTGGGTACGCAACAGGCTTTGTGCATCTTGTAGTCATCAAAATGGCCCCTGATTTCAGCATTACAGTAATTTGTCTTCCAGAGAACAGGTGCGGTCCTCACTTTGTCATTGTACAGGTTTTAGTCAGCGTTGTGCAGGTGGATGTGGCAAAAAGCAAGGCTACAGCGATTGTTGTGTTTACCTACCATCTGTATACAAAAAAATGAAACTAGCCCACTTTGTAAGAACCAGCTCAAAAACTCTTTACTGTCTTCCGAGCAGATATAAAGTAGCCCAATCTCTCTCTCTCTCTCTCTCTCTCTCTCTCTCTCTCTCTCTCTCTCTCTCTCTCTCTCTCTCTCTCTCACACACACACACACACACTCTCACACACACTCTCTCACACACACACACACACACACACACACACACACACACACACACACACACACACATACACACACACACACACACACCTATATTAAAATGTGTGTGTCAGTAGTAATATTTGAAGCTTTGATACACAGATGGTGGTGCTGTCTACACCTGCCCTCCGCTGGGACCTGTGTGTTTGTGCGTGCGTGTGTATGTGTGTGCGTGTGTGTGTTTGTGTCTGTCTCCAACACTTGAAAGAGACTTGTCAGCAGTCCTCTCTGAACTACCTCAGTCGTCTATTAATCTTTCTCTTTCATTCTGTCATCCCTCACTCTCACTCTCTATCCTCCTCTCCATCCCCTTAATTCTTGCTCACTTTTAAAAAAAACATATTTCTCTTTCATTCTAATCTCTAAATCTCTCTCATTCCTACTTCTCCCAGGTCCCTCAATTTTTTGCTACCTTACTCTACCTCCCTCACACTCAATCGCTTACTCCATTTTCCCTCTTCCTCCTCTCTTTAAATATCTAACAAATACTTATTGTTCAGAAGAACATGACCTGCTACAAACCACTTACAAACCACTAATGCGTCCTCTATTTTATTACCTGAAAATGACATCACCTCAGTGATTCATTAGGGAAACAGCTAACATTAACTCAATCTCAAAATAGATTACATGTGGCAAATGCTTTTATTAAAAGGGAATTCCATAAAAAAATTTTTTAAAAGTACACAGACGTTGGAATATGATATAAGAAATTTAAGGTCCTACGGCATAAAATAAGTATAATTTTGGCTTGATAAGACAAACCTGCACCTGATTTTTTTAAATAGATGTTGTGAAGATAAGAAATACTATCATAGTTTACCTTAGGCTCTATTTAAATTATATTACATATACACTGCTATACACTGCCAGGTGTAAAGTAGATCAGATGAACAGATCTCTAGGTATGCAAAGGACAGACAGAACCCGTGCTAGTTCGATTCGCCAAACACATTGGCTGCAGGTCAGTGGGCAAGAGACTGATAAGCTAGGGTGAGAAAAACACTGAAAACAAATTGTAAGGTGAGAAAAAGGGTCTCGGATGACCAGACATTATTAAAGCAGGGCAACTGGAATGAGCAGGACAAAGTTTAAAGTCGGAAAGCAGATGGACAAAATAAAATCATGACAGACAATCTTGGAGGTTGAATATATTAAAACAACCTAACTTTTCCAGAAAAGTCAGTACTATAATTCACATGTCTCAATAGAGGGCAGAAATTCAGAGGATCAAGTAGCAGCTCTAAACAATACTTAGGTTTGCGTCAATCATAATGAGTTATCATGTTTATTCAGGATGCACACACTGCAGCATGTCATGACATGTAGAACATAGTTCATAGGAAAACGATCGCTATCTTTCGTGGCCAGGTATGTAGCATATTATATATGGTTTGCAGTTTAATTCAATCGTTATTTATTAATGAAACAAAAAAGTTCTAATTGCTTTACAATATAATGACTGTTGAGGTTTTGTTCTCGTGCAGCTCCACCGTCCAAAAATATGGACCATAGGAGTTCATCATAGTTTTTTCCTTGTGTGTATCATCCAAAATGTCCTCACAAATAAAAAGGTCCTCACAAATAGGTTTTGCAACGGGTTGGTCCACACAAGCACAGAAAAACAAACCACACACACACACACACACACACACACACACACACACACACACACACACACACACACACACACACACACACACACACACACACACACAAATAGATGTGTGCACACACACATTCAAGTTATTGCCAAGAGGACATCAATAGGTGGTGTGATGTTGATTTCTTCATGTGACTGAAATATGCTTTTTTTGGCCGTGAGAATCACAACTGAGAAGTTAACATATGTTACATTCCAAGTGAATGTGTGGAGCGAGAGGAAGCGGAAGAGATGCAAAAAGGGAGAATCAAGATTAGGGGATTGCAATTATTTACTTCCTACAAGAACATCAACTCCTGAAATTTAGAACAAACCAAATAATTAATGATAATTTTACTGAGTAAAGAACATTGAATTAAATTATTAAAGCTTTTACTATCACTATTACTCTGCTTTTGCAGCTGATACTGATACTCCTGAAGCTACTGTTACTACAATTTCTAATTTTCCTGCTTTTACTACTACTACTGCTAATATAATAATGCTATCATCCGTTTTTCTACATTGCGTTATTCTTGCAAAGTCAAGGTGTGTCTCTCATGCTCCATCAGCTCAATTTTCCCTTGGGTCAGTACCTCCACCAGTGACATGTCACTGTTCTGATAGCACATTAGACGAAAGCCCATCGCTCAAATTTAAATGAACAGAAGCGTAATTATTATGTGAAATGACTTCAACGTTAACCAACTCAACCAACAAAGGTGACCAGTACTAGCCAGTCATTCAATATTGTTGGCGCAATATCTAAAAAAGTTATAGATAGATTTGAACTTGGGCCAAAGATGATGCTGAGGGAACACAGAGCCCCTCAATAGTCTCAATCACTTTAACTGCTGCTGACACTGAGTTATATAAGTGTGAAAATAATAAATATAAGATTTTTATTTCCGCCTAAACATTTATTGGCAAATATATGCCTGCAGATGACTATAAATGGGACTTATGAACTGAACAACACAATGTGACCATAGCCTGAAGCCTTATCCAGTTTAATCTAAAAAAAGAGCCAGAAAATGCAGAAAATTTATATTTTACACATGTTTTTCTCGACGTTTCTTCGGCGTTTTACCATTTTGAGAATAAAAATATTCATTATATGTATACTATATACTAGAGCTGTGTTTTTTTTAACGCATTTAATGCATGCGCAGAATGAGCTTCCGATATACCTATTTAACTATTTTCGCTCTTATGCTGTCAGACGTAGATGTCAGATGTACACTCGGGAAGACGTTGTCGTTTCACCAGCACAACCAGCCCTAAGTAACATCTTAACGGGCAACATGCGTTGGTCGGCGAGGGGCGTTCAAGAGGAATGCGTCAAACCAGCCTCACTGAATAACAAAGACCCCTCACTAAGTCTGAATGTGACAAGCTGAGTAGCACAGTTGCGGAATTAATATTGTTGAGGATGAGGGGTTCATCAAAATTTTGCGAGTGGCAACGGGGGATCCAAGCATCAACGCACCGCAAAGACGCACAATCATGATACAAATCCACGCGCTGTATAAAGCTGGAAAGAACAAAACGGAAAATCACTTGGCTGCGACGGAACATGTGGCGCTGACAGGGGATCACTGGACTTTTGTGAGTAATGACAATTACCTGGGTGACCAGACGTCCTCTTTTTCCCGGACATGTCCTCTTTTTCCCGGACATGTCCTCTTTTTCCCGGACATGTCCTCTTTTTCCCGGACATGTCCTCTTTTTCCCGGACATGTCCTCTTTTCGAGACCTAAAAATGCGTTCGGCAGGGATTCCAAAACATCCGGGATTTTATGACCATTTTGAGCCTTTGGTACGATACTACGCCATCACCAATCTGGCAACACTGAGCACCTTGTCAACTCCACTTGCGACGAATATTCTGTTACGCTCTGAAGAAACTACTTCTGCATAAAACATTGCTGCATCAATAATCAACTTGAATTTCAGCGACAAACTATTTTTTTGGAAGTTTAGCATGACTCGTTATTTTTTTATGAGCTAAAGATTGTGTAGATGCACCTATTAAAAAGGCCTAAAGTCTTGCAAACCTATAAAGGTACTTCAAAATATAAATCTAAAATTTCTGTAGATGCTTTTCATATTCATGTCTAGTGAAGTTCAGGTTAGGTTAGCGAGGTCAGCAACCAATGTGCAGATGCAGCTGTAGTTGTGTCTAGAAATGTCTGGTTCTCAAGGGAACTTTAGTCGCACGCCGACACTTCTCAGCACACAAACACCTGTTTATCAGTATGTTTTGACTAGAGAAGCAGACTGGACGTTGCACGTCCCTTTCTGTGAGAAAAGATGAGAACATGGGATTCTTCTCCTCTTGACAGGTTAGAGCCAATTAAATGTTGCTTTGCTTATGATATGTTGATGACGGAAAACCGTGTATTAAAGAGCCGAAATGAAATATAAATGCATTTTCATCCTTATTCAATGAGGTACTGTGGCTCGCCAACGTCATTCTGCTCTCAAGCCTCTTTGAGCCTGTTCTGCATATCCCACCCCCACTCATTTATATTCAACATTTATGCAAGCTCATTGGCAATACAAAACGCATGTCATCTGATCTGTAGCACATGACAGGCTTGTCCCATATACGGAAGAATAGGCAGACCCTGTTCTTCATTGCTGACTCTAGTTGGCTTAAGTAGCTTGTCAGTCAGGACATGACGTTCCTATTGGCTGAAGTGAGGATTCATTGGAAAAGCTAGGCTTCAGCCTCCATTTTGAGTTCTTGTTTACATGTGTGCTCTGAAGCAGATGAGAGTTAGAGACAGAAACACAGTGTTATTGTTTCATATCTCCAGCTGATATGACGCGATGCAACACCAGTCCGTGGATATTCATGGTGAAATCACGTGTCACTTGTGAAACCGTTTTTGTTGGACTGTTATGGATATAAGGATCATAAATGAGGCTCGATTGGTGTGTTGCCTGCTTTTGCATATCGCTTATTTGCTGGTTGTTGTCTGGACAAATGTTGAGCTGTGGCTGCTGTCTGGGTCGCAGCTTGACATGGTTAGGCAGGTTGGACGCACAAGAACCGCAGCTTTCCGTAGCACCGCTGCACTCGTATATCATGCTTACAATGTACAAATTGTGGGTGCAAATCCCACTGTCGGGATGGATGATCACTGACGAGCATAGGCCTGGACATTTTAATTCACCCCCAACAGCCAATGCACTGACTGTAAATATAGCTAGCATGATCTAATCTGCTGTTACTAAAATTATTGCCACTGAAACATATTATATTATTATATAATTATTAGTGCTGTCAAGCAATTAAAATATTTAATTATGATTAATCACATTTATGTCATCGTTAGCATCCATTTAGCTGTGGCTGCAGTAAGTTTGTTCTTCGTTGTGGTGTCCATGTGTTTCTGTCCGAAGTCATCCGTTCGTGTCTGGCTGTGACGAGGGGGTGCAAAGTTAGTATCAGCTGTGAGTGGTATTTCAGACTGGATAGCTACAGTGATAGCTCAGTTCACAATGACAAATGTTTCATACCACTTCGGTCTTGCCAAGGGAACCCTCTGACAACTTTTTGAAAGTAAACTTTCCATTTATTACCATCTTATCATTCATTTTGCCGTATCTCGCTCACCATTCATTCATTTCAAACTGTAACGTTAGCCTAGCTTCCAAGCACAAACAGCGTGCCTATTGTTTTGCTTTCGGATGACCTACATTCGGTTGAGCTACATCCGGCGTTAAAAATTGGTTTGTGTTAACGCTGTTAATAACACACTAATATAACACACTAACAACTTAAGTTGGATCACAAGTTAGACCCAGCCTAAAGCATAATACACTTTATGGTCTATTTCACTTTAAAGGGACCATAATTTATTCAGTGAACATTTGAAACTAGAGCTTGAGACCAAACACTCACGTTTACAATGTTTACTGAGGAAATAAATCAAATTAAAAGCATTTTCTCATAGACTTCTATAGAATCAGGTTTATTTTTGCAACAGGAGGAGTCACCTCCTGGCCACTAGAGGTAATGCAGGTTTTAAGACACTTTCGCATTGGCTTCACTTGGCAGATACCGGAGTTTGCCACCTGCGTATTAAATACAATTTCAGTAAAATATCTGGAAAATATAAATGTCTTTAGCAGTCTTACTCTATGCAGTACCTTGGGAGTTGTGGTTACAGCTTAAGGTAATAGTCAATGCTAACTACAGACTGCTTACTGCTGCATAATAAACCTTCAAACTATTAGTCGTGTTCAAACACACAGCCGGACACTAATGCAGCACGCTCTGTTTAAAAAGCAGCCTGGGTAATTGGATTTTTGGCAACGACAACGACGTCAGTGTGTGTGTTTGTGTGTGTGTGTCTGTCTGAGAGCGAGCAGGTAATTTATGTTCATGCCATGTTTATAAATGGTAGAGAAATGCTAGATCCATATGACAGGCTCCTGTTTATAATGTGTGAGTAAAAAGTTGAGAAAAAAAGAGTGTTAGCGGAGTTTAAGTGTGTGTTGTGTGAGTGTGTGTGTGTGTGTGTGAGAGAGAGAGAGAGAGAGAGAGAGAGAGAGAGAGAGAGAGAGAGAGAGAGAGAGAGCCTGACATCAGCTGGCTGGCTTTCAGCAGACAATTTTATACACACACAAAAAAAAGCAGGAAATTAACATTCCCACACAAACGCCCCCGCCATCTCCACCACAAACCTGCACCTGTTGAATGGTTGGCAGAGTGTATGTCTGTGTGTGTGTGTTTGTGTGTGAGTGTGTGTGTGTGTGTGTTCCAGACACATACAAGGTTCTAGTATAGGCTCCAGACTAACTTTTTCCTCTGGTAACACAAGCTTCCAACTTTCACAGCCGGTCGCGCCCCTTTTTGGCATAGCATGGTTTTAATCAATAGTGGAAAGTACATTTTCTTAAAAATACAGTACAAATAGATTACAATGTTGATGCTGATCTCAACGTGACAACATTTCATAATATTGTAATTGGTACCTCACCAAATGTGCTAGTAATACCTTCATGAAATATAATACATTGTTTTATAGTGTACTGAACTACCCAGCAGTATTATAATACATTAAAATAAACTATAATATAACTGTCCACGCCATCAAAATGCATCTTACATGTTGCATCAATAATAATGTGTTATTAGTACTTTTACTACTTTACTTACTGTGAAGAACTTCAAACAGATTCTGGAAAGCTCAATTAAATACCGATAAGCAAAAATATATTTCTATCTAGTTATTTTAAATGCTTGTCGTAGTGCCGGGAAGGAAGGGAGGCACGAGAGGACCAGGTCGGACCCGGCTGCCGTAAAATCAGAGGTTTTTTAAAGGGACTCCTACGCTCAGAAACACTACTACTTTTGTCCACAAGGATCACTAAAATCTTACCAGCATCCTCTTATTTCACCTCAAGTTGCTTTTTAAAAAAATAATCAGCTATTAGCCGCTTCATCTTTGGAACACTGTTTTGTGAAGTTTTCCGTTGCTACACCTACGTGAAGTCATGATATTTTAAGTCGAACACCCACAAATAAAGAACGCACATCCAAATGCTTTGCTCGCTGTCTCGAGGTCTGCATATTGTAAGATGAATCAGCATTCCCCCACTTTACACATCGTAAAATGTATCAAGCGCTCTTCAGTGTGGATGCTTGTTAGTGCCGATGCTCATTACTGTTAATTGGCATGGATCTATTAATAAAAGACTGTTGTAAGGGGAAAGGTGGTTGAGGAAGACACTCTGTGAGATTGACAGGTAGAGGATGTTATGGCGTTGGGTTTGACGTGACTAAAAGTATTTTACATCTTCAGATGAGTGTCAAGAAGCTCCTTCACACTTTTGCACTGACAGCAGTAATGACCTGCGGTAGATAACATTCTTCTGCTTATCACCCGTTGTTTTTTTTGTCTTTTTCTTCGTCTTCGACATGTTTTGATCTCTCTTTTAGCAATGAAGCTGTCATTTACTCTGACGTTATTTCCAAATTGAGTTTTTCCCAGTGCATTTTCCACCGGCAAGTCCATGTGCGTCTGTGTGCCATTAAAGGCACGAAGAAACCATGGTGCGGAATGACAATGACGGCAACATTAGCATTTTCTCACTGTTTTTGTGCCAGATTAACATGCGAGCGTATGGCAGTGAGCGCGAGCGTGCACGTCTGTGTTTAATGTGTGCGACAGCAGGTCTGAGGGTCGTAAAGCACCAATAAACCCAAACCTGAAATCATGAAGAAGGCACCACGCTGGGCCTGAGAGACGCGGGGGACACTAAAGCAGAAGGAGAGTTTGAACATCATCAACACTGGGACGACATCAGCTTGATTATTACACACAGCCAAAGCAACCCACGGTGTATGACACCCTTGTGTGTATTCTTTCTGTCCAAGTTCTGTTTTCTTAAACCACATGTAATGGATAAGTTATTGTCTTTCAATGCACATTACTAACTCTACTCCTTTCCGAGAGCCTCTGTACTTCCTTGCCTCAAGTTTCCATTGAATTGAATTGAATGTAGCTTTTTACTGACTAACTCACATTGTGTGTTCAAGTATTATTAAAATGTGCGCGACATTATTTTAAAGTCTTATGGAGAAGTTTCCATATATATATATATATATATATATATATATATATATATATATATATATATATATATATATATATATATTAGGACTGGGCACGATAACGCGTTAACACAAGATTAATCTGGCAATCCTTTAACGGCATTAATTATTTGATCATGCGACTTTAACGCGGGTTTTTCACTCCTAGTATAATACTATGTTCAATCCATGTCCATGTTTTCCAATGCGCCCTCGACACAGCAAGTAAGACAGTCGCGAGTCAGAAACACGCAAGTTACGTGAGTCGTAAATGCAGAATGACAGTTGACAGTAGTCTGACATGGTAAGCTACTAAAATACGCCAGGAAATAATAAAGCCTCAAATTAGTATTTTGTTTGGTCTCAGTATTGATATTGTTGACCCTTTTTGTGCTTTGTAGATAAGAAAATGCCATCAAAAAAGAAAAGAGATATCTGATGTTTTTTTCACCATTTAAGTAGCTATCAAGAAGCCATGTTGTTGTTAGTTAGCTAGCAGTAGGCTAAGTACTCACAAAGTGCAAACCTGCATTGTTTTGACATGCATTCAGAAATCCAGTGAAAAAGATGCAGTGCAGGTTGAACCAGCCGGACCAGCAGGGCTTCAGATGAGATCCTACTCATGGCATTTTGTTAAGAATGATCTTTCATTGACAATGCAATTGAAGGACATTTGGGGAATCTGACCTTATGTCAGTGTTGCACCGTTAAAACAAACTGTCCACAAACACGTCCTTTTTCGGTTCGCAACTTTTATTAAAACAAGTCACAGGTTAAACAGAAGAACATCTTTTGGTCTCCAGCCTGCATACTGCACCTCTTCCTGCTCTTCGTTGTGAAGAGAGAATACTGTCTCTTCAGTCAATATGTGTACATCAATGTTCTTAAACATTGGAATAGCAACTTGTGAATTAACTTAACACACATCAAAGTAAATTATTAGAAATGGACAGTCATATTAAATCAGTAAAAAATATAAAATAACATATTTAACATAAATATAACATCATATATTTTATATATAGTTTATAATGTAAATAAGCAAGAGAACCAAAACAAGATGGTAAAAGCAGCTAAGAAAGCTCTGCAGAGCTGCACGTTACTCACAATTCAAGAAGGACCACTTTCATGAAACATATTCTCATTTGATTTAATGATAATAAATGCATGAATGCCCAAGTACTAAATCTCAACATTTTTTGTCGCCTTATCAAAGGACTGAAGAAAGGTGTGCACGTTTGTGTTTCGGCAGTGGAGTCCCACGTGCACGTACATACGCAGACGGTCACACCTGTTCTTGCAAAAACCCTGGCAGAGTTTTGTTGTGCCTGTTCGTCTGCTTGCCAATTTGTAGCGTTCCCCCGTCCGTCTCCGCTAATAGACTCTGTGACGGAGCCAGAGGTTCAGCGCGTCTTAAATCACTCCGCCGGTCCAACTCTGACAGTGTGTTCTGTGATGTTTAATTAGGAATAATGGTTTCTAATATTCCACCAATTAGGGCCTGTCTCCCGCTCAGTCGGGGGAGTTGTGTTAAGTGAAAAAGAGGCAGGGAAAAGAAAAAAGGCAGAAAACTAGAATAAAATGACTGTTTAGGTAATGCCAGTTTGGTGCCCTTGGGGTTTTTATTTCAGTAAAAAACTGGCACTGCTTACGGATTTCTGACTAATGATTCATTTAAGCTCTTCTGGGTGGAAATTGCTAATTAAAATGAGGCTGAAAGTCCAACCGTTCAAACCAGCGAAATATGTTTAAAAGGAGGACATTTAAAAAAGGGTTCCTGGTAGGTATATCTGAAAGTGTGTGTAGGTGCTGCTTAAGGTAGCTCTTCACAAAGGCTGGTCGGCGAACTACATTATGCTAAATTGTTGCTCAGCCAGAGGACTTGCTGTGTTGTGGTGCCAAAGCCTAGGTGGTAATGTAATGTCTGCTGAATGAAACATGGATGCTTCTCGGCCGGGTGACTATCCAACTGATATACAGGATCAAGGATTCGGTTTATCCAGAATGTCCAAACGTGTTTTTCTTCTTTTTGTTTGCTCAGATTACAAACGCTTTAAATCCTTACATCAAAAAACACAATGAGACATTGCACAGATAATTAGCATTCAGTGGGGACGTTTCTGGGAACTGAGGGCATTTTTTTGGGGAACAGAGATCATATTCGTTTGGAAAGTTGGAACATTTAGGAAGGAGAACAAATTTGGAAAGTAAGAACACTTCGGCGAGGACATGTTTTGAGAGAGACTACATTTTAAAAATGAATAAAAAGTGAATATGTTTAGTGACAACATGTCTAAACATTTTTATGAAGGGACATTACTTTTCCTTGAAGTCATTTTTGGGGAGAGACACAAAGTGTGTTTCGAAGCTTCAGCTGATTGTGCAAAAATATAATTTAATAATCAAGGCAAAAAAGAGAAAGAACTCAACACAGCAGATATCGTAGGCCTTTGTGAATGACTGTGTGTGTGTGTAGCTGTATTTTATTTTGAGGGGTCCAGGTCAGACACAGTGTGTGTGTGTGTGTGTGTGTGTGTGTGTGTGTGTGTGTGTGCGTGTATGGGTGTGTGTGCTTGTGCGTGACCTACTTTTACTGAGCGGACATTCTAAAACAACATCCTCTTTCTCTCTCAGTGGGCTGATAAATACGTCTGAGGTGATTCTTTCTTTTTTTTATTTATTTGTTTGTTCCTATGTTGTTGCTTTAGACAGCAGTGGACATGTGTGTGTGTGTGTGTGTGTGTGTGTGTGTGTGTGTGTGTGTGTCTGTTTGGTCCTATTTATGGGACAAAAGCCTTCAGTGACCCAATAACGGAAACCCAAATCGGAGCGTTTCATTGTGAAACAGCTCTGCTGCTTTTATCAACAGACCTCTGTTTAAGAGACGAACAATAAAAAAAACGACACATTTTTCTAAAAATTACTTGCATACATTTCACGTTCATCTGATGCATGCAATTGAAACAGTATTTTATACTAAAATAGCAAACATTAGTAAGTATGAGTACTATTTCAACACTTCCTCTTATCTGTTGCGCGTTCTATGTTTGTTTGCACCAGTTTCCACATGTATAGCTTTTGAGTAAGGGCATTTTCTTTTTAGATACTTAGAACTTTTTGGGAAAGTCAGGACATTTTTAGAAAGCTGACATTTTTAGCGATGACATTTTTAGTAATGACATTTCTGGGTAATTTGAGGACATTTTGCATAGAAGACTTGTGTGGTAAGTGGACACATAGTAGTGGCCCAATTTTGGAAAATCAAGAACATTCTGAACAGCTGGGAAGTTTGTGGGAAGTAGGGATGAAAAAGATAATGTCATAACTTGTGTAGGCCGTCTCGTGGGGAATTGTCGTGGATATTGGGATTGTTCCTGTTGGATGATTTGTGTTTGCAACTTGTGAATGAGGACATTTTCGTCTTTTGGAGATTGGGGACACGGAACGGATCTTCTGTCTTTCTCAAGTCTGATAAGAAACCTGATAATGTGTTAGTGATGTCATCAGGGTTTTGGACTTGAGACCAGTTTTAACAAGAAGTGGATCCAAAGATAAACAATATCAGGTTGCATTATGGGAAACGTAGGTTCTAGTGTTTTTCTCTTAATTTGTCTCACAGCTTCCCCATGTGGAAGACACATACAGTTCAAGTGTGTGCATGTCTCCATCTGAACTTCAGTCGACATCATGTCAGGACAAATCTGGTAAAATGTACAAAAAAAAGAAGGACGAAAACACAAGCAAACGAACCTCTAAAAAACTATACAGCAGCAGGAATTAGCTGCCGTTTCCAGGACACGCTTGATTAATGTTTTTTTGGTGATGTGCTTTTTTTCCCTCTTCTTTTACATTACCAACGCCTAATAAAGGGTTCACAAACCATCTGTTTCTGTTTCCCCCCTGATGCCTTGCCCAAAGGTCCCCCCATCCTGGGATTGGCACCACGCCCAAACACATCCATCCATCTATCCCCCCGACCCTCTCGCTCCTCGGTGCTGTCTTCTTTTCTTCTTCCTCATTCCTTCTGTCTCCGCACATCTTTCCGTTTTCCTTCCTCTAGCCCTTTCCCTCCTTCCTTCCTCTTCTGTTCCTGTCTGTCCTCTTCCTCTTCTTTCCCCTTTTCCTTTTCTTTTTTCTTCTTTCCCATTTTCCAGCTCATTCTTTCCTCTCCTCCAGCCTCTATTTTCCTCAACCCCTTGTAAATTTTCCTTTTCTTTCTTTCTTCTCTCTTCATCCTTCTTCCTCCCCTTACGTCTTTTCTTTCACCTCAAACTCTGCTCTTCCTTCATTTCCCCCACTCCTTTACTCTCCATTTGTATTCTTTTTTTCTCACATCATTCATATCCTCTGTGTCTTTCCTCCCTTTTTCTCTCCTCATGTGTATGCATTCTTCTTAATTTTATTCTTCTGCCTTCTTCCTAATCTAACTTTCATCCTCTTTTTCGTCTCTCCTTTCTCTTGTCTCCCCCACTCTTCTCTCCCTGAATTCTTCAGTTCTTCAGTCTTCAGTTTTTTCCTTCTCCCTTCACTCCTCCTCTTCTTACCTCTTTCTCCTCAAATAGTATATTTTTCTCATCCTTCATCCCTTTTTTCTAACCCCACACCCTTCTTCATTCCTGTACCTGCTCGCCCCCCCTCTTCTAGATTCGTTTCCTACCCATTTAAACCTCTCTCGTCCAATATGCATATTCATAAACCTGAAAACATTCCCATCCAATAGCGTTTAATCCCTCCCTGTATTAGTGTGTGTGTGTATGTGTGTGTGTGTGTGTGTGTGTGTGTGTGTGTGTGTGTGTGTGTGCGTGTGTGTGTGTGTGTGTGTGTGAAGGGTTAAGAGAAGAAAAAAACACACACACCTCCTCCTTCTCCCAAACATCTAGCAGCTGGCCGACAGATGGGGCCCGCAGCCAAAAAAGCAGCAGCGCCAGCGCCACAAAAATAAAAATTTACAAGACGCCAGTGGAATTTATTTAAGGGCAGGATGGGGGAGGGGGGGGCTGCACCTCCTCCTTCTCCTCCCTTTTTCACCTCCCTCCATCACCGCCTATCTCTCTCAGTGCCTAAAATATGTTAATGCACATGATTCTTCGGCCAAATCAAAACCTATCTTCATCTGCACATCTCCCCCTCCTTCACTCATGCACTTCAGTTTGCTCCTTAAAAAAAGTGTTTCATCGTTGTTTGCTTTGTCTTTCCTCTAAGATGCACCTCTTCAGTCCTCTGATATATTCCGATGACAATTTGTGTCTTTAGAATTAACGAGACAAGAGGACCAAACGCAAGAAAATTGCATGAAAAGAGCCGACATACTGAAGAGGGGTTTCTGTTATTTCGTCCACCCATGTATTTATAGCCCTGAGAACAGGCTGAGGAGCAGAAACACTGCTCCGTATGATGTGATGCAGGCCGGTTGGTTTTCCTGATGAACTGGTCACTAATGATTGTAAACAGAGGAAGAGGTAAAAGGACAAAGCAGAGCGGTGGAATCTGGTGTGCTTCAAGAATCCATGTGTCTATTCTGCATTGTGCCTTAGTTCCCGTTTATTTATTTTGCTGTTCTTGCTTTTCTTCCTCCTAGCTATTTCACCGTTAGCACTTTTTTTATGGACAATACAAGCTTTAAAAAAAAGTTGGTGGTTTGAGGTTATGTCACAGCTTCTATTACCATAAAACAATTTTCACTTATGTAATTCCTTTTTTTTCCCCAGTTTCCTATTGTTAAAGTGAATTTGGTGTCATTTGTTTTCATTTTCTTTCGTCAGCCTGTTGCTCTTTTCTCATTCCTCTGTTGCTCTTTGCTAAGCACTCTTTTAGTTATGGTCAAGTGTTCTTATGTTTAAAAGACTAATATTTACACTTCATTTAAAGATACAGTGAGGAAATTAAAACTGCTTATGAAACCACCTCAATGATGCGTCTGATAAACGGGACCATTAGAGAAGATTGTCTATTTATATATAGGTAGTCTTAATACTTTAGTCATTAGAGTCCAATTTCCCCATGAAATGAGACTTTCAAACAGTTTACGGCATCCAGGTTCACCAGAACTCCTTCACCGAGGTCTCCAGCAGAGACCAGCCCACCGATTGGACAGACTCGAGGTCGGGCCTCGCTGCAGCCGGAGTTGCAGCAGGAGGATAAGAGCTCGGAAACCACCAAAATCAACCCAATAAGCCTTTATTCAGCATGTGTGCATCCTCAATCGCTCCATCTCAATTTGTGTCTTCCTTCATCCTTTTCTTCATCCTCTCCTTTCTGTCTGAATCACATTAGTGCTGAGTGTATTTTAAGTTCTATGAATGAAATATTTCCTCAATTCATCTGCCACAGTGGTAAAATGTTACATTTTTTCCACCATTAGGTGCTCGTTTCTGACCCTCTTTTCGGTCGGTGTGTTCACCTGCTTTTAATCAGGACGTCTGTGTGTGCATATACTCTGTGTGTGTCATGTATTAGAACCAATCTCAATTTTAGGGACAATTTGCTCAGCCCTCCCTTCCATTTACTCCATTCACTCCATTAACACCCATAGCCATACACACACACACACACACACACACACACACACACACACACACACACACACACACACACACACACACACACACACACACACACACATTGAGAGTAGCAGACGGAGAGAGGAGGGGGAGTTAAAATGAGGTGGAAATTGGAGGAGTGAGACGATGCTTTTTTTAGTGGTGCAGGTGGATTTTCTTTGGCCAGATGACCGCTCTCTCTCTCTCTCTCTCTCTCTCTCTCTCTCTCTCTCTCTCTCTCTCTCTCTCTCTCTCTCTCTCTCTCTCTCCCTCTTTCTCTCTCAGTGTGTGTCTGTCTCACTTTGCCTCGCAACCTCAGCGTGTCACTCCCTCTCCTCCCCTTCCGTTGCGAACATGAATGGAAAAGGGCACAATAGGGGAAAAGAAAAGAGGAAAAAGGGACGGAATGCTGGAGGAAAATATGATGAAACAGAGGAGTGGGAGGAAAAAGAAAGGAATGGGGGGAAATTATAAAGGAGGAAAGATGAGGAAGATGGGAAGCTGAAGAGGAAGACATAACAGGAGAGGAGACTAGAAGGAGACTCAACCCCAGGGGGCACTGTTTGTCCTTGTAGCACAACTCACACACACACACACACACACACACACACACACACACACACACACACACACACACACACACACACACACACACACACACACACTGAGGGTGGAGAGAAGGAGGGATGCAGAGGAATGAATGAAGAACAACTAGGAAAAGCAAGAGAAAATGAAAGTAGGGAAGTAGAAAGAAATGGTAAAGGGAAAGATAACGTTGAAAAATATAGTGGGAAAAAAAGACAAACCATAAGTGACACTTAACTTTGGTAAAGAATAAATAACTTAACTTCCCATCCAGTCAGTTCTTTGTTTCCTGTCAAAGTAGTTTACACACCAAGTGAAAATAAACCCTGGTGGTTTGCTGTGCAATTTACAGCCTGATGTTTAATATGCCATGCTCATGTCATCATTATAAGTTTTTTATAATCATATTAGCATAGTTCTAAAATGTTTTATTGTGTTATTATTTTTAGTATTATTTTCTTGATTTTTTTTGTATTTTTCTTATCTGTATTGATTGAAACCTCAGTGTGGCAGCAGTATTAAATCCTTTGCTTGAGTGAAATTAGCACCACATCTAGCACCAAGTCTTTTCTGCAAAATGTTATTACAATATCATATACTGATCATGTTATATTTTTTAATGGAACCCTTATTATTGATTCAGTGATGTCAAAGTAGCATTTCCCTGTTGAGGTGAAGCTCCTTTATATTTTAGTATTTTCATCGATAGGGATCAATGTTATGTTCAGGCTGATGTTTAGTTCAGCATCTTAAATACAAAGAGCATAGGGTTTATATCTGAGATGTAGTGAAGTAGAAGTATAAAGTAACACAAAATGAAAATACAGAAATGGTTCTGTATGATAGTAGTTGAGTGAATATATTTAGTTATGTTCCTCCAAATAGAGGAGAAGATAGAATACATTATAGATATACAGTCTACAGTCCCTATTGCAGCTTTTTGAGGCCAAAGCGGTCCAACGGCCTGCTGTCTTTTAGAGGCTTTTAAAGAGAAGATACTCTTATAATATCAAACTAGGCGACCTAAGGGATCCATTGGTTCTAGCTTGTCAATGATTTAAGCAAGCATTGCAATTTTCAAAAGGGTCCCTTGACCGCTCACCTTAAGATATGTGAATGAAGATGTGGCTCAGAGGTAGAGCGGGTCGTCTTAGGCACTTCACGCCAAATTGCTCTCGCAATGTCAATGCTGCAAGAATATGAGTTTGTCCTGATGAGCAGGAGGCAGCTTGCATGGTACTGTATGAATGGGTGAATGACATGTAGTGGTATTTTAGCCACCACAGTGTCCATTTTACATTTTTAAACTTGACGACGCTGTATATAATTACCTGTTGTGATCTCTCGGATAATCACGGTCTCTTGAAACTTTACAACCAGAACCTATAGATCTAGAGCGTGCAGATGATGTATGGCTTTATATCATAGGTATATTGACAACAAGGGGTTTCTGAGTAGTTGCCAGAACAGACATCTCCA
Organism: Clinocottus analis; assembly: GCF_023055335.1. Lineage (NCBI taxonomy): Eukaryota > Metazoa > Chordata > Actinopteri > Perciformes > Cottidae > Clinocottus > Clinocottus analis. Next base: position 11,059,999 of record NW_027175854.1, on the reverse strand, counting down.
AATATCAAAGGTTTTTGATACCTCCTGCTGTGGTTCCTCATGCTCTTAGCGTGTTTCAGCAGAGTCTTATCCCTCTAATGAGATCAATATGTTGTGTTCCTCCTGCTCTTAGTGTCTTGAGGTATTCCTCAACATGTTTATGAATTCTCTAGTATGAGCTATAAGAGCATTGGAATTGTTATCATATACTTCAATTTAACCAGTACTTTATTTTATACCTGTAACATTAATGGTATTGCTCTTATCTTTAGCTGTACTTTCTCTTTGGTGCTAAATAGCAAATGTTAACCTCAACCAAACTGGTGAACATGCCTACATTAGCATGTTAGCATCAGAATTGAGAGTACAAAAAAATGCAGATGTTAGCATTTAGCTTAAAAGAGGACAGTAGTTATAAGTAGAATGCTTGAAGCTAATAAAAAGCCACTGACAATTGGCTGGAAGATTGAGTGGGCCTTGACATTTTTTCATCATCTGTAACCTATTAATTCAACATCCATCTGATTGCGATGGAATTTCCTGGAATGTCTCTCCAGATGATGAACTCTTTTGATTTTAATGACCTTTTCCTCTTAAAGACTTAACATGTTTCGCTCTAAAAATAACTGAATCATCAGCATATTGTTTGTTCTGGCCTGCACTTTTATATTGTGGCTTTAATGAACACTGATGCTTCTGGAGTACACTAGCAGCTTTTAGAGTTAGTTCAAAGCAACCTAAGAATTTATATACAGTATAATTTTTCCCTGTGAAAAATAAACATGCGCAAGCATGATTGCAGTCAAACACTCTCTTATGAGTCCATGAGATCAGGTGTGTTTATTTTGTAGACCTTTTCATCCCTTCCCCCTGCTGCCCACCTGCGCTGCACCTGACGTCAACCCCACTGAGGTACACACCCGGTGGGCAACATAACAAACACACATACAAGTAAATAAGCATGCAAACACATGCGCACACACACACACACACACACACACACACATGCGCACACACGCACACACACTAAACACCCCTGAGCTACACCGTACAGAACGTCAGCATCATCAAATCTGTCTCCCATTTGAATTCTTTTCAAAGCATTTATTCTTTCAGAGCTGTTCATGGCAACGAGAACCCAACTTGTGGCACACACACACGCACATTTTTGTCCCCATCTGGTCACCATTCAGCCGGATGCATGCTCTCTCTGTAGCTGTGTGTTGAAGCGGAGACTCTCACAACCCTCAGTCAGCTCTGTTCTGCAGATTGCCTTATTGATCTTTGACCTTTCATGGCCTCTTTTGGTGGCTGGCAGGAACTGCAGTAAGGTTTACAAACGGATTTGTACGACAACTCTGTGTTGAAAAAGTTTTATTTTATTTTGCTTTTGCTTTGGCTTGTTTGTTCTTTTGTCTGTTTATTTGCAGGATTACAGAAAAAACTACTGGCCCCAATTTTTATGAAACTTGGTAGAGCGGATCCTAATCACGTGGCGGATACACACATTATTTTTCACTCATGGAAATGTCCTTGGCGAAGGTCTGCTCTTTCCGAGTGCCCTTCTAGTTATTTATTATGATCATAAAAAATGATTGGTTCAGAGCAATTTAACTGCAACACTCGTGCAATAATGGGCTCAAGAGTAAAGCAAATCAGCTTCCTGCCTTTTGAGCCTGTGTCAATGAAATTTAAAAATATTCTCTCAGATGATGGATAAAAGTTTCATCTTTCTGCAGATGATCTAGGACAGTGACTCTAAACCCACGGGCCCACCATTAGGCCATGAGCGCCACCTAGAGGGCCGCCGAAACGTTCCATAGTTGTTCAAAAATACGATGAATTATTTATTGTATTACCAAATATTATTTATTCATCAAATTTATTTATTGTTCTCTTTTTTTTGAGAGTGCCCTTGTTTTTGTAAAAAAATCCAATTATTAGTTATTTTTGTGTTAATATGCCTGACTTGAGTCTTTACATTAGTTATTGTATTAGCTTGATTTGTTCCATGACTTGTTGTCTGTGTAGGTTTATATACAGATGCTCAATAATTTTCTTTGTGATGATCACATTGACATGACAATCATATTATGTCATTCATTTGACAGGGTTTATGCTTGTTGAACTGCAGGTAGATTTGATTCAGTTATTGAATACAAATCAAGAGTGAGATCAATTAGTTACTAAACCATCCATCCATCCATTTTTAGTCACTTATCCGGGGTTGGGTCGTAGTGGCTTAATAAACTAATACACTTGAATGGGCCCCGGGCCACTTTGTACTTGAAAAGTTGGGCCCCTAGGTCAAAAAGGTTAAGAATTCCTGATCTAGGATGTGTTGGCCTAGCTTAGCAAAAAACTAGAAGCAGTGGCAAGTGTTTGATTAGCTTAATAAAAAGCGAAAAAGACCATTAGAAAAGTCCACAAAAAAGGTTCTGATGAACATGATAGCTCTGCCATTAATACACATTTATGCCAAGAGTTAACTCCTTCATGTTCCCGCTGGATGAGAAACGGTTTCCATTGCTGTTTGTCGGCTTCGCCTCCTTTACGCGTAGCGCTGTGACTACTGGAGTGCATCTTGGATGACTCAGAAACAGAGCAGTGTGCTGAGTCAGAGGAGAGTGAAATATAACGACTGTTCAAGAACACAGATATGTCGGGAAATGTTTTGAATGTGCTCAATGTTTGGAACATGAGAAGAAATCTGCATTTTTTTTCATACATTTTTATACTGTCACCTGACGCCTGCCACAAAGCGTTTGACTTAATCAAAAGTGTGTATGTGTGTGTGTGTGTGTGTGTGTTTGCGCAATATGCATGGGGGCATATTAGCACGTTTTCATTGGATGTTCACGATGTGGTTTGTGTGTTTCACTACTACGTAGTTATTTTTTACAGGCTTTACAGTCTTGTGTGTTTTACTGTACGTTCTCTTTTTTGCCCCCACTCCTTCTGGTTTCCCTGAAATGGGATCAGTGGGTTTCTTACGTAACTGAGCTGTTCGTCATGCACGCTCCAAACCAAAACAGTAGAAAAGACTTTCCAGAATTGCGAATGGGGCAAAAGAAAGCAGACAACCACTGACAAATAAATACTTTCACTTTTATTTCTCAAATGAAAATATTTCCTCAAATAATAGTTTGAGGTATGTTTAAAAACGTGCAGGATACAACCAGTCTAAATATTAAATCATGGTAATTTTAGAACATTTGTCTTGACCCCCTTTGGATTGCTTACACTTTTCAGAGGACCACCTTCCCAAATAAATGATCAAAACAAATAAAAACAAATAAAAAAACTTGGTCGTAAATTTGTGTATTGACCAAAATATATATGCTTTGGAGCTTATACTCGTGCAAGATGGTTTCCCGTAGGAGCTAAACACGTTTGTCTTTACCTGATGATGTGTTTGGCGTGGTGATTTAAACATAGCTCATTGAGATTATGCATTTCAATTTGAGCCTTTTAAGTGATGTGAATTCTTGAGGACATTCGGATCAATGAAAATGACGAGCTTTTTATTTCTAGAAACCAACGTTTCCAATTTAATGGAACCATTTGGAAGTACCTTTGTGGCTCACTAGATGGCGCATTGTGGCACACCTGCTGGTCTCAAGTTTATCCATAAAGCAGCTATTAGTCGTTATTTTAGTTATAGGTTCAACTCTATCATATTCATCCAGTTATCCATCTGGTTATCATCTTTTATGAATTTGAAATTATTTTTTCCTTAACAACATGTAATGGAAAACATAAGACACGTGGTTGTGTGTGTGTGTGTGTGTGTGTGTCCGTGTCCATGAAGTGCCCGGGTATCGTCCTCACCCTCTCTCCCCCTCTCTCACCTTCTCTCAACCCTCTCTCCCGTCTCTCTGTATGTTGACGTCAGTATCGGTGGTGAACCAGACCACAGTGGCTGCCTGCAGAGCCCTTTGATCCCCACTCTACTCTATTAGAGCTCTTATATGAACTTCACACGACACACACACACACACACACACACACACACACACACACACACACACACACACACTCACACACACACAGACACACACACACACACACACACACGCTCACACACACACACACACAAACACACACACACTCTCACACACACACACACACACACTCTCACACACACACACACACACACACACACACACACAGATGGTCTGTAGCCTGTAATTTGTCTGTGGTTTAATAATGTTCTGTTTGTCAGACTAACTGAGTGATGAACTGATCCGTCCTGATATGTTATCATACGTGATCATACGTGATCACGTTATACTTTAGTGTTACATCATGATACTGCAGACGGACATTTTTTGCATGATAGAACTACCTTTTTCTTTAGAGATGATTTATACTGTAGGATATGTTTGTCATATGTCATTTAATATAATGTAAGTACATTAATGTAAGTACACTACTTCGCTCCTTCGCGATCTTCACTGGTTACCGGTGGCTGCCCACATCCGCTTCAAAACATTGGTTCTGGCGTACCGTGCTACGAACAGATTGCCTCCGATCCACATCCAGGACATGGTAAAACCATACACACTAGCTCGTTCACTCCGCTCAGCTTCAGCGAATCAGCTTGTAGCTGCGTCACTGCGAGCTAAACACTCAACAAAGTCACGACTGTTTGCTGCCCTGGCTCCTCGATGGTGGAATGAGCTCCCCATTGACATCAGGACAGCAGAAAGTCTTCACATCTTCCGTCACAAAATAAAAACTCATCTCTTTCAACCACACCTTAAATAAAGACAGTACCAGTAGCACTTTGGCAGCACTTCAATGTCTCTTACTGATAGCACTTTGTAGTTTGACCTGATTCTTCTTGTTCTGAGTTCGTACTCACGGTTTAATGCACTTCTTGTAAGTCGCTTTGGATAAAAGCGTCAGCTAAATGTAATGGACATTATAATGCAATATAATACATTGTCATTCCATACAACTACATTGTATTTACTAATAACTATGTTGATATTCCGTAGAACTACTTTATTACAACTTCAAACCATAGAACCATATAATCATTCCATAGAATTACGCCATCATTCTGTTGAACTATATCATCTAACACAGAACTACATTATCATATAAAAGAACTAGATTGTCATTCCATAGAATTGCATTATTACCATGGAACTACATTGTCATGGTGCCTGTTCACCGAAGTATGGAACAAAAGACCATGTTTGTACCTAGACAGAGGTTACAACCCCTTAAACTCTGAACTTCTATCAGCTCAGGGTCGTCTGAGCAATCTCCATGACAACTAAGCAAACTCCATCTGCATTTGAAGTTTGTGTGATGCTGTCAAAACTCAGAAAAAAACTATGTGGTGCACCTTGAGTTAAGATTGAATCGTAGAACTACTATTTTCAAGGTCATGAATAATGGTAATTTCTCAATTACAAGTAAAGTGCTGCACATTTTGGACCACTCTATAACACAGTATACTATTGGTGAGGTAGAGATACATGCAGAAGGGTTTCAGCTTTGTGGATCAAAACAGCAGACACGTTTGTAAATGGAAGAAGCGTAAAACAAACAATTCACAGCGAGGCCTGTAGAGAGAAATTAGCTTATTTGTGTAAAAGGTGTCATCCTCTTATTGGAGTCTAATAAACTGTTTTCCACTCAGGTGAGCAGTGTGGACTATCATTCTCTGTCAACACCATAATATAGGGGAAATAAATAATTCCCCGGAAGAGATCAAATTATCAGCTCACATCGCAGCTTTTTATTCTGCTCAATCTTCAGATTTCATGCACTCACAGCTCTCCTCCTCCTATCTCACCCAACTCCTCATCAGAGGTGAAAATGCACCCAGAGGGAGTCTCTCTTGCCTTACCTCTCTCCATCTCCCACCTACACACCTTCCTCATCGGTTCTGCCAAGTTTCCCCCAAAGGTGTGCTGCATCTCACCACCTCACAGCCAGAAATAATAGCGAACTAGGGAAAAAAAAATCTCACCTGTTCAAACTGTTTATTTTCAGACCTTGAGGCTAATGGGCACTTTTTTTTTTAAGGAAATGAGGAATTCTATTTTTCATGTATTGTTGCATGTATTGACATTGATTTCATAAGTTGAAGCCGAATTAACAAAACATTTCTGCAAAGACAAACTTTTTTTTTCATACGTTCCATTTTCTTCTCAGATTAACAGAAAAAATGTGTAATCACATTTTTGACAATCATTTGAAGTTTGAATGACTGTTATGAAATATATAAACCTTTTTTCAATTAAAAAGAAGCTGTTGAAGTGAGAAATTCTAACTTTCACAGCTTTTGTCTTCATTGAAAATGTGTTGAATATGTGTAAATTATATACACACACACACACACACACACACACACACATATATATATATATATATATATATATATATATATATATATATATATATATATATATATATATATATATATAAGAAAATTTATATAAGAAGAAGAAGTAAACGGAATAAAAGGTGGAAACTCACCTGAAAAAAGCATGCCCCCCCCACACACACACACTTAACTGTCTTCCTTACAGAACACCTGTGTGAACGCACACTTCAGAATAAGTCTTAATTGACTGTGTGGACTTTTAATTACATCGCTTTGTTCTCTGCTGAAAGGTGGTGTGAAAGGAGACGTACAAAAAGAGGTGCGTGTGTGTTTGTGTGTGTATGTGTGAGCAAGCGAGTGACAGAATCCAAGAGACACTCATTACCTGTTTCCTAACTCAAGAGTCCCTGTTCAGTCTGAGAGAAAAGGCTGAAAGTCAACAGTCACAACTAAAAACGATGTAAATGATCAAGAACATTGCTACACAAACACACACTTTTTTTTTGTTAAAGTCCGACTATAAACTTTAGTTATTACTTTATTTAGTATTTACCTGTGAAAACCACACACAATTACACGATTAATCCCCCATTGCTTTTGGAAAAGTGAGTGCACACAGCTATGTGAAAGTATGGTATAGGGCAAAGATGCGAGTCAGCCTTTAAAGTTATGGGGGTTGCATAACTGTGCCTTGCAAAAGTACTAAAACTCAGCACAGCAAACAGGGAAACAAGCTAGTATGCCAACATTTTCACCCCTATACCTGTATCACATGTCAATGAAGCAACATATGGGATTATGTTGTAATCATGTATGTTGTATGACAGAAGCAAACCCAACAGAGACCTGAAGCAAGCAAAGCTGATTTATGAAAGACGTCAGTCAGCTTTATTGGCCATGTATGCCTGCATACAATGAATTTGACTCCAACTCTTCATGCACAGAAATAACCATAACAGCTTGTGACAAGGACAACAAAACTGGACAGATAACAAAGCTAATAAAAAAGCAGGGCTGTTATGTACATAAATAGGGAAAAAATAGGAGTAAATGTTTTATTAATATATATATATATATATATATATATATATATATATATATATATATATATATATATATATATATATATATATATATATATATATATATATATATATATAAATCGCAAAAGACCAAAAATGTACTTTTAAATAAAGTGTATTTAATATAAATAATGCTGATTAGTAAACAATGTATGGGTATTTAGACCATGATGTTGTACAGTTTGTAGGATTTACCGATATCCAAAAGATTTGTGCATTGGAAAACAGAATATTAACAAATTCTGTGGTTAGTCTAATTTGAAAGAGAAAATGAAGCCAAAGGATAACCCAAACTCCATTACAGACATCCATCAGTTTGGGAGCCTCTCGAGGGAACACTAAGCCCCGCAGAGCGAGGATAACGTGACCCGTGGGGGTAACCGAGCCAGCACTAAGGCTAGCGAGCTAATCTGCTAGCACGTTTAATGCCAGCTGACCAACAATGGCCGCGCAAGCTGTCACATTGTCGCTTCAGAGACCACGCTGGCTGTGGGTTTCGACCATGTTGTTTCACAAGTTTTTATAACAGACAATGGAACAATGAGCAAAGTTCAGTCGGTATTGATTGTAAAAAAAACATTTTGTTTTATCTATGGAGTATAGTGAGAATGAGCTGTGGCCTCTACATAATCACATATCACTTGTTGGGCGACAGACCCACACGGTAAAGGATTTGAGTTCAATAACACAACAAAACCTTTCTTGTATAAAGGGAACATTAAATTATGATAAACAGGAATCCCTTTAAGATCCTCCCACTACATTCAAAATGTGTACACATGTGTGTTTGTGTATGTGTATGTGTGTGTGTGTCCTCAGGCTGAAGCAGGTTGCGCAAATCTGTATTCTATTAGCTTCAGTCCCAGCCCTCCTCTAACCCTGTTTTTGGTACACTGATGCTCACAACCTGCCGCACAAGCACATCTGGTTGTTCAAAGGCCCCGTTGAGTGTGAGTGTGTGTGTGTCTGTGTATGTGTGCGTTAAGGTATTTTCCCAGCAGCTGCCTGCAATCTCTGCAAAGTGCTTTGGTGTTTCTCTCTCACACACATCGGCTCGTACAAACACACATTATTAAAACCATTAGTTGCTGTGAAACAAGGCTTTTCTTCTGCCTTAAAGCTGTATTGTGTGTGTGTGTGTGTGTGTGTGTGTGTGTGTGTGTGTGTGTGTGTGTGTGTGCGTGTGTGTGTGTGTTTGTGTGTGCGTGTGTTGGTGTGTGTGTGCGTGCTCGTTTCGGTTCCGACCAGAAGAAAGGAATGCACATGCTAGCCAATAAAAGTAAAAGGTTAATGAGGAGCAGACATTGTGCCTGTGTTCTTGTTGCACATTTGCAGTAAAGCGACACATTTAAAATAAACTTTAAGAAGTGACACAAAATCTATGTTTTTTTGAGGAGATAAATATGAAGTACAGTGGCTTTTACAACAAGCCAGCAGTGTCGCTCTATATGGCTCACAGTGTTCTGTAGATTGAAGGGTAGATTGAAAGGTTCTTCACGCACATTCTTGGTCCCCAGATAATTGTGTCCAAATGACTTCTATGGACTTTTTCTCGAGCACCACCATCAAGTCAAAATATCATTCTAATTTTATACTTAAAGTTTATACTTTATTAGGAAGGCTGAGCAGTGTGATATCCCAAAATTTGGAGCACATCCTCTGGTAGCCCTTTTTTAAAATAGGACCCACAAATCCGATCTTTAGACAGCTCAACCCATTGTCAAGAGCCTTCAGCTCCTCAGTGTGAATCTCATCCACATCCAGCATGAAGAGCTTCTCAACTCCCTCAGAGACCTCAGCTAGGGACATGGGTGAAGCTTCCCCCAGGCTTCAAACCCTGTCATTTCTAAAGAAGTTGGTCCACTTCAGGATCTTTCTAGCATCAAACAATACGATACCCAGTGAGGGTCAGCAGTTCTCCTCTTCTTTTGAAATTCATGAGCCAAGCTGTTCTTTTCCGGCTTGCGTTGTAAAAAGGGTTTCTAGAATTTCCTTGAGGCCAGCCAAAAGTTGTTCTCCATAACCTCCACCCCAAATCCTCCCATATCCGGGTTGTTGCTTTGGCTTTGCTGCGTCTGCTGCTTCCAGACCAGCCAAGCCTAAAAGGCCTCCTCCTCCGCCACAAGTGCCGACTATATGACCCTCTTTTACCATGGTCCAATCGAATTCTATGTCCCCAACCTACCCTCTGGATACATGAGAAATCAGTTAAAGACTTTGCATATAAGGACTTGAGCATGCTCATTGCACAGTGTTTTTTCCCCACGACCACCTGATCCAACTCACTGCTGCGCTCTTCACCCAAGTATCTTAGACATGCGGCCCCAGATCTGATGATACGACCACAAAGATACAGGCGTGTACTTGTGATGTGAGCTTGTAACCTGCCATCACATGAAGTCTGAATCCAAGTAGAATCCTTTTCTTATATAATTCCATACAACCTGACTTATTTTAGCAAGCGGAGCAGTCACACTCTGCTGGCCAGTAGAGAATGCAAGTTTTAAGATACTTCCGCCTTGGCTTCCCTCGGCAGAACTTCCCTCGGTTGCCGCCTGCACACATATGAACGGATTACAACGTTGTTGCTTTCTGTCTAGAAGGGCTGAAGGATGTTCCAGTACCAAGTACAATCCACCCAATGTTTGAACATGGTGTTGATTTGTCAGGTACCTAAGATTACTTTTATACAGTCTTTCTTTAAAAAAAAAAAACCTCACTGTGAGTTTATGGCTATTGATATGATTAGATGTTAACACATTAGAATATTTAATTCATTACACAGTTTACAAGGATGATGGCAAGTTTCTTCTTCCCTCTAAGGTTGTTGTGACAAGGTAATCAGCGACCCACGTACTGTGATTACCTCAGAGCACAGAAAAAGCGGTGTGAGAAAATGTCTCTTTTTTATGTTTTAGCAACAAGAGGTGAAAATGTTTTGCTTTTGTGTCGCGGTTTTCAGGTGCGGCCTTGGATAAAAACGTCACACCATTCTTATTGAAGACATTACAGCTTCCATCTGGGACACAAGCTATAAAATATATATATTTTTTCTCCCGCTGAGATAACATATTTTCTCTTACCGTGTCGTAAAGTGAATGTTGTGTCTTTGTGTGTGTGTGTTGGGTTCACAGAGACTGAATGAAAGGACACTCTTCAAGAAGACTATGGCTGATTCCATGTATGTTGGTGAGTGTGTGTGTGTGTGTGTGTGTGTGTGTGTGTGTGTGTGTGTGTGTGTGTGTGTGTGTGTGTGTGTATGTGTGTGTATTATAGTGACAGAGTGTTTGGGTGTGACCAAAACAGACACATCCAGTGTGTCTGCCAGAAGGTCAGTATTTTTTTTACTGAAGAAAGAGAATTGGTAAAAGTTGAGTTTCACCTTGAACCAGGGCAAAAGGGTTCGGCGTGTTGTACATCTGCGTGTGTTCTCTTGTCACTGCGACTCTCTCTCTCTCGCTCTGGGATCTCTGCTTCCATGCCTAAACAGTGGAGATGAATGGAATTGTGTGGTTATGGCACTACAAACTTGTAAAAAATTATATTTGAATTATATGTTAAAATTAAAAGTCATTTCGGTAAAACCTTGAATCCAATTTTAAGGTACGATTACCTCTTTAATGTCATGTAATTCCTTTTTAAACAGGTAATTTGTGTGTAATACACAAGATTGGACATGTGAGTCTCCACTTCAGTGTTATAATATACACTAGACATAGCAATTTATATATTTATATATTTTTCTACAGTTCTTTGCAACTGTAGGTCACTACACTACACTTGTTTTCATTTGCAGAATTATACAAAGCGTACACATTTAGCAGGATGAAACTGAGCGACACTGATAATTATGAAAAGTCTAAAATGTAATTAATGGGACTTATTTCAGTGTGGGAACTGATGGTCAGAAAAAAGGATCAACGGGAGATTATGCCGCAATCTGCTCAATGAGAACACACACACAAGAATACACTCCCACACATATTCTGATTAGACTTTGGAAGCAGAGATTAGATTTTGGAAGCAGAGTGTTGCTACAATAAATGACCTTTTGTTTAAATATCAACACACAGAAGGTGCTTAAGCTCACAGCTGCCAACTATCCTACTCCCTTCATTAATATATGTGTTGATTATAAGAGGGATGAACTAAAACAATTAATTCATATATAAACCATATATAACAGGGAAAGTTGCAAACTAAACCCAAACTGCAGTAACACATTACACATTGCACAACTAACATACATATTATGTATTGCAGCATGGGACTTAATAAAACAAGAAATAGATAGGAAAGCAGAAGAGAGGCAATATTTTTGTTCTTAACAATCTAAAAGAATTTAAAACACCTTTATGTTGTATTATTGAGCCCTAATATCATACAAAATCATATATATAACACATATTTCATATGTTCGTGCACCCAAGAGTTGTTTTTTCCACCTGTAGGAAGACACACTATCCCTTTTCAGAAACGTTTCAAATTCCATCCACAAAATTGTAAAATGCTTACAGTTTAAGGGGTTGTAACCTCTGTCTAGGTACAATCATTTCCGCTGGTAATGCATATTAAAATTATAGTTAAAATAAATAAAAACTTATATATTTAATATTTTTTTAGAATGTACTATATGTTCTTTTGAGTAAAAACTGTAAATAATAATATGGCATGCTTGTATAATAAAAATGTTTGAAATTAGCCACGTCTGTTGACTCACCTGCATTCTGGTCACATGATATCTATTGCCTCTGTCCATCCGGGGAGAGGGATCCTCCTCTGTTGCTCTCGCTCAGGTTTCTTCCCTTTTTTCCGTGTCAAAGGGTTTTTACTATCTTCATTTGGGGGAGTTTTTCCTGATCTGACCCGTAGCCAATCTGTTATGTGTACAGATTGTAAAGCCCTCCTAGGCAAATTTGTAATTTGTGGTTTTGGGCTATACAAAAGAAAGTTAATAGAATTGATTTATAGTGCCAACCAACCGCTATGTCATTCATCATAACAGTCAGAACACTAATTTCTTCACTGATTCTTGCATCTTACAGTAGAACGGACAAACCAAACAGCATATGTGAACAGCTTGACATATTTGTCCAGAAATAATGTTAAACAAGTTATACCTTCAAAAGAATCTATTCTTTCTTGACTTTAAACATGCAAAGTTTATAATTAAATGCTTAATTCCCCCGATTAGTTTGGCTTGGATGGCCATCAGCGCAGACAGTAGTTTATGTCCAAAAGTTCATTATTCACTCTCAAGTGGCGCGCAAGCTCTTGCCCTTGCGCTTGGTAACAGGAAGGAGTTTTTTTTTAATAAAAAAACCCTTCCTGTTATGACTATATTGTAGGTTTCCAACTCAAATCTTTTTTCTTGCTTGGCTGGTGGTGCAACATATTATTGTTCCCAAGTAAACACATACTGACACTTTGGCAGGAACCCTTAGCGTCACTTTCTAACGCACTGAAATGAAAAACACTTACCTATGTTGAGGAAAGGAGTGTGTTTTGGGTTCAAATAACTACGCTTCTAAAGTGAACGGTAGACTGGACATTAACAGCTGTCCTCTGGGTGCAAGTCCTGTGTTTGTACCAACCATCGCTCGGTCGCTGAGCAGTACCTAAGTTTATGACACTCTTTTGCAAAGTGTCAGTTTGAACCTACTCAGCACAGTCTTCCAGACTCGCTAATATTACAGTATCCAACTTATCAAGTTCACGGCCTTGTGCTTATGGTGCCATCTTTCTTTCCATCTGTAGCAAACCTTCCAAAGGCTTTCTCTCATACTTTGATGGAGTCAACCCTACAACTCCATCAAGTACTACAGTGGTTTTAGAGTCCCGCTGATGTTCACATCCTAGATATCGGATTCCAACAATGAGTAGATGTGACAAAAAAAGTGTTTTTGGTCACTGAAGTAGGGCAAAGAAATAGCTTACATATTGACAGCTATGTTCAATGCTGTTTACACTGAGCATGGAACTCAATGTGGGGTTCACCTTTATTTTTAGATGTGCCATTATAGGCTGTTACGTTTACCAGCTATGTTGCTGGCATTGTCATAACTTGGTTTTAGGCAAAATGATTGGTCTAACATGACTTCTCATCATGCGACCACGAGCCATTTTAAAAATGAATGTCAACTGGTAAAGGTGTGTCATTTTAGGGGTTGAATCTACGAGGACTGAAGAGTTCTTGGCCTGCTGTATTTTGGCTACAATCACTTTCTTTACTTTCGCACCTGTTGACCAGATCAAGTCCTCACCCACATTAGAAGAAAGGTATGATGTTGCCCTTCGTCGCTTGTGGCCATACTTCTCTATGTGTTCTTTTAAAACAAATTCAAACTGTGTCATAAATTTGAATAAATTGTCTGGTGCCCTCAGGTATTTTGTGATCTAATGTCATATATTAATAATCTGACCCATGGGAAAATCTTTAAATATTCGTTTAATTTATATTTTCATTCAACTTTCCGTCATGATTTTATGTGATTATCTCCTTCTGAAAATCTGACATTACATGGAAGAATCCACTTGAAAGGGTGCGGGGAGGTGACGATGGTCGGTACCAATGCACGTGCCTAATATTTGGCTTCTTGGGACCGTGTAACCCCCAATCAGATGGGCTGTTCAGTCATCAAGTAGGCCGTGGCCGGAAGGTCAATTTTTCCCCCTACATTGCTGGTGGTGGCCTTGCTGCCCACTAGGTGGGCCGGCCCATCTGGCACTTGTCGGGATTGCCAGATTGCCTCGTTGCGGCTCTGACAAACACACACTCCTTGTATTGACTTATGCATTGGAGTCTGGGCTTTGCGACTGAAGTGGTTCTGTTCTTTTTATACAGCATCTGAGCAAACCACAGCTACACACACACACACACACACACACACACGCACACACACACACACACACACACACACACACACACACACACACACACACATACGTACGCACACAGTTACCACAAAGAGCAGACCCCAGCAGCAGCCGCGGTTGGGTTGCATGTGTTGGCAAAAAGAAGCAGCCTGTCTTCATCTATCTAAGAGTGTGTGTGTGTGTGTGTTTGTAATCGCGTGTATAAATGTGTGTGTGTGTGTATGTGTGTATGTTGATTTGAGCTTGGTGGAAACCACCAAATCCATGGTTTAGGCCGCTCCCCATCCTTCTCCTATTTATATTTTCTCTGACTTCCTTCTCTCTCCTTGCTCTCTCTCTCTCTCTCTCTCTCTCTCTCTCTCTCTCTCTCTCTCTCTCTCTCTCTCTCTCTCTCTCTCTGCCAGAATATCTCTCTCGTTTCTGTTTGCTGACTCGGCACCTCTGCCTCCCTTTTAAACCTCTCAACACATAACCCCCCTACACACACACACACACACACACACACAATCACACACACGCACACACACACACACACACACACACACACACACACACACACACACACACACACACACACACACACACACACACACACACTCCCCTCAATGTTGCACTTAAGCACAATAGTAATATTCAAATGTGCTCCCACATGGTTGCTGTGAGTCGTCCGTGGTCCAGTCAGCAGAAGTTAGATTCGAACATGGCAACCTACATTTGTGGTTAATAAATCAAAAGAAGGTAAAAATAATCAACTGTTTCTTTTTCTTTTTTTTGTCCGTTAAAGTTCATTTTAAGGATTTTATTTTAGTCCATTTGTGCTTTATTAGAGTGGATTCAGTAGATAACAGGTCCCATTTATAAAAATGTGAAGTAAGAATAAAGAATGACGATGTTGATGATGAATACATTAGAGTTGAGTGATGGAGGTCATGCTGAAATTGATGACTCAATTAATACCAAGACAATAATTATGCTTGGACAATGACAATGATCGATATGGTGATAATAATGACGATGATGGTGTGACAATGAGAATGACGATGACGGCGATGACGTCACCAATCAGCAATGTGATGACGGGCGTCTAATGCTGACGATAAGTGAGAAAGTGCGGTTTTATATGACCTGTGTGGCCAGTCAGGCGCCCCAAAGTCTCATTTGATTGGACAATATTTAAAGTGCAGGACGAGTCATCAAACATTTGAGACTGTTCTACAAAAGAGAAGAGACATAATACTCTGATACTGTTTTATTTGACATCTATGTGTCTTATAACAGATAAATAAAAAACTAACACAGGGACACAGGATTCAAGCTTTTGTTTTACTGGGTCTTTAAAGGTTACCATGTTACAAGATTTCAGCAATTACTTTACTTACTAGAACTGATGGGCAAAACTAGGAACATTTTAATAGCAAATAAAATTAAACGTGTCAACTGTAAGACCTTTTTTCTTCAACTTTCTAGGAGAGGAAGTCTTATGGGCTATTTAACATGCACATAAACACCAGTGGACAACTTACCGAGGGAACAACTTTTACTCTGTAAACAGAAGGAAGTGGCCTGAACTTGACCCCAGCTGCCTTCCTTCAGCCCTCTTTCTCTCTTTTTTCACCCCTCCCCTGCCCTTGTACACACACACACACACACACACACACACACACACACACACACACACACACACACACACACACACACACACACACACACACACACACACAGTCCTTATACTACAGACACCTATGTAAACCATTTGCTTGGCACCCGCCTCCTTATCCCCAAAAAATACTCATGGCGGGATAACACACTTCTAGAAACATATCCACCCTCACACTCTCAGACTAACCCAGAATTCTACGGGAGAGAAGTTTACCCGTGTGAGATTTGACACCTGCTGAGTTTCTTCCACTGAAAAGAACCTCAGTTCGTCCTCTGGTCTTCACTGTTAATAGCCGAAGCTTCAACCTGAGCGAGCAGGTGGGGCTGCTCAGCCATTCTCAGATGGTCACATGTGGAAGCTGGAAAGTTGAGTCCAACTCATAAATACCATGGAAAAAACACGGATTCCATTAAAACCTTGTTATTATACTCCCTTTTCAATGTTTTTATTCATCGTTCAGCCTACTTGTCTTCTTTTTTCCTGACCTGCACCTGCATCAAGAGCAGCTTGCGTCGTTTTGCTTTTTTGCCTCAATTTGTATCTTTTCAAAGTTTTGTTGTTCAGCCGTGTTTTACACAGCCTCCCTCTTTCATTCCTTAAACAACTTTCTTGAAAAAGGTTGGCGTTGTGATATTGGGTCATTCCCAAAAACCTGTTGATATCCAAGTGCGTCTTATGCAGGCATCTCTACTTCAGCTTTGTAAGCTATTGCCCAGTTGGTTTGTATTAAACGCACTAAACTAGTCGTAAACAGGAAAGAGGCTGTGTGTCACATAAAAACCCTGTATTACAAATGAGCTTTAACCATGTCATATCCCACATGTCTTAATCGGAAAATGCTCCATTTCGAATAAGACTTAATTCAGAATTACCAAACAAAAATGTTGTTTACATAACCGTGAATGATAAGGGAATATAAGTGTGTGCATGTAGTCAGTGTGAAGCTCCTCGTCTTGCTTAACATCAGGATGTCAAGTTCAGCACAACAGTAGTCCGATTACAGGAGAAACAATGAGAAAACCATCTTGCGATGGGATCCCACCAGTCGCAACGGCACATCGGGCTACGGGCCTTTAAGTCTAAGTGTTAGTTGTGATCTCAACTCCACACCTGTAAAGTCTTGTGACTGTATCCAACATGGTTGTTATAGACAGGCAGTAATGGCAAACTACTCAAAAAACACCTCCGCTGGAGTTCCTGCTACAGAAACATGTTTCCACAATGACCAGCCCAGTTTCACGGGCTCAGTCACTCAGCACAACAAACACTAGAAGGCCAAGAGAATTCGTTACGCCCGGCATGAAACCAACAGATTCTGTTGTGTGAGACTGTGTTGTGTGAGGGCAAATTTAAAAGGTGAAAGCAGCACCATGATTTAACATGAGCTCAGACACAAAACAAAGCAAAGCAATCCTATTATAAGAGGCAGTCATGTGACAGTCTCTGATGTTATGGGATAGAACTGTACAGCCTACAGTAGCTGATGGAACACTGTCATGTGTTATTTAACAGAATGATCCTGAACAGAGACCTGCAGAATGACCCTGCTGCTGTCTACTCAACTTCTGTTGCTGTGGCCAAAATATGACGATAAAAATCTTAATATAAATGTTTAAATTCCCATGATGGTATTGCGTTTTGCAAATTTACATACTTTAGTTATTTTATTTTAGTGTCATATTTAAACTCGAGTCGAATTTACATGAAGGCTTTATGTGTTCAAGTCAAATTGATTGGTTCACCCTTGAGGAAGGCAGACTTTATGAACAAAACTTATGCCTATGATGCCCATTGTTTCACCGAGGGAGAAGAGAGAGCATCGATTCCCGTATGAGTGATGTCTCATAACGAGTTTCTGTTAATATTTATGGCTGAAATAAGAGGAAATGCTGTGATATTAAAGAAAGTCTTCTGCTAAGACCAAGAAGAAGAAAAAAAAAGTGACAGAAGCTTCTTCCTCTGTGGTGGTTGCTTTGACGAAGAGGGCGCTCCGTGAGTTCAGCTGGAGGAGGAGGAGGATGGAGGAATGTTCCAGAATGCAGATACTGGGGACAGATTACACACACACACACACACACACACACACACACACACACACACACACACACACAAAACAAACTTGAGCCAACACTCATCCACTCTCCCACTGCCCCCCCCCCCCCCCTCCTCCCGCCCCCTTTTTCTCTCCAATCTCCAAGAGCACTCACACTTTTACACACTCATATATTCACACACACACACACACACACACACACACACACACACACACACACACACACACACACACACACACACTCAGTGATCCGGGTGGAATCAAAGGGTATTAGCTGTGCGGTGCTCGGTTCCCCCAGTCCGTTCCCAGCATTCTCCACAGCTGTACGATTACACAGGTGTTTGGCAAAAACACACTGTTAGAACCCGCAGAGGGGCTGTGTGTGTGTGTGTGTGTGTGTGTGTGTGTGTGTGTGTGTGTGTGTGTGTGTGTGTGTGTGTGGGAGACATGAAAAAAATGAATATGCATGTGTGGTTGAATGCGTTCACTTGCACAGCTTCCCTGCAGGAGTGTGTGCTTATGTCTGGTCATAATGTGTGTATGTTTAGACCATTAATTCCTCCCAGTGACTCAGCCTTGCTATTTCCTTTGACCACTGCCACCATCACATCTTAAATTCACTGCTGTCATCTTTTCCTATTCCCATCTGCCTCCCATTCTTAATTTTTTGTCAAATATGGCTGAAGAAACGTGGGTCAATATTATTTTACAGCTTTTTTGTCGTATAAACTTTCACACAGAACAAGGCAATTCTTTAAATTAGTTTTTTTCCCCCAAACAACGTTGACATTTCGTAGCTTTTACACTTGGAATAAAGGCATCAGCCAATCACGTCGTACGAAACAGTCAATATGTACACTATAGCGTTGAAGACAGCAGAACCAGATCCATTCCTTCAGTGCTTACGTTTCACAGTAAAAGCCGTAAAAAATATACATGCATAACTGTTTAACAGAGGAAGCTCAAATTAATTTCAGGAACCATTTTGCTTACAGCAAACAGAATAAAATATCATGCATTACCTTTGGTTAAACAACAGTTTACCTCAGACACTGCTCTGGATCAATAGGACGGTTGGTCCTCTGCCTGAGCAAGTCTATTCAAACCTTTTTTTGTTTATTCAAAGCTGAATATTTAGTGTTTTTGGTATTGTTTATTCATCTCATCCCTGGTATATAAATGCCTTACTACCTAATTTAGTGAAGCCTGATAAAGTGTAAATAACATTCAAAATTCAAATTTGACCTCATGATGGTTCTAAAAAGAAAATGAACAGATCAACATACTTATGAGGAGAATACTGAAACAAACCATCTTTCCAATAGTTGCTGAGATATATTACTAAAAAATTACAAATGTCAAGTCACAGGATCACCAAGATCCTGAGGATTGAGCCTAGGGACCATGAATGTACACAATTTCATGACAATAATTCACATGACAATACTTGCTAAGATATTTCAGTCTGGACCACAGGGGTGGATTAAGCTTAATAATACAGTAGAAGGGTATTTAATAAATGACAGCAGTTCAATGTCCCATACTAAATCAAGTATGTCTAATCTGAGAGAATTGCAATTGCTCATTGCTCAACATTTTGGGAAATACACTTGCACATTTCCCTGCTGAGAGTTAGATTAGGAGATTGATACCACTCTCATGTCTGTAGGCTAAATAGGAAGCCAGATCTAGCAGCTGATTAGCTTAGCTTGGCATTAGGAATTTTCGACACTTAAACCTACTCGTTCTGTCGACTAATATTCTATTGTTCAAATTGATTATTAATTGACTTAAGTCAACTAATACGTTGAACTTACTTCACTATGTAACAAAAAAATCAAAATTTTAAGAAGGACTCATTAGAATATTAAGAATAAAATGATGTTGAAAGTGAATGGGGACAAAGCCTCTCTGTCTGTTTAGAGATCAAAACCTAAACCTGTGCTCTCCTAGAGTGTCTGGTAACCCGCGTTGTATACGTGATGGATGTAAGGGACCTTAGGGACAGGTATGAGGGGACGCAAAGGACTTTTAAAGAAGACGGGTTAATTTAATCCAATAATTTAACAAACAACATACAAAATCCACAGCCCATGAAAGAGGTCATAGAACATATTCAAGAGATCAAAAGGTCAACAAACTTAATATGTAGGATATGAACTCTGTCAATGTTATCTATGAAGTGTGTTCATGAGGGTTATTGACATTAACATCAGCCGTGTGGCAGTACGGCCATCACTGTTTGCTTCCATGAATGATACAACAAAACTTAATTTAATTGATTCTGATTATGAGATTTTACCAGGCGGACCATCTCTCGTGCCTTAACCTTGCGTTATTTCATGTGGCCAGCAGGGGGCGACTCCTCTGGTCGCAAACAGAACTTCGATAGGCCGTTTTCATAGAAGCCATTTGGCATGACAGTTTTAACACAATTGCTACTGAAGAAAATGTATTGTGTTCCCATTTTACGCAGTCATTCTATTGAGAAACCATACACAATACCAGTGCCCATGTCCACCTAAATGGAACAGGGCCATGAGTAATGTTATTAATTACACCTGTGTTTAGCCTCCAATGGTATGTCAAAATGTCTGCTGTAAGAAAGGCCTATTGTATAGAAGTCGTTGAGAAAATGACTCCACTTGTCTCTTATTTTATCCCCTCAGTAAACGTTGTAAACATGAGTTCATGGTCTCAATCTCTAGTTTCAAGTCTTCTTCAACATAGCATGATGTTCATTTAAACTTCAAGCCTATGTTTTCAGCTCATGAAAGTATATTGTAACATTTATACTTAGAGGTATGTTATTGCCATAGAGTCAGTGTGTCAGCTGTGGCCTGAACATTATGAGACTATATTCCATCTAAACAATTTGTTTTAAAAATGACAAATTGGCATCATTACAAGAATATGCCATCAGCGGATCGATAACAAGAACAACTTCTTAGGCAAGTCCTTAAATTTAAGGAGCATTCTTTTTACTTTAGTTCTAAGGAGTGTGATGCACATGTATCACTGATGGCTATTGGAAATAGAAACTGTAAAAAGTGTAAATAAATTGGAGTATTGATAAAAGCTAAATCTGACAAAGAGCAATTGAAACAGATTAACAGACTAATAACTAAGACGTACATGCAGTGGCAGTTCGTGGGTTTTGTCACTACGCTTTCAATGGATCAGCTGTTCGACGCGCACTCAAACGTCACTCAAGCTTCAACTGAAGAGATTGAAGGGACACCAGATCAGTGCGAAGCAATAAGTGGACTGCAAAATAAATCTAACAGAAATGCCATGTTCACATCACCGTTACCAAATCAATGCATCTTTTTGTTCTGCAATAATTTAATTGCACTAAGCACCACCAACTGGCTATCTTGATAGGCCCAAATTGTAATCTTTCATTAACAATGTAGTGGAGAGAAATATGCATAAATTAGCCATTTGAAAGGTTTCAGTAAATTTGTCCCCATTTATGCCAAATAGACCTGTACTTATACACTGGTCCATTTGTCTCTTTTCCAGTCTACCGACCACTCAAAGCTCTTTAACACCACTTCATCATTCACCCATTTACACCCATTCGTACACTGATGGGAGGGGCTAAGGTTCCACCTGCCCATCAGGAGTAACTTATATGTATTCATTCCGCATATTTATTCACCGTTAGCGCAGCTACAAGAAATGTGGGGTTAAGTGTCTTGCCCAAGGACACATCAACATGGGATAGTGGAGTCAGAGATCAAACCACCGATCCTGCAGCATGCAGGTGAAGAGGAGGATATGGTATGTGGATATGAAAGGCTCATTGTAAGCTAACAAAAACAGAATGATTCTTAGTTTCAGGTGGTTAAACATTAACATAAACATCATATTTCAGTTCTGCGAATAGAGCGCCTGAAAACAATACACTGGGCCTTTACTTTTTTTTCTCAATATTTTGTATAGCCTAAAATATCACGAACTGAGTCACACTCGGGGAAAACCCCCCAGCTCATTATGTAATAACTCCTGTCAAGGATGAGTTTCACAGCTCAGTTTTTGACCCAGATGTGACAGACGTTCCGAGTCCCTTTTCAGACCAAAACTGTGCATTCCTGCTCCGTTTCAAGGTTCAAACACTCAGACTAAACCAGGATATGTTGTTTGAACGTTATGCAACTCTTTCCTGTGTTCTTGTGTTGATAATGACAGAGAAGTTGCCAGCTCAGCTTGGCTTCTTGTTAAATGGAAGATGAGTTTGAGTCATGCAGTGCTATGGGCTCACAAAAGCGTGAAATACATTAACAAAGACAAATGTCAGTAATAATCTGAAGACATTTTTCTGTATTTGAACACAGAGAATAGATCACAGACCAGGAGAGCCCCAGGAAACAGCTTTAACAGATTATCCTGGTTTTTATTTGTCTTTCTTTTTTTTTTAACTTTCTTTCATGCTTCCTTTCAGCTCTTACACCATCTGAAGTCAGTGAAACAAACTATAAACACAATGCTGATATATTATCACATCTTGGCAAACTATTTCGTATTCACACGTCCTGTAATCCCCTTTTAGCTCTGGTTTGGTCCCCACTCTGCTCTTCAGCTGCTAAATGTTTCCCCTCCTTCACCAGCTAGATTCTAATTGTGTCCGTCTGCTGTTTGGTTCTGGGCGGCAGCATAGTCTGTCTGCCAGCAGCCTGCTGCTACTGGAAATGAGATTAAGAGTGTATCCAAACAGTGAATGTGCCGCAAAACCAAAACAATGTGCTAAAAGAGGCTAAAAAGCGCCGTAGATGAGGACAACTTTAGAGGCAGGTGCTTCTTTGTGAGATTGTCACCATCTCTCTCAGGCCATCTTAACTTTCACTCAGGAAACCTCGGTTCATGTGCCATCCATCCATTTTCAGCCGCTCATTCGGGGTCAGGCCTCGGTGGCAGCAGGCCCAGCAGGCTGACCCAGACTTCCCTCTCCCCCGCAACACTTTCCAGCTCATTCGGGGCAATGCTAAGGCGTTCCCACCCAGGCCAGTTTGGAGATATAATCTCGCCAGCGTGTCCTGAGTCTTCCCAACTGGACGTGCCCAAAAACGAGAAGGCATCCGAATTAGAAGCCCGAACCACCTCAGCATACTCCTTTCGATACGAAGGAGAAGCGCATCAACTCCAATGATGTCCGAGCTCCTTACCCCTATCTCTAAGGCTGAGCCCGGCCACCCTACAAAGAAGACTCAGTTCGGCCGCTTGTATTCAAGACCTCGTTCTTTCGGTCACGACCCAGAGTTCATGACCATAGGCGAGGGTTGGGACATAGACCGACCAGTCAATGGAGAGCTTCACCTTCCGGCTCAGCTCCCTCTTCACCAATACGACATGTGAAAGTCAATTTATGTTTTACTTTTGTTACATAGGGTACTTAACTCACTCTGCATTTATAAGTTCCAATGTAAAAAAATTGGGGACGAAAGTACTTATTTGAACCCAGCCACTTATTTTTCCTTTATCCTGTGGAAGTTTATTTTGAAAAAGACAGCATGTAACGAGTGGAGACTGACACGCTGTCGCTGACACGACCACAACTGATGCGAGAGGGGGGCGCAGAGCGTCAGAGTATTTGACGAGTTGGGAGTGATGGATTCATGACAAAATATATTGATTGGTGCAGCTTTAAAAATGTTATTTACGGAACCCCATTTTTTATGGTCTTGATGCCTTGTATTTTTTCTGCAACAGCCATTCTGTACATGCCTCTCTATGTCGGAGTTGTCGTTGTTACTAGCCACTGGTTTTCATGTGAAATTGTGAAACTACCAACAAAACATTCAGAGATGCAGAGACCCAGTCGCCAGAATTAAATATGTGCAATGTATGTTTCTGCGAAGCACAGATATGTTGAATCTGGACGCTTCTGAACCAAAGATACGTTTCCTGTCAACATTTCTACATGTATGTCAATTCTAGAGCGTTTGAACCGCTTGTGGTGCTTAACTTTCAAATCTGCATTTTCATTTACGTTTAGGTTACTTGGTTAGTTTTCATAAAGGATCATGGTTTGAGATGAAATAGGAAGGTCTTCTGCTTTCACAAAAAGTCAAAGTTGAGCTGGTGCACATGCCTCCCCCACAAAGACTTAAACAGACTTTCATTGAACGTTTTTGTGAATCAGGGAGAAAGGTAATTGACAATGCAGTATTTTTTTTAGGAAACAAGGCTGGTTCTTTCAGTAAGTTTACCTGTTGCCCTTTAATCCTAACTTCTGTACAGGAGGGAATCCTAAAATCCAGAAATTCGTTTCCATTTTTGCCCAATCCGATTCTCTCGTCGAGAAGTCAATATGTTTTTGCCCCTCTGGTGGATGTTGAAGCTTGTACAAGTTTTTCAACCCCTTGGCTGTGTTTAAACTCGCTCTCATGCAACTGTACGTTTATCACCTTTTTGCTTCTGCCGACCTCTGCTGAACTGTTACACTTTATTGTGTAAGTTCCCTCATGGATATGCAATCAATCAAAGCCAAGAAAAACCTGGTTTGAATCCACCTCAGATCACTTGTCTCTTTTGTAACAACAATGCCGAGGAGCGGGTCTGCGCTCTCTGCTGTGCATCAAGCTGTTACATGGCTCGTTGTTACGGTACTTTGAGAGTGAAAGGCAGTGAAGGGGCCAACAAGGCAGGACCACTTTACACTGCAACAAATAAGCCTTTATGTGTCCTACCTGCACCTGTGTGTGAGTGTGTGTGTGCGTGCGCACGCGTGTTTATTTTGCTCTGAGAGAAACTTGCACATGCAGGATGTAATTTGCAGAAATAGGCCAGTCATTTTTGTACCTGCAGGCTGTGGGCTGCACTGGAGGGAGGGGAGAAGAAAAGTACTGCAAAGTATTTCCAGGGAGGTGGGGTTTGGCGCTGGTGTGGTTAAAGTGGTGAAGCTGGAGAGAGGGCGTGTGTGTGTGTGTGTGTGTGTGTGTGTGTGTGTGTGTGTGTGTGCGTGTGTGTGTGTGTGTGGAGGGCTGAGAGGAGGGGGTGGGGGGGATTTACCATGCAGGTCAAGCACTGCACTTGTTTCATGCACTTGTTAGTTTAACCAATAAAGGGAAAAACGACAACCACAGAAAGACTGTGAAATGCAAAAGAGAAACGTACAGCCTAGATTAATCAAATAAAAACATGAAACAAACAATTATAGCGCATGAAGAATTAGCCCATGTTAAAAGTTGTATTTTAACTAGGTTCAAGCACTATAACAGTTTTCCAAAGGGACAACATACAAACATTTATTTGAACCCCAATTAGCCCAATTAACCCAATCCAAATCAAACCAGCCAATCCTCGCGCCGATCAAACCAATATTTTCTTCTAAAGAAAAAAATCTCTGCATCTTTCCCCCAAAAAGATGTCCCCGCTTCCTCCGCTCGGCGCGGCGGTGTTGGACACGAGAACGTAAGCTAGGTGGCCGCACGAGCACACTTATCGCACCCGCGGCTGTGCCACACGCGCATGGGATTCCGTCCTGCATGCGCGCCGGGTATCCTTCAGCAGCAGCAGCAGCAGCCGAGCGGAGGCAAAGAGCCGCTCAGCCCGCGCCAGGAGCAGCCGGATCACCACCTCTGCCGGGACTCTGCCTCTGACACCAGCACGCGTTTTCTGAGGTGATTTCTTTTCTTTTTTTTCGTCCTCGAGAGGCTGAGCGGAGACAGCGTGTTATTTATTTATATCGCACGCGCATTTGTGTGCGTGTGTGTGAGTGTGTGTGTTTGAGAGAGAGAGAGAGAGACACACACACACAGCCAGCCGCGGCGGACAAACTACGTTTTAACGCGGAGAGGTCGGACTTGTTCGGCTGGAGAAAACACACCAAAACGCGCACAGAAACTCCGGTCCCGTCGCGCACCCCGCCCCCCCCTCCCTTGTCTTTTTTAAATTTTTTTTAAATTTCCTGTCAGTTTTTTTTTGCTGCCAAACCAGGAACCCGCGGCGGAGCTCCTCGCTCCGAGGATGAACTAGAATCGAGGCTGCGAGGTTGTTGTTGTTTTTTTTTTTACTGGATTTATTTCGCTGTGGAGGAAAAGAGAGATCCGGGAAGCGGTGCGCGCACACACACACACACACACACACACACACACACACACACACACACACACACACACACACACACACACACACACAAAAAGAAGAAGAAGAAGTCGAGGTCTTCCTCTTCTCCCCCCACCCCTCCTCCCCGTGTCTCTCCATCTATCAGTCTGTCCTACCTGTCCTCTTCTGTCTCTTCATTTGTCCCCCCCCCCCATCCCCACCCTCCCTCTGTTTTTAGGGTCCGTGCGATTTTGCAAAAAAAAAAAAAAAAAATGCATCATCAACAGCGGATGGCAGCTCTGGGAACCGACAAGGAGCTGAGCGACTTACTGGATTTCAGCGCGGTAAGGGACCCGGACCTTCTTCTCCGCGTAAATATGAAAAATAATAACTAGTGTCTTGACAGCTACAAGCCGCGGAAGAGCATGCACGCGCCCCGTAGCTACTTACAGCGACCACTGTTTTACAATTTACAACGTAATGACTTTTGCACGTTAAACCTGCTTATTTCCACTCAACTGTTTTTTGCACAAAAGTGCGTTTGCACGTAAAGTAACTTGCAGAAAAAAAGTCAGTGCAACTCATTTTGTTTTTTCCCTGCTTTTTTGTAATTTGATTTCTGTGTGTGTATGCAGAGAATTGTGATGCTGCATTGGTAATTTTGTTGTCTTATAGATGCGAAACAGCGATTTGAAAATGTTCCCAACATCCATGGTAGTGTATCTCATTTTAAGTCCTTTATTTCGTTCTTTTTACTTTTCATGTGTAACCTGTTCATTCTGCCCTTGATAGGATTTAGAAAATGTTGAAAAACAAATTATATTTATTTGTGTGCGTGTGCGACTTTCCAGGCTGCTCCACGCGCTGCGCACCGCGTCGTCCACGCGGTTAAAGGCTCGATGTAGAAACATGAACGTGCGTGACAGACAGACATGCAGACAGATAGACAGACATGCATGCAGCCGAAAAAGAGAGAACTATGTCCCACTTTCTCTCCGCGGTGTAAATGTTCCGCAGCGGGCTGCTCGCTGCTCAAACTCATGACTCCATTTGAAAGTTTGTGTGGTTGTTTGTGTGTATTTTTTTTTTAAAGGAACAGCCTGTGTTGTGAACTTGACGGACAGGAAATAGTGCCCCCCCCCCCCTCCTCATACCCCCTCCAACTCCATCCCCACGCTCGGCCTTGTTTTCTGCGCGCCTCTCTCCTCCTCTCTCCTCTGGGAGCAACTTTGGCCTGAAGAGGAGGAGGAGCAGGAGTTGGAAGAAGAAAAAAAAAAACACTCCAAAAATGAAATACAAAACTGAGATTAAACGTTGAGAGACAGCAGGAATATAATGATATAAAGAATGAGGCTATTGATGCAGAGATGCATGGGAGAAAAAAAATAATCACCTAAAAATTCCCGTGCAATATAGTACATTTCTCCAAGAATGTAGAAAGCAATAGATGATCTGTGATATGATCACAGCTGAGGCCTGCACACACACATATATCTTCTATTTAATATACACATATAATATCAGACCATATTAAAATGACTGGAGTTTCTGCACGAGATGCAAAAACAGGCACTGAAAATCCTCATTATGTACCTTTATTAATCTATGTGATGTCAATGCTGTAATCCCAGTTGAGGCCCCGTGCAGCTCAGGTCACACTGTAATTGACCACATATAGGCGTGTTATAGACATATTTCATTATTTATTTGAAGATTTGAATTCACAAACCTATCAAAAGAGAAATATTATCAACTCAATTGTCTGCTGTAGAAACTTACAATACTATTGTAGCATTATTGCTGTGAGCTTTGATGACATGGCTCATACAATTAGAACGCTGTTGGAAGTGTGAACTACATACAACGCCTCTATAGCAATATTTGAATTATAAATATGTGCTGTATTTGCTATTTAGACCTGCATATATTATAAATACATTGTTTGAATCCCTATAGAAGTGTTATTGTGTATATTAATACACCAAATGTCCAATCACATCCCTGTAAACTCACCATTACAACAGTAAGTCATGTTGCTATAGTGACTTTTTTTTTTTAAGGTTTACAATAATAAACATAAGATAAAAAAACATAATACAATTATTAATTTAATGCCACAGACTTTATAAGAATATGATAGGAATATTTTTAAAATTATATTGTCCTTTAATAAAACAAAAAAGCAGACGATAGGATATATTGTTTCTGACACCATTATCTCCTTATAAAGGCAGACACATGCTCTCAGGTTATTTTAGGAACATCATAAAATAATAAGTTGAGCCAAAAGTAAACATTTTAATTAAAAAAAAAGAATTAATCACAAAATCTAAATTTAGTAGCTGTTTAGTTCACAGAATCGTAATATTTGTGTGGACATTTCCTGCTGTGTTTGAATTTTAACAGGTTTTAAAAAATGTCAATCAGCCCATCTTAAATTATATTTCTTCAAACAAAGGAGGCCAGCAGCCGCAGCAGCAGCAGCTAGAACGTGTCTCCTCTCATTATAAACGCAGGTCGGTCACATTAATTTATGCGATCATCTGTCTTTGCCCGCCCACAAGCTGACACCCGCAGCTCCGAGTGCTTCCACTGGGATGTATATCGATAGACCTGCTGATAATCAGAATTAGATCCTCCATCTCGCAAACGTTCGTTTACTCTTTGTGTTCACCGCAGCCGCGAGGGAGCAACCTCAGTATCCGACGTACGCACATCCAGGGCCCACAAGCTGAATTCAGAAAAGGGGACAGGTCGACTATTGTTTTAGTCTGGGTTTGATTTACCTCTATTGTGGTTTGACAACAAAAGACGTGGAGAAAAAAAGAGAAATCCATTAAAAACGGTGAATCCTAGAAAGCTCATTTGAAAGTGGGAAGCTCAGAGTGTGTATCACTGACAGTTCTCGCCATCAAACACGGTGACTCACAGGCCTGCAGTTGATCCAGAGAGGTCATCCATCGCAGTCAGAAGATGAACTGTTTTCTTGAGAGGCTTTACAGTAGCTCGTACATTAAAACAACAGGAATCGGCATTAATCTTCAGTCTGTCTTATCGTGGGCTTATCGTCCTGTAGATGTGTAGAGCAGATGGTAACTAGTTCTGATGATTATCTCATATGTTTAAGTCAGATATGAACTAGATATGAAGTGTTTCCTTTCTAAAAGGAGCTGTCCAACACATTGCAAAAGTGACACTTTTGAAAGAATACGCATTCATGATCAATAAAGCAGGTGATTTAAGTAATCCTAGTTATTTTCTAAAGATGCTGCATATACTATGGTAAAAGATTTGATTTTGTTCCACTTTCCCCGAAATAAATGTTCCCAAAGTGTTTTGGAAAAGGAACTCTTCATATCTGCGTTCAGGTCTGAGTTGAGAGTCTGTGTGACCATTAGGGCCGGGTATCCAAACTCTATGCATTTGAAGTACAGACATTAAAACACACTCAGAAAGCTGGCCTCGAGAGGTGTGGACTCATAGTATGACTTGGGCCAGAGTTGGACTCAAGTCATGAACATGACTACTGACTTTAAACTCAATATCCTCATCAAGCCTAAAATGTAAACTTAATAATATAAAAGAACCTCTTGATTTAATAATATATTTAAATCAACCTGACAGCAGCTGACGAGGCGACATAAACAGGGAGGAAAGCTGTGTTTGTCAGTGCGGCCCAACAGGTGATACTGTGATCAGAATTTCTCAATGGTTGTAAAGAATGCTTTAGTCAACATAATAACACATGTCAACATGGAATAACACATTAAGCTTCTAGGAATTATAGAAGAATATACCTGTTTCAAAGAAATAACACACCAAGTGTGACTGATCAGACGGATATTGCATGTCTTTGGTTTGGAAACAGGACTTGCTTATCATGATGCTGGACTGTGGACTTGTTATTCTAGACTCTGTGCATAAGTACATGTCTTGACTTGGGACTAGATGCATTACTTCTTGACCTGGGACGCGACTGGACCTGACCATTGATTTGGGAGTTGACTTGCCACTTCCAAAACAGTGACCTGTCCCACTTCTTGCAGGCAGTAAAACCTTGGTCAGATTTATAATTTCGCTCAGTTTTTATTTTGTACTGATTTTAATCAAAATCTTGCTAATTTAAGATTGTAATTTCTTTAGGCCAACCTCTTGCACAAATATGAAACATTTCAAAACTTTGCTCCTTTTGTTAAAGGAAAATCACATTTATGAAACGATATATATTAGATAAAAACATTATAGCATAGTATCCAGTCAGTGTTATTATTGAAATGATACCCAGTGATACCCAGCCTTAGTGATGAGAGACCTTTTGTTTTCTTGGTAAATATCCACAAAGAGTTTCCTTCCAAAACGTAAGAATAAAAAAAATAAAATAAGCTCTAATATGCTGAAAATAATTATCATTGAGTGACCATTCAAGACATTTCCTCACAGGATTTTAACACATTTTTCAGCCAAATGCTGTCCTGGCGTTTTGGAAGGAAGCTGTTCATGTGAAGCTGCAGTGACGTTTCTGTAGAGTTGTGTCTTGCTGTTCGCAGTGTCAGTGCTCTCGGAGGTAATGTGCGCTCTGTTTGTCTTGTAGATGTTTTCCCCTCCTGTTAGCAGTGGAAAGAACGGGCCGACCTCTCTGGGGAGCGGACATTTCTCCGGCTCAAGTACGTCAGCTTTCTCCTTTTTCCCCCCTTTTTCTTTTTCTTTCAGTCTTCTAGCAACCTCCTTCCCTCCTTCCTCTTACACCTGCTTACTGCTGCTTTGCTTGCTGTTTGAATTTTCTTGTGGGGAACCATGTTCTGTTCATGCAGATGCAGTTTTTTTTGGGGGGGGGGATTTATGCTGTTTTTGCTTTGTGGAATACTTTTTCACTTTGAGGAGAAAAAGTGCAAGATTAGTTTTTTTTTGTCGACACTGTAACTCATATATTCTTTGACTACGCGGTCTCATATTGTTGAGCTGGTTGCTGTTTTCTTTCCTAATCTTTGCTAAAAAAGAATGTTGCGTGTTGCTCAAACAATAAGGCGGCTTGGTCTGATGACATGACTTGATTATGGGTTAGTGTGTCACTCAGAGCATACCTGTCTGTCAGCCCCGGCCCTCTGATTCCTTTAAGAAAACAGTTAAAAATATGGTTTCATTTTTTTTTTATTCCTAAAATAGCTGAGCACCAGGTTTATTGTGTTCAAATTGTCCTTAAAAAATCTGCATGCTCTGTGCTGGCGTAGTTTTCACGTGTTTGGTCCCACTTTACCTTATCGTGCAATGACGTAACGATGTCGGGATGGAAAACACAGTCATGAGGTGATGATGGGATTTTTCAAGTGCCTGTATTTTGGGGCAACACGTTTATTTTTCAGCTGCTCAACTTCATTCCTGATGGAGACTTCCTGTTTTTCTGATTTGCTGCCCTCATTCTTTCCTGCCCTTGTGTGTGTGTGTGTGTGTGTGTGTGTGTGTGTGTGTGTGTGTGTGTGTGTGTGTGTGTGTGAGTGTGTGTGAGTGCGTGCGTGTGGGTTGTGGAGATCGGTTTACTTGTTTGTTTTTTTTACACAGTGTTATTGGTGTCAAACAGGCACAGTTTGGTTTCATTAGTAGTGCAACATGGCGGCTTTGACAGGTTATCGTGAGGGAGTCAGTACAGTCGCAACATGTGTCAGTCATGTGTTTTTTCACGCTAACGCTAAACCCTTCATTCATTCAGTTGGTCTGGATGTCGAGGAGTTCTGATACCTTATTATTGTAACACAAACAGTCATATTTTTCTTTGATCTTACCCAAGTTAGGTTTTATAGGACCTTGACCTAGTTTGCAGAAACGTACAATGTCAGCGTTTTTCTTCAGCGACTGGGTTGGCTGGTGATTTAATTTTTTTTGGTTCGTCAATCAAACCGTTTTTTTATCAATTTGCAGTCGTTCAGCTTGAATCAATTGAGGATAAATTACTATTTTTTTTAGATTAAAAAGAAAAGGTTCTTTAATTATTCCCCAGTGTTCTTATATCTTGACAATATTTGCCTTGAGCATATTGGCTGAAATCTTGAATGTATTGTAGGGGTTGGAATCACCAGAGGTCCCACAATACGACATTTCCACGATACTTACGTCACGATACAATATTATCACGATACTGCGATATATTGAGTATTGTGATACATTGAGTATTGCGATATATTGCGATTTATTACCTTTGTTCAACCGCAATTTGTCCCCAAAGGAAATTTTGTCTACATATTTTATCTAATATAATAAGATCTCACTTCAATCATTTTTATTGCAGCAAAATGTGATTGTCAACCAGACAAACTGACCAACACTGTCATCAATGTTGCACCTGACCAACTGAACTGTTTGTACTACAGTCTACGTAGTCGCGTCATTCGAGTTGGACGCGTCGGAGAGGGCGTGGGGCTTATTTTTGTGCAAACAGTTATCATTTCCACCATCCATCATAAAAAAACAACCACTATTTCTGCTTTATAGTTGTTATGGAAATCCCAAAAATGTTGGAACATCAAACATGCTCGTGTTTGGGTTCATAATAATATTTGTAGGCGCGAATTTCACCGACTACTTCATGAACTGGGTCGGGATGACGGTGTTACAGATTAACAGGTGGCCCTGTTAGCTAGTGATGAAAGTCGCCACTTCACAGGGCCGCCTGTTAATTCGTAACGTTTGCTGACCTCACCAGAAAACAATACAGCGCCATCTAGTGGACTGAAAAAGCAATATATTTTATTATTCAACGACTAAAAAATGTAGAATTGATTAAATAAAAGATCGATACTTGGTTTCCGTATATTGATACAATATCGGCATGCAAAATATTGCGATACTATGCTGTATCAAATGTTTTCCCCACCCCTAATGTATTGTAGTCTTTTTGTAAAAAAGACAGTTAGTCCACTTCTTTCCTGCTTCTGCTTGTTCTATGGTTGATTGTACACTTCTATATGCTCATGTATTTTACATAATTCTATTGTTCAATGTGTGTGTTTGTGTGTGTGTGTGTGTGTGTGTGTGTGTGTGTATGTTGTGTTCCATAACATCCTCAGTCTGTACGAGCTCAACCTCTGGAGGATGCTTTCTAAAAAAAAAAAATCTTTTCTGGAAGCTTTTCAGAGAAAACAGCCGAGTCGTTTCTGTCCCTCATGTTATTTGCCTCTAAACGACGTTCGGAAGCCATTTTGTTTGTTGGCTGGAAAACAGAGAGATGCCGAGACGTCTTCTTTGTTTACTGCTTCGTGGTGCGGTGGTTGTTTGCGCTCTGTGGTTTCGGTGTTGTTGGTTGCTCCTGTGCTGCGCATACAAATGCAAGGAAGGACGACAAATGTTAAAATGTGTGAAAAAAGAAAAAGGCCGCAGCTTTTGTGGAATTGGTGGCGGCTGTTGGACCTTGGTTTGTGTCTTCAATTTGTGTCTTCATTTTGGGATTGTTGTATTTTTTTCTTTTTTCTTTTGATACAGGAACCCACTCTGGTGTCACACACGCGCATGCACTCATCCCTGAACACAAATTACACTCGCACACACTTCTAAACACCCGCATGTACAAGAAGCAAAACACACACACATACACACACACACACACACACACACACACACACACACACACACACACACACAAACACGCACACTGCTCACCCCTGCTGTGGCTTTCTGCAGGCCTCGGCATTTTGATGAGCCCGCCGCTGTTTGTGAATGCAGCTAATTAGAACTCTATAGACCTACACAACCATGAGAGCAGCGGTTTCCAAAGGCTGGGGCGATGCCAGAGGCTGCGACCTGCCGACACTGAACTGGGGTCCACGCGGTGTGTGTTTAGTTCAGGTTAATGACTTTTGGTTCGGAGAACTTCAAGAGAAGACATTCAGAGAAGCCGGAAACATCATACAACTCATGCCCAGCATTCTTTTCTCTTTATTACAGTTTTAAAACACTAATTTTTGCAATAAATTTGTTGTTAACATTTATTTAGATTTTAAAAAGTAAAAAACATTTGGATGACTAATTTAACTTAGCAGCCGATCAAAAACAAAAACAATAACTTGCATCTTCAAGATGTAAACTTTGCAGGAAGTAAGAAAGTTGTATTCATTCTAGCTTGTTGGTGTTGTTGTAACACACGCGGATGTGTAAAATAATCCTTAAGTATACATGTCACAATGTATTATTTAGCTAACGTACAACTGCACAGTTTCTGAATACCTCAAAATATTCAACATCAATGGCCATTTTAGTCGGCAAGCTAGTTTCACACACCTGACTGTGGGACAGGTACGCTGCCTGATGAGTGTGCTAGTATGAAAGCTGAGGTTTGGTGCTGATTCCAAAGCTATACGTTAGTTTTTAACAAGAAGCAAAGTCATGTTTGGTCAAAACCAAAGCAAGAATAAAATATAGTGTAAAAATTCAAATCAGTAAATATGTCATCAAAGTATTAAGGTATTGATTGTTAATACATCCTCTCTTATAATCTCCTATAGTCTTATAAGCAGAAATTTGCAGCCACAGAGAACACATCTTCA
The DNA here is from genome assembly GCF_023055335.1 of Clinocottus analis. Classification (NCBI taxonomy): domain Eukaryota; kingdom Metazoa; phylum Chordata; class Actinopteri; order Perciformes; family Cottidae; genus Clinocottus; species Clinocottus analis. Next base: position 11,025,423 of record NW_027175854.1, on the reverse strand, counting down.
GAATGGGCGGAGGTTTGCCAAACGGGGTTAAAGAAGACAACATCAACGGCAAAATTAGAACATAAAGGAGACAGGCGGCTGGATGGAAGCAGGAGACACAGAAGTGCGTAAAGATAACACGTCAGTCAGGCGGAGAGGCAGAGGAATCAAAATGGGTTTTAGGTTTTAGGATTTGGTTTATCTGATGCTTTTGAGAGCGAGTGGTGAGGTCCCCCCCCCTCCCGACATGTCTTCATGTAGAATTAGAATTTTGAAAATGACATCCTTCACACAATGCTGTGAATACATGTTTTATTTTGTTTTGGTTTCGAAGCGCTCTCCTCGCTCCGTGTAAGTCCTCGTATTTTTGGGGGGCGACGAATTTGCTGTAAAAAAACCCACAAAAGCATCTAAACATAAACGACGCACAATCTCCCCACGAGTCCCCGGCTGACACGCTCAGCCCACGGTCATCGCCAACCAGGAAGTGGATTAGGCGTTTTAATTATTGGGAGATTTGGCCATTGTTGCCGTTTTATTTTGGGATCATCCCTGGAAAAGATAATGCACACTTCAAACTCTGTGTGTGTGTTTTTCTAATCTCCTCCTGGATGGAGCTGTTCAGCGAGCGGCTTCACTCTGCCTGTCAAAAAACGCTGCCACCGTGCCACCCGTCTATTTCAGGTCTTGGCTGCGTGCAGTGTTTTTCCTCTTCTTCTTTTTTTTTAAACACATAACCTCTCAGATCCGCTGTTTGTCTCCCTGTCAATGGTGTTGGAAGGAGACTGAGGTGTGTTGATGTGTGTGTTCATAGAGAGAATGAGTGTTGAGCTTGAAAATGTGTGACTGACAGATTTCTGTGTGTATGTGAGTGTGTGCGTGTATGTTTGTCTAGCTGGGAATGAAGGGGAGGTAGGGAAGGGGGTTTTGGGGGCGGGAGGGCAAACCATCCTCCCCGTTGCCATGGAACATAAAGTTGGCAACGAAAGATGGAGGAAATGTTTCCTCAAGTGTCAGCAGAAAGAAACAAAGAAAGGGAGGAAGGAAGAAGGGAAAGAGGAATGGAAAGCTGAAGGAAGGTAAAGAGGGAACCGAAAAAAGGAAAAAGGAGAAAATGGAAAAGAGAATTGAGAGACAGGAAACAGGAAAAGAAGGTAAGGAGAGGGAGAAAGAAAAAAAGGGAGAAGAACGAAAGGAAGGGTAAAAGATGCGAGGAAGAAAGTGCATATAAAGAAAAGAGAGGAAAAGAAAGAAAGAATGGTTGAAAGGAGGAAAGTAAATGTGATAGAAAGGAAAGAAGGAAGAATAGAAGGATTAAAGAAAGTAGGAAAAGGACACAATGATGGAAGGAGAAAAGGTGAGGCAGGGGACGTCATCGGCAGTAATTCATTTCTGACGATGAATGATGAATAAATCCGATGAAAGGCTTCTATCAGACTACAGTATATTGGCTAACTTATAATTCAATAATTTATCTAAGTATAACTTCTGCTACTTCTACTGCTGCTTCCTGGTCCCCGCCACGTTCACAAGTTTCACACAGGTCGGTGGTCCCTCCCCCTTCTGCTACCGAGCAACAATGGCCACCGTTGAGGGTGAGAAGCGTCCAGACCCCCCAAAAAGCAAGTGTACCTACAAAAGTACGCAAAGTGAGACACAACAAAAGTTTGTGGTGATGAAGGAACATATATCCGGCTCTAAAAATACACACACAAAAAAAAAACAGACAAAGAAAGACTTTCAGGGAGACGATCGCAAAATCAATACACTATCCCGTTTGATTTTTTTGGTGCCATCGTCCATCTCCTTTTTTTTTCCTTTCAAAAGCCGAAGTCACACACGCACGCACGCACGCACGTACGCACGTACGCACGTACGCACGCACACACACACACACACACACACACACACACACACACACACACACACACACACACACACAGAAGAACACAGCAGCAGCGCGGTCTTCTCTGCCAGCGCGCTTCACGCATTAGCAGAGAAATTTGGGCAAAGGATAGATACAGCCCCGATGGCATGCCTGATTTTTGTTCCCCTAATTGGCATAGCTTATTAAGTCACAGTTCACAGCGGGGAAAAAAAAGGGGGTTGCTTTAATAATCCCCCCTCCCCCCTGTCCCCCCTCTCCCGTTTGATTTGATGCACTTGTACCGAGACAGATAACGCACTCCAACGCAGGAGCCCCCCACTGCCACCACCCTCTTGTCTCTATCCAGTCAAATCTGCCTCTGTTACGCCTGTCACTCAAAAAAAAAACATCCCGGCTGATCGCTTTCAAAATAGAGATGGAGAGCAGGAGCCAGTCACTTAACACCCCCATGCCCTCCCCTCTCCCCCTCCCACCCTCTTTCTGCCTCCGAGGCTGTTAAATTGTCTTGTTTCCCCGGCAAGGAGACGCAGAGCGGCTCACAAAAAATAAAAAAAACACCCAACCATGCTTTTAATTGTGGTGCGGATTAGGGATTAATAAGCGTTTTTAGCCATAATGGCAAATATTATTGGCCCCATTTGCTTTTCTAATGCTAATAATGACTTCGATAATAATGGCAGTGATTTCAAGGTTAGCGTCTGTGAGAACTCAACGTGGGTTTGTGCTTTATAAATTATAATTTTTCTTTCCCAAAGCTCAAGAGATTGACGTGCCGCTTGCTTCGACGGACCGGCTCGCTACCGAGTCGGAGCTCCGTATGTTTTCCCCGTAGACGATGCTGAGATGTGCTGAGCTGTTGAGTTTATGTGTTCTTGTTTGGGTTTCTTTGACTTGAAGTTTAATTGAGTTGAGTTGTTTAGTTTGACTCAATCCTTTTTTTTAAAAAAAAAAGAAAAAAGTTTTATACATATTATTTTGAGCAGAGTGGGATTTTTCTGTTTTATTGCAAAAGAAATAGGTGAGCCCCTTGTTTGTGGTAATAGGGTTAGGGTTAGGGTCAGTTAAACTCATCTGTCATATGAGTCGGTGGTATCGACAGAAGGGTACGAGCAAGACTGAAAGGGAAGGTTTACAGGATGGTGGTGCGGTCAGGGTGGAGGTGGCAGATAGGAGACGCTGAGGATTTCTTCGGGAGTGACGAGGATGGACGGGGTTAAGAATGAGAATATCATTGGAGACGAAGCGAGAGAGTCCTTGGATATGTGCAAGGGATATATGATTGGGTGGTAGGTTGGGAGATAAGATGCTAAAGATGGAAAAGCCAGGCGAAAGGAAAAGAGGAAGGTTTGTAGATGTGGAAGTCAGTTGGAATTTAGTGTTATTTGATGGGATCTCTGTAGTTTACTGTATCTTGAGATTTGCGGCTTAGAAGTGGGCCGTGTTTGGTTTAAAAAAGGTTTCACACTACTGACAAAATAACTTGTCAAGCTTTCATTTGGAATTCAACCATAGTTGTTTTGAACAGATCTAGTTTTGTTCCTTCAAGGTGAGGTTGTTTCTTTGGGTGTGAGTTAAGTCAGGTTTATCCTTGGTTTATTTGAACCTCGATGTGTAGCTTGGTTTAGTATTTCTTTGCCCCACTCAGCACATATTTGGTCATTTTCAGGTTAATTGACCTCAGGTCTTTGACATCTTAAAGCAGGGCCAAATGTGGTTGAAACGGGATTTTTTTTTTTTAGATTTCTCGGATATATCACGATGCTGCAATTTTATCTTAGTGAGAGTATATAACACAGTTAAGACCTGCTTCACATTTTTAGGTCATGTGTCCTGATAGCTTATTGATTTGTCGTTGCAGTTAAAAAAAAAAGATTTGGTTGAGAAGACAACATTTGTTTAGGTTGTATATAACTTTTCAATCAGTATGATTAGGAAACACTATCTAAAGCTCATCTAGATGTCTTCAGACCTGCAATTCACTAACCAATACGTATGGCTCTAAAAGTGTCAACTGTAATAACTGGATGTCAAAGTCAGCGAAGAGAATGAAATATGAATCATGTTTTTGTCTCTCCGATGTTTGGGACGAGCGTGTGTGCCAGCAGTCTGTTTGCATGTTTTGTTGCCTTGAAGCACTTTGTTATAAGTTGACTAAATGTTGACAGACAGCCAGTGCTTAATTGCTGATTTTCATCTGTTTTTGGCTAGAGTCAAAATGGGACTTGTTTTTAGAGGCATCTGTTGCACACCTGCAGCAGGTTACCCGCATGATTTGTATGTTCAAAGTATAAACCAGTGATTAGCGGTGGAGAGTGGATAGGAAGACAGCATTTCTGACAATGCAACCCTGATTATCGGTCTGAGGTGCCATTCCATTTCACCTCACTATGCAGCCTGACAATGTTGTCATGTTGGCTGTTTACTGTCAGAAACAAGTGATACATTTGTTACACAATTCTCATTTTAAGTGGACATGGAAGTTGCGTAGGCGGTCTAGGGGGAGCCGTTTGGTAATGTTTGTGATGGCAGTGGAATAATTATATCTTAATTTAAGGGTGTATGTGTCGGGAAGTCGACTTGGGGCAACTCTTTGTTTTGAATGAGCGGTGGCACAGGAAGAGATGGCGTCACCATTCTTAATCCCTCCCACTGAGCTGGTATTGGCTCGGTCGTTTCTCCAAGAGAGGGATCAGCTGGCAGCGTTTGCAACACCAGACGTGGGGCGAAAGGTCTGGATCCATGCAACATTGTAATGGCCAATAGTTAACAACCATCATGCATTTTGCTCACAGGGATAAAAGTTATATAAAATGTCTGGGTGATTATTGTCCATAATTTGAATCCACACTGTGTGTAGTTGAGAATGACGCCGAGGTTTCTCTGTAAACGGATTCCTGTTGGTCAATGTGAGTAGCTATGTTCCTAATTCTCCTTAAAAACAATCAACTGATTCACTAATGTGTGTTGAAGTGAAGTAACAATTTTGATAAAAGAACAAAACTTGACCACATTTAAAAACGTGAACAAAACATTAAGTCCTTGTCGGCTTTACTTATGAGCGATTTTCCACATCCGCTTGCATGAATTTGTTTGTTTAGTTTTTTTCAGCCGTGCGAGTGGCTAGCTAGCTTCAGTCAGGTGGTCCCTTGCTTTGGACCAGACACAAAAACGACTATTGCCGTGATATTTGGTACAGATATTGATGGTCTCCAGAGGATAAATCCTTATGAAACTCGGTGATCCTCCGACTTTTGGCGCGGCGCATATGACGCAGGTAGCTCCAGACCAGACAACATCACCTGTCAATCACAGTAAGAGCCGCCCTAAAGCATACCCTGTTTTATTACCAGATCATGAACATCATGATGTATTGAAGAAGACTTGAAATTAGAGATTGAAACATAAACTCATGTTTCCAATGTTTACTTCGGGAATAAATCAAGAGAAAAGTAGACTCATTTTCTCATGGACTTCCATACAATCAGACTTCTATTTGCAAACCTGAAGAGTCGCCCTCTGCTGGTTTTAAGACACTTACGCATTGGCTTCGGCTGAACCGGAGCTAGTCGCCTGATTATTAGTTATATTCAGTGTGTCAGTGTGTTTCCTTTTGCATCTCAGTCACACAATCTGCTCATTTCCTCTTCTCCAATCAGCTGAGTGAATACCTGCCTCCCCCCCTGTGGTGAAGGTGTTGTCAGTCCTTCATCTCCAGTCTCTTTTGGTGAAACCTCATGACTGCGGCGCCCCCCACCTTCACCGGTAAACAGCCCTTCTCTCCTCTCCGCGGTCGGTCTGTGACGTCGGCGAGGTGTCGCGTGTTCCACCGCTCGCTCCTCACACCTGTTCGCTCGTACCGACGGTGGCGGCGGCAACGGCACAATTGCACAACCAGCGAGCCTAATTACCCAGCCCTTAAAAAATAAAGAGACGGGGGAACGTCAACCAGCCTGCCTGGCAATTACAGCGGCGCTCAACACCTCTCCGCAACAAACACCACTCCAATTAGAAGCAACCAACTTATTCTGGGAGGCGGCAGTGTGTGTGTGTGTGTGTGTGTGTGTGTGTGTGTGTGTGTTTATACTTGTAAGTGCAAGTGCGTGACAAGCAAAATTGTTTGGGGAGAGTGTGTGTGTGCGTGTGTGAGGTGGGGGGAGGGTGGGGGGCAGAGAAGGTGTCCTATGTGGAAATGGTGGTTGTTAATTGAGAAGACGAAGGTCTGGGAAATCAAACTTGATGCAGCATTATTTTGTCCTTCCTCTCCTTCTTCATCACTTCCCCTTTCTCTTCTTTCTCCTCTTTCTCCTTCCCTCCTCCTCACTGTTTTCACCTCCTTTGTCACTCCTTTATTCTAACTCAGCTCCTCTTCCTTATAGCTTCTTCTTCTTCTTCTTCTTCTTCTTCTTCTTCTTCTTCTTCTTCTTCTTCTTCTTCTTCACCCATTCATCTTCCTTCTCTTTCTCTTCCTCCCCCTCCTCCCAGCTACACCAGCACACTGTTGTTAACTCAGACATCATCCTTGTGATGTTCCATGTCACTAGGGTGACCAGATAGATCCCAACAAACCAAATGTGGGGCAAATGTGGGGCATGTTATACCGATGCTGAAAGGGAGTCTAACATTTTGATATATTGTCCATCTAACATTCCTCTTCTCCCCCCGTAGCTCGTAACATCTCTGTGCTTTCTTCTCTGGTTGATGCAGTAGCACACAACTTCGGTGGTTATGGTCACTGTGTTGCTTCCAATGTGTGAACAAAACACTTAACTGTATTTCCTTTCTTTGTGGTAGTTTCCAGCCTTCCGCCTAAATCTGCATAGCTTGGTGACTTTGTGTTGACTCTCAGTTTCCCCCTCATCCTCCCTGTTGGGCGAAGCATAGCAAAGACACTGATAGGTGAAGTTTGATTGACAGCCGTCGCTGCTTTCTTTGCAGTAGAGACTATTAAAGCCACATTTTTCAAGCAGTGGTTTGATTTTTTCAAACTAGAGCCAATCAAAATGTGGCACATGGTCTCAGTATGTGGGACAAGGGACAATATTGCTGTGCAGTCCTGCGTAAAGTGAAACAGCTGGTCTACCCCTCCCCCCTCGCCTCCACAACCCCACCGCCCTTATACCTGTTGCTGCAAACAAAGTTGTACTCCTATTGAAGCTCTTTGGGTGCTTTCAGTGCAACACATCCTGTCGTCATGTGATGTGTTGCTTCTGATTGTTTCTTTAACTTTGTGTTTCCTCCGGACCTTCAATATTTACTGTTTCTTCCTGCTCTTGTTCAACACTTCCTCTTCCAGTTCCTCCAGTTTGACATCAAGACAAGCCACACGCTTCTACTGTATACACTCAAATCTGACCTCAAGGTTGATGGTGTCAGCGCTGTCCAGAGATGTTGAGGGACGGATGCTTTTTACCCAGAATATAATGAAACGGCCTTAGTTTAAAAGCACAGGTCAACATTTTGAAAAATGTGCGTATTGGCAATTTTCTTTATTTTTTCATGATCGATGCCCACTCTTGTCAGTCTATTAGATACAAGATTATACATAAGGCAGCTCTGGCATTCCCTACTGCTTACTGAGTGATAACGTGACACATCCAAAACATGATGGGAACACTGATGCCTGGTTCAAATAAATATCGGTTCGATAGGCTCAGATGCATTCGCCAGCTTAGTTTGTTTTCTTCAGGCTGGTGTGAAGGCTGTCCATAGAACTCTTTAAAGAGGGCCAGACAACGGGACAGAGGCCTGCATATTTAAAATGTAAAATAAAATCTGGCTTCCCCCCCGTCCTCATCATACACTTCCTCTTCTTCATCCAGCTTTTCTTCTGCACCTTTTCTCCTCCAAGTTGTTCGGCACAAACTGAAATGACACAGATTTGCCAGTCTTGTGTGTCTTTGTATGCCGTCAGAATGTCTTTGTCAGAGGTGTATAATGTACAAATGTGATGTGGGATGACTTGCCAGAGTCATGCTGAACCTTCCCACTGCAGAGACCAGCGGGTTAAACCATCTGTTTCAGAGTTCTGGGTGGGATAGAGGAGGGAAGCAGCGCAATGGTTCATCCCGGCTTTTGTTTTATTCTCAGTCCTTGGCAGAGCTGGCAGCAGAGTGGCACTGCCAAGTTCCTGTGTGTGTCTGTGTGTGTGTGTGTGTGTATGTGTGTGTGTGTGTGTGTGTGTGTGCGTGGGGAGGAGGAGATATATTTTCCAACCAACCCCCCTTTTTCCCTCACACACATGCACAAATACTGACATACGTGCACAAACACACATAGACACAGACTGTAAATTGTCTGGAACACCCCTAGTGCCATCTGGTCTTGTGACGGGCCAGACAGTACATGAATGTGTGTTGGTTTGTGTGCATGTGTGTGCGTGCGTCCGTGCGGGCGTGCGTGTGTGTGTGCGTGTGTGTGTACTGTAAGTGTGTGTTCATGGAGAAAAGGAGAGAGAAAATTAAGAAAAAAAGAGTGCATGCATGTTAAGATTGTGTGAAAACACACACACATCCACACACACACACACACACACACACACACACACACACACACACACACACACACACACACACACACACACACACACACACACACTCACGCACACACAGACACACACACAGATATCAGCAGTAAATTCATGCCACCGTCTCTGGCTGTGTTTGTGTTCATTTGGATCTCCTTCCCTGACGTTTAATTGGTGTTTTGGTCCAGTGTGAAAGTAGTTTATTTTGCCTTGTTTGACACATTTCTCTAATGGAGTTCTGCAGAACAGGAGGGTGGTTGAAGCCCTGCTGAAGTGTCCTTGGGCAAGATAGTGACTCCCTACAAGCTTCAGTAGTACCTCAAAACAGCTGATCCTTTTCTTAGACCCTGGATTTGTATATATGTATATATATATTTTTCTGATCATTTTTGTTTCCAGAGGATTCGTTTTGATTGGTTTAAGCTGCCAAGTATATTACAGGAAGTTAAAGTAAGAGTTGTTTTATTATCTGTGTTTTTATTGTCTTTATTTGTTTTTAACATTTATTTCTCTAAACTTGATTTGAAATGGTTCCATTATTACCTTTTCATTACATATTTTATCATTTGGATGTTTTAATTATCAACACCCACACACCCACACACACCCACACACACACACACACACACACACACACACACACACACACACACACACACACACACATACACACACACACACACACACACACACACACACACACACACACCGAGCTGCTTGGTACAGTCACAGTACATTATGTTGGGTTAAGTGATCGTTAAAAAGAAAATCAAAAGTTTCTCTTCAGAAGAAATGCTCTGTAGATTTGAAACAGCAGGTTTCCATTGAACCTCTAACCCTGGCGGTGCTGGTGCTTCACTGTAAGGATTTAAACCTGTAACCCTGGCAGTGCTGGTGCCTTGCTATAAAGATTTAAACATGTAACCCTGACATTGCTGGTGCCTTGCACAAGGGAAATGAGCTGCAAACTGTGAACCTCTCATTGATAAAATAGTGGATTTTGGCAAACACACACTCTTTGACTCTTTGAGAGGGTAATTTCTTGACTGTGTGCGTGTGAGACACATGTTGGTTGACCTGAGGAGACCAGACTGCTTCTTCCTCATTGGCTAAAGGACATCTGGCAGTCTGTGTGTGTTGGTGTGTGAGAGATACCACATTGATCTCCGCTCTCACATTCCACACTGTCAGGATTCTGAATAGCAAGAACTCCTCACTCCAAACATTCTCTCTCTCTCTCTCTCTCTCTCTCTCTCTCTCTCTCTCTCTCTCTCTCTCTCTCTCTCTCTTTCTCTCTCTCACACACACACACACTCACTATTTCCTATTTTCATTCTTGGTTCTTTATCCATTCTTTCCCCATTGTTTTCTCCGTCTCTCCCCCTTTATTCTGTGTCATCCCACTCACTCTCTTGTCCTCCCTGCATTATGCCAGTTTAAAGTTTATAACATCCTGCATTCTCTTCCTCACATTTTTGTTTGTCAAACAGCAACATAAAGCTTAATATCATGATTGTGATTAGTTCCAATGTCAACACATCAACATTTTTGTACAAACGTGTGTGTGTGTGTGTGTGTGTGTCTATATATATATATATATATATATATATATATATATATATATATATATATATATATAGACACACACACATATCCCAAGAGGTGAACTCCCTATTTATAAGGAGGAAAAGCTTGTATCTTTACATGCAATTCATTCATGAAATTTAAGACTTGACTTAGATTTGATCTATCATCAGTGGTGTTTAAAGTACCCAAAAGCCATACTTGAGTAAAAGTAAAGATACCTTACTGGAAAATGACTCCAGTAAAAATGAAAGTCACCTACTATTTGAGCAAAAGTTTTAAAGTATCTGATATTTACTGTATCAAAAGTAATTTTCTGATATCAAATGTACAAAGTCAAAGTACAAGTAAATGCTGTTAATAAAAAAGCAAAGGCTCAGAATTTGAAGAATTATGAAGTTTATTATTTCAAGTGCTGTGGCATAAATGGTCAATGGACCTGTATAGCACTTCTCTCGTCTTCCGACCACTCAAAGCGCTTTAACACTAGATGACATCATTCACCCATGGGAGCCACCATGCAAGGTGCCACATCAGTATCGTCAACCATTCATACACCGTAGGCAAAGCTACGGGAGCAATTTTAGGGTTAAGTGTCTTGCTCAAGGACACATTGACATGGGCTAGCGGTGCCGGGGATCGAACCACCGATCCTCTGATTGAAAGACAATCCTGCTCACCACTAAGCCACAGTCGCCATAACAACTTTAGCTAGCCCTACTTGCTACACACACTTGCATGCATCTCAAATAATGACACAGTTAAAATGGTAACGCTGCGCTCCCACAGCTCCTGTCAATACTGGTGTGGTGGCTAGCTAACGTTAAGTTAACTAATCTTGCCAACTAGTGCCACAATGATTATAGTTAAGATGACTCAAATCAACAAAATCTCACAACTGTCAACACGTCCTCAGCTCACTAACTCGCTAGCGATGTGTCTACTACACTAATTGTCTCATTTGATTTACGATAGCTAGCAAACGTTAGCCAAACATACACCATGTATAGCAAAATTAGAAGATCAGACACCGGTACTCCAATCCTGTATGAAACATTGCTAGATATCTTAACAGGTGTATGATAATTATAATGACTAAACATTAATGTTGCGGCTCATGGGATTAATCTTAATTTAGATCAATGTGTTTCCTGAGGTTAGATGGGGAGTTTTTGAATGCCAATATTTCAGTAGCTTTGGGTAAGCATGAGAGGCACTTCATCTGGTACGAAGAATCTTTCACTCCGACACAAGGAAACATTTCTCTCAAATATGGCCACATATTTGTCACCACCATCGTTTGTTGCGGGAATAGCAGGTGCTCCTAGACTCATGTAGTTGCTCGCTAGCTACCATCCTGGGCATCACTGGGAATTCTGTGTCTGTGTTCCACCACAGTCCCTAATGTTGGTCTCATAATTCATTTTTTTTCTCTAAAGATAGATTTGATTTTGTAGCGAGTAACACACATCAGTTTTATTTGGAAAATGTAGAAAAGTGAAAGACGACAGAAATATAAATAATAGAGTAAATTACAGATATCTCAAAAACAACTTACGTACAGTAACAAAGTATTTTTACTTTGTTACTGTACACCACTGCTTCCAACTAGGACTTGTGTTGTAGTGTTAACGTTACCCATTTTGTTTCTAAAAAAATCAACAAATATTTATGTCATGGCAATAGTAGACTTTAATACTTTTTCTATAAATAACTTGCATTCTTTCTAATAGTCATCAGGGAGCAACTCATCTGATTGTATAGAAGTCTATGAAAACATCACTTGACTTCTCTTGAGACAATATTGTTATAGTGAATTCTTCCAGGCCATTATAGAAGTGTAGTGAAAATCTGATATTGTGACACCGCTACTTGACTGTTTCTCAAATCACTTCAGAAGAGACTATACTTTCTTTTACAGACTTCAAAAATAGCTTGGTCTTTTCTCAAAATGACTTTGCATGAGATTGTTTTTGGAAATGTCTGAAATCACTCTGAATTTGACTTAGACTTATCTCAAAGAACTTAATCATTCTATTGGAATTGGTCTTCAAAAACATGACACTTGCTCTGACAAACATTGAACTCGATACCTAATTGTGAGATGCTCAGACTGAATACAGAGATTTGAATTGGACTCGCTTTGACAACCTTGCAACGTTGCCTCACAAAGACTTGCTTCACAGTCACAATTATGTTTTGTTCATCTTCTAAACTGGCGGCGGCATGCTGAATTATCCATGCATCACAATGAAATGTTAATTGAAAAAGTTGAGAATTACTGTTTTCACATTTTAGGCCATTTGTCTTATTTGACAGCTTTGTGTGTGCAATAACTTCAGGGTGAAACCACAGTGTTTTTAGCCTTTGGTTAAGAGGATGTTAAAGAGGACATTAGTTTGTTTTTTTTAGTTTTTTCCCTCCCCCTAGACTTTCTTCTTTTCTCCCATTTTCCGGCCTGCTGCCTGTTGGATGGCCATCCATCGACAGCTTGAAGCCATTTGAAGGACCAATTATCCAATAAATGCGGCTTTATGAAGTTGTTTCCCTGCTGCTGTGTTCTTGGAAGGCAGAGGTGTATATCAACAAGATTTACAACGCTGGAGCTTTAAAAGAAATAACCACCATTTGGAAGAATGTGACACCTACTTCTGAAAAACAAACATAAACAGATTTGCATTATTGTGTCTTTATTATCTTGGTTGCTAATCCCAAATCAAAAGTCAGCGGTTGGAAAAAATTAAACCAAAGACTTGTTTCACGGAATGTTAGACATGCGCTGCATTGCCAAATGTATATGGACATTTGCACATTACACCCATGTGTGATAATTGAACATGCCATTCCAAAACCACAGACATTAATCTGCTGCTTTAACAGACTCCTCTTCAGGAAAGGATTTCCACCAGATTTTAAGACTGGCTGCAGTGATTTATTTCCCATTCAGACACAAGTGGTCCAACACGGATGTTGACTGATGAGGTTTGGCTCTCAGTCGGTGTCGAAGTTCATTCCAAAGGTGTTAGTTGAGATCGGGGCTCTCCAAACTACTAAAACTATTTCTTTCTTTGAGCGCTGTCACATTGACACAGCCCCAGTATGTGGACAGCTTTTTTTCTTCAAATTAAATTAACTCCAGGTGATGCATATTTGTATTTCTATATACTTCAACAAAATGTGACAAATATATAAGTGGGTATCAATTTACATAATTGTTATATATTAATTAAAACACCAGCAACTGTCATAATATTTAAATCCAGCAGCAAACTGGTAAAAACTTTAAAATTAAAATAATAAAACTTGGCCTATACCAGCTGATATGAAAGAGCAGTTGAGGCAAACTTGATTTTGATAAGCAACCTCCACTTCCACTCTGTTTACTCGCAAAAACAGCCGTGCGTTGTCTTAAGAGACAACTTCTGACCAAACTACGCTGAAGCCGAGTCTCTTTGCTCTGAACCGGTTGATGCAAATCCTCCTAATTTGTATTTTTTTTATTTGTGGGCCATTTTAAAAGTGAGCGCAAAATGTACTTGACAACTGAATGGAAACACAAGTATTGAATCATTCAATGGATTTTGGGAGGTCTTCATCAGAACTAACAGCTGCACAAATTACTCTTTTTCTGGACGAAATAGAATTCTGCTACATGAAACCAGTTGTATCTTTCTCTTTGTAACAGCTGCTGATTAAACATACAGTGAGGATGTACATATAAGGGACCCTAGAGTTTCTTTTTTCTTTTTTCTCTGTTTCCACTGTCGTAACTCTTTCAGACAGAAGGCTGTGGGTGCGGCCAGAGGTTTTAAATACTTCAGTCTGGACTGAGGAAGCAGAACTAATTGCTTCAGTGAATCTGTAAGAGGGGAGGCTGGGCGAGACCAGAGGTCTGTCACTTCGGCATGTGTGTGTGTGTTTGTGTGTTGGATAAGTCTTTGAGCGTGAACTCAGTGTATTTCTCTGTGTTTGAACAGTGACATTTGATTAAGCCTAAATTAATCACTACTTGTAACTATGGGAAAAAAGTTATTATATATGGTTAAGAAGCAAGAATCTGGAACAAAGATCAATAAATCTTCACAATGAGGCAAGGCCATATTTTTTGGGAGAACGGGCAGTGGAGAACTCCCTGTTTCCTCAATAAAATGTTTCCTATGAATGTTTAGGCTGCGAGCGGTTTACTCTTTCTGGTGAATAGGATGTACCCTGAACTTCAGACACAACTTTGAATTTAACCTTTTGTTAAACTAAGAAAAGACACATTGAGGATAAAGACTATGTTAAAACTCGTAACATGCAACAAACAAAAACCTAACAATTGCTGGTAAATTCAGTATCCTGTTTGTTGAACAGATGTAACAAATAGAAACGTGAAAAGGACACATTTTGGTTGTAGCAGCAGCAGTATATCTCAACCAAATATCTCAAAAGTCTCATCGCCACTGTGGGGTTAGAACTCTGTGCTGACTCTACTCTTAACCAAGCCCATTTGACTACGGGATGGATTGGTGACCAGCTTGGTAGCTAATGGGAATTTGCTGTGCTGGGTCCCGTGCTCAGTGGTTGTTGGTCAACAGATCCAATCCTATCTCCGGCTTTGGTCCTAGCTCTACCTCTTAAACAGTCAAGATACAGCAATTACATAGGTTTGGAGATTCGTGCTAATCTAGGCCTTGGATGTGGTTCTGTTCTGGATGCATGAAGACACAACTGATATCCATCTTCTCATTAGGGTTTTCCCAAAAAACGTATTAACATCTAATTCCAACTCCATGGGCATCAATGTTCTGCTATAAGAGCCGCTACTCATCTGGAAAGTTTCCCACCAGATGTTGGAACTTTGGTGCTTCCATTCTGCAACAAAAGCATAAGTGAGGTCTGTCATTGATTTTTGGTAGATACTATCTGGCTCGCAGTGGGCGTTCCCATTCACCGTCACATAAACCATTGGTTTTTGGACTGCCGTTCTTCAAGCTTCAAGTTCAACATTTAGTTGTTGCAATTGTGGTTTTTTAATAAGACATTTTAATTAACTTAGTTTAGTAGTTTGGTTAGTGTTCTAAGACGAAAGCATGGACGACGTGACATGGCAATCACAAGGCAGGCCAATTCTAAAGCATATACTGCCTTATGGTCCAATTGATACTAAATTAACCATAATTTACGAAATAAACATGATACTGTGTTGGCACTGACACTAGAGATTAAGACCACACCAAACTCATGTTTACACTTTACTGAGGGAATAAATCAAGAGAGAAGTAGTCATTTTTTCATAGACTTCTATACAACCAGACTGCGATCTGCATGGGCACAGACGTTCTGATTTAGCATCCTGTCTGTAAGAATGTAACCTGAGACACACACATACACACACACACACACACACACACACACACACACACACACACACACACACATATACACACACATACACACACACACACACACACACACACACACACACGCACACATTCGTTCCCACAGTACTTCTCTCTGATGTGAGCCTTTTGTCCAGCCTCGACCTTTTACTTTTCCCCTCCTCCTCAGTCGTTGCAGGTGTTCATCATGAGGCGATAAAACAAGTAATGACTGTTCTCCCTCCCCAACACGGCCAAGCGGCTGCAGCCCCACTACCCCTAGCCCCACTCCACATTTACTCAGGTCTTTATAATTTCTGGCTCTCCATGTTTGAAATGTGTGTGTGTTTGCACATATTTGCAAGTGGGTATGTGTGAAAATATGCGTGCGGTGTCAGCCATCTTGCATGAATCCTGTTCCTTTGGCTTTGGGCACTACTCCGTTATTGTTTTTGTCCATCTAAAGGTTTCACTTAGTCTGGTTCCCA
Organism: Clinocottus analis; assembly: GCF_023055335.1. Classification (NCBI taxonomy): domain Eukaryota; kingdom Metazoa; phylum Chordata; class Actinopteri; order Perciformes; family Cottidae; genus Clinocottus; species Clinocottus analis. Next base: position 11,009,598 of record NW_027175854.1, on the reverse strand, counting down.
AGAGGTAAACTCCCTATTTATGAATAGTATACTGTAGCGGAGCCATAAAAACTAAAACAAAAGAAAGAGATTATGTTGAGATGACATGCATCATAGAGGTGTGTTGTGTGTATTCTCCCATACTTCTGTTAACATTGAGTGGTTTTCGAAAAGGTTCAAGTTTAGGTGTGGGATTTTTTTTTAAATAATCTGGTCTGACATTAAGCCCAAAAAACTGATTGGTTTCTTCTTTGACACAGCAGTCTCTCCTGACTTGAACATAATGAGACGTCGAGAGCCCATGAATGAGGGTGGAGCTACTCCAGTCTACTTAGAGATGCAGTAGTACCGCCAATAGACAATAAAGAAGAAGGAGTGACGTCTCAGGTAGACCCGACTTTGTCAGTTCACCTCTTTCGCCGGCATTAAATAACAAATGTTGCTATACTAACATTGAGTTTTCTTTAAGACCAACTCTGCCACGTCTGGTCTCGCCAAACCAAAAAACGCTGCAAACATTTGCAGACGCTAGTGTCTGACGGCCTGTCGTCTTGGTAAGCTGGTTCACAAAGAAACATAATGTTCTGTTAACCTTGTTGTTATATTGATGATTACTAATGTTATACAAGTTTGAATTAGCGTCGTTTGCACACTTTGTCAACCCAGGCCACTTTCCAACGGCGGTTCAGTTTGTTTGCATGAAATCCAAACCGGTTTACTTCGTAATGTTAGCATGCTGAAATTTGCTAACTACCACTAGACACAAAGTACAGCCGAGGCTGACGGAAATGTCTTAACTTCTCGCTGTGATGCAACAGTGCTAGCCCATACACCATTGTGGAGCTTTTTCTATCATCTTGCAGCTAATTATAATGAACAACACTTCATCAGTAAAATTTCAACAGTTCAATAAACTTTCACGACGGAAAGCGAAACTAAAACTGAAACTTTGTGCCATATTTAAAGACGTTATGGTTGACTGAAATCTGGTGTTCTTCGATATATGGCAAAGAAGGGTAATACCAGAATGAGATTTCAATATATGATATAGAGTATTCTGCTGCAGCACCGATATTATTATTTGCGTTTAGATCAGCAAATGCCCTCAGAAACGTCTGTGAGCTCTGCTGTCTGTCGGTTTCCCACTTTAAATCAGTCAGTGGGTCAAAGGTCATGGTAAACCAGTTAACTTGATTTTTGATTTCATTCTCCACTGCTTGGCTCCATCTCTTCGAACCATATATAACAAAAATACCGTTATCGAAATACTATTTCTAATGTAATTTTTTTTGTGTGTGTGTGTGTGTGTGTGTGTGTGTGTGTGTGTGTGTGTGTGTGTGTGTGTGTGTGTGTCGTTGTGTGCAGACCAGACCGTGGCTCTCTTAATAGTAATAATGTGAAATGTGAAGCAGCAGGTTCTGGTCTCTGTTCACATAATGACTGCAGTTATAGAGTCTGACAGTCCCATACAAACACACACACGCACGCACGCACACACACACACACACACACACACACACACACACACACACACACACACACACACACGTGCGCACGTGCACGCGCACATTCACACTCAAACTTTGCTTCCCAGTGTTTTTATGTTTCATAAACGGAGCCAGACAACCATTTTATCCTGATAATAATAATAGATGATGCTATAGACTTTATCATAGCAAGTATCACAAAGAAGGAAATTGAATTACAATAATTTGTGTCATTATTGCCTCATAAAACATTTGCAAAAACACTTTTGTTTATAGTTTAAAAAGAAGTGGATGTAGTCACCTTGATGTCACCCATTGATAATGAGTTTTGTACTTTATCATTTTAGCCGTCCTCAACCAGAAGTGACAGGAAATGGTGGAGCTAAGTAAAACCAACCGCTGAATAAGACATTTTTAGGCAACAAATGTGGTGGGAGCAACCTGTCAATCACAATGCAGCCCTGCCCTAAAGCTGTTTAATGGTCTATTTGACACTAAATGGACCATAATTTACTAAACGAACGTGCTGTATTGAAGAAGTGATTTTTTCAGAGACTTCCATACATTCTGACACATTTTCTTTTGCAACCAAAGGAGTTGCCCCTAATGGTCAGTAGAGAGAATGGTTAGTAGAGATTATGGCACTTCTGCATTCTATTATAAAGCCCGGCCCTTGTCCTCATGAACGGACGAGTTAAACATTTAAGTGTTTTTGAGCTTGAGGTTAGTTAAAAACTATCATGAAGAGCAGCGGTACTTTCGGATTCGGACTCGGTATTGTCTTTCTATGACTGCTGTTGTTGTCGTTCTGAACAGGCAAGTACACACCCACTTTCACGGACGTGCTTTAATGTGTTTAGAGAGAGCAGCAGAGCTCTCCTTCGTGCGTGCCCAGACATGTTTTATGTGGTTTTCAAAGGGGAAGCCTTCACTTTAGTGTGTGCGTGTGTGTGTGTGTGCGTGTGTGTGTGTGTGGGTGCTTGTGTTTGCGCGCAAGTGGGTATGGGTGTTTTCTTGAGATCAATGAAGTTATGGAGTGCAGCGGCTTTCGAACACACACACACACACACACACACACACACACACACACACACACACACACATACACACACACACACACCTACACACAGCGAGACCTGTTCTCAGTCAAGTGTCACGCTCTGCCCCCTCTGACATCTGGTCCCTGAAACCTCTGGAGTCCCCGGTTGGTGTGTGTGTGTGTTGAAGTGTGTGTGCACGTCTGTGTTTGATTAACTAACCATTCCCTGTCTACGTGACAGACCCTGCCATTGCACTTGTGCGTAATGTAAACCGACCTCCTGAGCGTAGCGTGCGTGCGGGAGCCTTCTGGAAACTCAAATATAAGGATCACGCAACAGCTCCTGCGTTATTTTTCATGTTTTTTTTTTGTTCACATTTAAATTTAGAATATATTTCCCTGCTTTGTCCGACACCCCTTTTTCTGATGGGGAACTGAAGCAGATATATAAATCGTTCTCTTTAAAGCAACCAGATTACATTGAAAAAGACGGAACACGGAAATCGCTTGGCGCTGCCTCGTTAGTTTGTGAAGATCCGAACTATCTGCACGTTTATTGTACTACAGTACATTACTTTGCTTTGCGTACAATACTCCTGTCTGTTTTTGTGCCAAAGTTACTGTCGGTAATACACTGATTATAAACAACAACCTAGTACAACTGCATACATTGGGCTTTGGGTTTTATATCTTGCAATGTTATCATTGCAGGAATCATTGTTGAGTCACTTGGAACAACGTTTAGGGAAATATCAGTTTGATGCAAAAGCATACGTACTTCCATCTTTTTAAAAAAAAATGTATTTGTGGAACACCACTAGGAAGTTACAGACTGATAAAAAATAAAAATATGATGCACCGTCATTAATTAGTTTTTTTGTGATACAACATTGCTTCCGAGCGTCATTGTCTTACAGCAGTATTTTCTGTAATTAAGTGCCATTAGGCGTCACATGTACCAAAAAATAAAACGGCTCACAGCCCAGCGCTGTTAGCGGCAAGCTAGGAACTGTTCTAACCGTCTAATAGCAAAATGTCTGTGAGCTATTTTTAATTAAAGCCATTTTACCAGATTTTCAATTCTTTCACGTTTCTCTGCCCCAGACTGGGTGACGTAGTGTTAACGGGAGGACGTGAATCTGTGGCCTCGTCTTTGGGAGGACGTGAATCTGTGGCCTCGTCTTTCTTACACCAGTATCTCACCTGCGATCACGATGTAGAAGAAAACATGCCATCCAGGGAGTTATTTCCTGTGGCACTTTTTTCATCGTGGATATTAAAATAAAACAACTGCAGCACAGTGAAATAACAGCAGGCCCCTTAGAAGATGAACAACTGAACAACTCACACTTGCACATGTGTAGCATGTTAAGTGCAAATTAATTGGATTGCTGCTGTTTTCATGCACACTTTATGAATCTCATCTGTGTTGGGTTGTTGGAGTTTGGTTTGCAACAATACAAATTGGCCTAATGGCAAACAAAACTGGAGCAAATTAGCAGTAAAACTGTTTACCTGTGCTATGACAAGCTGCCTTGTCCCTCAGCTGAGACTGCCTGGGATCCTCTCTACAAGCCACACTGTGTCGTCCCCGTTAGTGTGGGATTGTTTTACTTATCACGCCACAGAAAACAGTTCCTCATGTTTTGTGCATTTGTGTGTGTGAGACTAACTCTTCTCTGAGACGTTTCAGTTTGGTATGAAGTCCGAGCTTTGAATGAAAGAGTTTGACGCTACATAAATCACACACATTTGTGTAGACCAGTGGTCGCCAACCCATCGATCGCGATCGACCGGTCGATCTCGGAGATTTTCCCTGTCGCTCTCCAAAATAAAATAAAAATAATTGTATCAACCGACCATGGTCGCGTTAAAATTCTTCTCTGTATCGCAAGCAGCGGAATTTCGTTGCGATGCGCGCGCAGACAGGTGAGCACACACACACAGACACAGGCGCGCACACAGTGGACAGAAAGAGAGAGACAGAGCGGGCGATACGCTGCTTAAGTTATCACTATTTTAAGCTATCAGCTATAACTTTTAAAGCCTTACAGTTCACATATGTGCGGGTCAAGGCAAACATCAACAGGCTGCAGCATTGAGCTCCATAAACAACGTTTCTGACTTCACATATCGAGTCTCTGGAAATATTCTTCCAAAAGCCCGAAAAATGCCCTGCAGTGACAAAGCCTGCACACTTTGTGGTCGTCACTAAAATAAATGAACACCATGTTTCCTTTAAGTCAGTATTTATCAAACTGGGGCGATATTTTTTACAGGTGGGGCGCAAGAGGAAAACGCTGATTTTAAATGTTCACCGTGCGCCGTTAACAGATTGCTCTGCGCATGCGCGAATCTCCGATTCTTCGCATTTTGCCAAAAGCCGATTTTTATGAGATCTCTGTGAGGTCTTTTCTGCTGTTGCGTCTCTCATCAGAAAACAAACCTCAGCTCAACATTAAGCATGAATTTAGAGTCCATATCAAATCTATGACCCTGTTTTAAAAAGATTTCTAGAGGAAAGCAGCTTACTGCAGCCACTAATACTGATGCAACCTGATGCTCACACATCTGCACTCATTCTGTTTTGTTTAGCAAAAAAATAATGTATTGTTTTCCCCAATGAGCTATTTAATAGTCACTAAATATTAGTTATTTTTTGCACGGATATAATATTTTCATTTTTCTACAAAGTGATAACATTTTTTTTTCCTCCCATCATTGTTGTGGAAATTGTTAATAATTATTGTGAGGAATAATTAACATTGATATGTGATCAGACAGTCACTTCACATATTGTTATTAAAAGGTGATCTGTGGAACTTTGTTGTTCAGGAAGTTTGTATCAAACAAGTTGCCCTTCGTATTATTTGGTACCTCAAAGTAGATCTCGGTTTCAAAAAGGTTGGTGACCACTGGTGTAGACACTATGTGATTGGCATTGCTGTTCTGGGTGCTTTAAGAGTCTTTTTGTCTGATTTGAGCAGGTTTGGCTTCCACAGACGCCTCCAAATTTTTTTGTGAAATGGTTGCTGTGCCTTTTAAGTTAGCTACATAGCTATATTTTTTCATCAAGCTTTGTTTGTATAATTTGGTATACAGTACAGTATATGGATAATTAACATAACCTGCATTGGCTGGTGTGTTATTTTTACAAAGTTATTTATCTTCAGCTTAGTTCAACGTATCCATGCAATGGCTCTAATGATGTCCTCCGAAAAGTTACTCCTCAATTTCCATGTGTTTTCTAACAAAAGTCCAGAAAAACACAAGCCAGTTCCTGCTCGAGGACTTTTAAAGATTTGGGCTAGTCGTTATTTTAGCACAGACGTTACATGACAAATACATGGATTTATTGATTGTGTACAACTCAGGGTACTCTTTGTAGGATTCCACGAACAGTAGCTTATGGTGACTAGCTGAAGATAAATCACAATCTCACGTAAGCTATAGCTAGTCATACACACACACACACACACACACGCACACACACACACACACACACACACACACACACACACACACGCTTTGTTTTAGCTCAAATCTGTGTTTACCATTGATGTACCACACACATACTTATCACAGATTTAAAAGCCATGTAGCCTGTAAAACGTTGTGTCTTCTTCCACAACAAATTAGCCAAGTAGTGGATTTATTCAGTTATGCTTGTTGACTTTGATAACCTTTTGTTGGTTTTTGGGCCTGTAATCCACTTCTGAGCTACACAATTAAATTCTGAAGTGGCCTTATTGGCTTCAGTTACATGGCTGTTTAACTACAAGGGGGTTTCAGGACCTCCATCACATGTTTCAAAGAGACTAGTAAAATGAGGAACAACATAGAAAGTGAGAACATTTTTGATTTCACCACAGTTTTTCCCAGTTTATGTATTTGTATGTAGCCTGAGGTTCATCTAAAACAGCCGTTGCAAAAGTTAATAAAAGTCTATCCTTGGCTCAAATGTTTCTCTTGAAAAGTATGGACTTGAGACAGCACATGGTTAACTTTGTGGAAGGAATGATGAAGAGGAGGAATGATGAAGAGGAGGAGGTGTGGGATAGGAAAGAAGGAAGTAGAAAGGGAGTTAAAGGGTGAGGGAGACAGTTGTTAGGGAGGGGTAAAGAAGAGAAAGCTCTTTTTCTTTCAGTCTCCATTAAATTCCACAAATTAAAGAGGTATTATCTTGAAATATTTAAAGGTTAGATGAATGTCGATAATGGATCTCGACAGCCATTAAGCTGTAATTGGTCTCTAATGTAGTTAGTGAAAGACATGGGATACAATTTTGCAGCAAACACAGAGGGGGTGGCAGGGTGGGGGGAGAGAGAGAGAGAGAGAGAGAGAGAGAGAGAGAGAGAGAGAGAGAGAGGGAGAGGGAGAGAGAGAGCGCTTCTGATTTAAACCAGAGATGTTGCTCTCATGCATTAACTCTTAATAAGGTAAAAACAGAGCATGATTAACTATTTAGAGAGAGAAAGAGAGAGAGAGAGAGAGAGAGAGAGAGAGAGAGAGAGAGAGAGAGAGAGAGAGAGAGAGAGGGGCAGACAAAGAGAAAGAGAGAGACTGGTTGATGTGAGTGTCAGTTAGAACTTGAAAAAGACATTTAGCGGCAGAGACTAGAACAAAATGCTACGTCTTCTCATCCTTTCACTATGAACTTTTTATTTTGTTTTGATAAAAAAGTACAACTATTTGTATTGTATTTTTTTTGTTTAATTATGTATGTATGTATGTATATATATATATATATATATATATATATATATATGTATATATAGATGTATATATAGATGTATGTATATATATATATATATATATATAGATACATATATATATATGTATCTATATATATGTATATATATATGTATATATATATATATATATATATATATATATATATATATATATATATATATATATATATATATATATAATTTCTTATTATTTTTATTATTTCACTGGAAGATGAAAAAGTGTATCATTCCCACGTTCCCACATTCGAGCAGTGTTCCAACCTGGAGTCTGTGGCGAGGGAGACATCACAAATTGGTCGGAACAGGCCCGAAAATACCCGTTGTGTATGCCCCTGAAAGTTAGACTGAACCCAAGACTTGTTTTTCTTATAGAATAATAGAGATTGAATACTGATGGTTGTGAAACATTATTTTGGTGTTGTCTGTCCACTCCATGAATTATGGCTGCTGTAGTTTGATTTCAGTGTCTTCCATAGTGATACAAATTGATGAACAGCCACACATAGCTGGGAAAAGGGGGTTAGTATTTTCATAGTTTCTCCGTGAAGTATTCCTTTCTCAGCGGTGTGGTCCATCCAGGAGGAATTTGTAACACGAGGAGACTCCTTGAGTGTGAAGTGTGCAGGTCACAACATATTTCAGTACCCTTAGCAGCTGGAGCAGTCAAAATGCTTCCTGAATGTAGCGTTTGGTGTTGCTCTGATGGAAGACACGGCATGAAGCTCTTCAACAAGTGCAGAAAGACTGATGGAATGTCTGCAGCGCCATATCTGTGCATGTCTGTGTGTGTGTGTGTGTCTGCAGCCTTGGACCCATGCAGACATGCTAACTCGTTAGCGGCTTCTCACTCCTCGTGCAATCCAGGTGGCAATCCCACAATGCACCTCCCCCCAGTCATTGACGATCGTTGGGGGAGAAAACAAGGAAGGGGGTTATACCTTTTATTCCTTTCTCTCTTTCTCAGAGTCACCTTTCTTGAAACACTCACAAATTCTAATCAGTATTTAATCAGAAGTAATTATCAAAATTGTGTTCAGAGTTTTCCCTGCATTTCCCCCAAATACCAAATATAACAAGCTGAATAGAGTTCATGAAAAAAAAATCTATTCATTTACAAGGTGCTTTACAGATATAACAGCAGGTGCCTGCAAAAATACAATAAGTAATGGTTCAGTTAAGATAATGTGCACCGGACATCATTTACATTTAGTGTGATGTTGCAGTTTTATAGATTTGAATATTTAACTCAGCAGGTTCAGTGAAGCAAAGTGGAAACAGAAAGTAGACACAACGTCACACAGTCACATTTTTTTTTCTGTCATTGAAGTCACTTAGTGGAAATGTATGCATTAGTGAGATCCTGGTAAAAGATGTACATATGATGATTTATGTACAACAACTTTATGTCACTGACATGCTGTAATGTAGCTGTCATTATGTCAGTACAAACAAGAACGTATATTGTAATGTTCTGTTAATGTTTTTTATTCTATTACTTATCTGAGGTATTTATTCAATATTTTTCTCAAAGTTAATAATCACTAAAGACAAATAAATGCAGCAAAATGTATCTGTGATGATAATGTAAGGCTGGACCCAAAAGTAAACACAAGTATCAGGAGTGATAGACAATGATATTTATTTTCAGGCCAGAGAGAAGTAGGACTCTTGCGGGCATCCTCTGCGGGCTGGTTGGGGAAGGCTGGGCAGTTCCTCCAGAGACTTCCGGGGAGCTGAGAGGCTGGAAAAGCACAAGTTACGCACAAGACAATACTGAAATCCAAAGAGGCCGCGGCAGTCGTTCCGGGAGGAGCACAGCAGGGACCATGACAGTATCAAATGCAAAGAGACAGATCCTTCAAAAAAATGAAATAAAATGGTTTTACCAGTTTGTCTAGAAGTTGACTGTCCTGCACAGAGAATCTGATCTCAAACCCATCCAACACATTTGATATGAACTGAAACACCTATTGTGAACCAGAACCAATCAGCCAACATGAGTATTTGGACTCTATAATCACCGCTGCCAGGTTCTAAAATCTGGTGGAAAACCAGCCGTCTCGAGCAGTGGACTTAGACCAAAGCATCTTAAGTCAGATATTCACATACTTTTGGCCAAGGAGGGAAAGAGAGGAGGACTTAAACATTCTCTCACTTCACTTCTGTTGACAGACTTCTGAATAATTACTGGAGGAGAAAAACAGACAAACACATTAGTTTCAGTCTCAGTTATAATCACTGTGTGTGTGTGTGTGTGTGTGTGTGTGTGTGCATGAACAAAATGAGTCATGTTAGTACTTTGTCAACCACACAAAAGGGATCTGACTCTCATTCTTTCTTTCTTTCGTGTCTTCATGTATTTGCTGGTCTTCAGTGATACCATTACAACTGATCAAACAATGTTAAATTATAAGCTAGTTTATTGACTGAAAATGAGTTGACACACTGTTTTGATAATTGATCGATTCAAACGAAAAACAAATATAATCTTAGTTAGGTTTTTAAAAAAATCGTGAACGGATCATCTTTGGGTTCTGGACTGTTTTCTCGGACAAAACAAAACATTTGAATAAGTTAAATTAGAGATGGACATCACTATTTATTACATTTCAACCCCAAAGCGGCCTCCTCTCTGTTCGTCTGTTGTGCAGTAAGCTGGCGGCTGACTGGTAGTCTCGTTTTTTTTAAAGATGTAGATTTACCCGTTACAAACATTTTACCTGTAAGCAGCGAAATAAATAAAAATGTCAGCTGTGAAGTCATGACATGTGACATGCCTTTTAAAGTGATGATCTAGCTTGTAAGAATCCACTGAGCATCTGTATTCATGAAGTAAAGGAGGAAACGGTCTGAATCCGCCGTGGGAAGCTTCCGGGTGTGCAGAGTGTAGCTTGTTTCTTTCCTCTCAGAGTGATTTTCATAGCAAGTGGATGCTAACACTGTGTTTGGTTTAGTCTGTTATTAGACTAGGAGCTGAAATGGAATTCACATGAACCCTGCTCTCACTTCCCCATAAGCGCCACACACCAACTGCTACACAACTAATGCATAGGACACTTCCTGTACAGGTGCACGTTGGCTGTATGTGTGTGCACATGCAAAGCTATTTTTATATCTCATCCCAACCACAAAGATGCATGACAACCAGATTTATTAATTCAGACTGTCGCTGTGCGCTGCAGCAGCACGTTTTTCTTCTGTACTTTTTTTCTTTGGTCTGTGATGAAATGAGCAGGAAACATTCTTTAGTTTTCAACATTTGCAGGTGTAGCCGAGATGTAGGACGACTTCTTGAATGACTTGTGATGTTTGTGATGATCTAGGAAAGACAGCACATTGTGCATAATGTAAAACCATATTAGTTACACAAATTGCTAAATGTGTAACAAGTGACCAATGGGTTGACCAAATAGGTTCATGAGGATTGAGATTAAAAAATCGTTTCTAGACAGTAGTCTTTCCAGCTCGCAGGCCCGAGCACCTGCAGTGTTTAGAGCAAACAGCATGCTGAGTCCTTATTAGAGCCTAGAGGAATACATGTTTCACAAAAAAGCAGGCCAAATATCACCGTGTGAGTTCGTAAAGAATGAATGACGGCTGCAGCTAGCTGCGACTAGCCGCGCCCCCGCTGCCAGTCGCGCCCCCGCTGCCAGTCGCAGCCCCGGCTAGTGCTTAAGGAATCCGCTTTGTCACAAAGTCTGAAAGTCTTTGTAAATTAGACTGTTTTTTCAATAAGACATGTTTGCATCGAAATGGGGCATATTTGTGCAAGGTTAATAGATGCAAAAGTTCTGTGATCCCGTTTGTGAATTCGAGCCTGAGTCTTTTTCAGTTTGCTTCCTGGCTGCAGCGATTGTTTTTCAGCTCTTCTTGTCAGGGTGCCTCTGACGATCAGGAGTGATACAAAGGTCTCAGTACAGACAACAATGAATGTCTATTTACACACCTGGACATCTTATTTGGCTATACTGAATGGACTGTCAACTCACACACTTCCACCATCAAGGGCAAAAGTCTCACTAGAATAAATTCCTGAATATACAAGTTGGCATAAAAGTCATTCTACATCTCTTAGAAATGAAACACCTGTACCGTTTAAAAACAGGTCCGTGTTGAAGGAAAAGTGCAGTATTTTAAGGTTATCATTACGTCTTATGCAGAAACTATGAACTAAAGAAGGTCAAAAAAGCACATAATCTCCAAGTAATTCAAAGTATCTTAATTTATCGACTTTAGAACAGAGGGTTCAGCATGTAAAGATGTCCTGCTTTGAGCCAGATTCTCTTAAGATTTCTCTCATGAAAGCTGTTGTCACCGTTTCCGAAGGCTGATTTTTGTATTTTTTGGAGTGCACCTCGGTGTTTCTGCGGTGGTATCAGCAGGAGTGGGCGCAACTGGAGGACGAAAGCAGAGGAAAAGAGCTGATAGGACTCGAACCCCTCCGGACTCGGCGCTCAGTCGTGTTTACGCTTGACGACAGGACGCCATGAAAGAGCGATGGAGAGGCGGGAGATGAAAGGGGAGAAGAAAGAAAGTGAAGAGAGAGCAGGGAGAGATGAAGGGAGGAGAGGGAGGTGGCGGAGGAGGATGGAGAGGGAGAGGGGAGAAGAAAGGAGAGGGGGAGGGAATGAAAGAACGGAAAGATCGTTTTTAGTGGTAATGAAATCACACAAAGCTATGATCCAGGGTGGACGGTGTCAGCGTGACACTCGGATGGCAAATTTAACTTGAAAAGCTTTGTGCTAAAACTGAGGCCTCAGGTAAACTAAGCCTGTTAGACTTCATCACAAGCCAATTAGTTTATGTTCATTGCAATGGGAGGAAATCTGGGCACTTGGGGTGCTTTGAGAACTATTTAAACTGTTCATGTGTAAACCATAAACTGTTTGATTATTATATCTCATTCCTATTTTACACTATTCATGGTTCATCAGTTCAAGTATATTAACAAGATTGGCTTTTACAAAAAATCGAAATGTAAAAAAACAAAGCCTTTATCAGCCAACGGATGCTTTGTAAAAGCACAGGTGCCACCATCATCTATATGTGCGACGATAGATGAGTCCGAAAATCCAATCTGAAAAAAGGACCATTGCAGGAAATGACACACTAGGCATATGGTACCTTTTGTTGTTAGAAATACATGAAAAAAAGCCCGATCGAGTCTTCTGCCAGAGGTAGTAACTCCCAACGATTCTTGATTATTACAGTTATCTGCTACAGTGCAGTATGCTGAAACGTTTGGGGTATAGGAAGACTAAAAGCAGAGGTAAGATCTAGACTGGTTCTCTTCAAAGAAATAAAAAGTTTCAAAAAACTGTCTGGAAGCTACATCATCAGTGAGATCCAGGCTCATGCGAAAGGCTAGAAAATCATAATGACAGAGCTTTTGCCAAAATCAACGTGAAGAGTAGTTTTTGTGTATTAAACTGTAAAAGTAATGAGTGTAACGTGTTCATTATCGCAAGGACAAAACCCTAGCTCAATATGATTTGATTTGATTTGGGGTTCTTGCTCCACCAGCCTGATAGCATATGAGTGACCCAAATGAAACACTCCCACAGGGAAACTCCAGTTGGTGAATTCTGGTAGAAATGTGTGGAAAAGAGCAACAATGTTTGCCTAACCTACTGCCGCATCGTAGGAATGCCAGTGATGCTTGAAAGACAATTATAAGAAGTTTGAGTTTTTTGTGTGTCTTTATCACCAGTAAGGGAGGGGAGGGTTACACAGGTAGGGTAGAGGATCCACCTGCGTCTGAGTTAATACAAGGACGGTTGGAGGGAGGGAGTGAGGAATTAGCTACATCCCCAGTGCTGATAGAAGAAAAGAGAGCGAAAAACAAGAGGGAGCACTGTTTTTTATTTTACCGGTTAATTAAAAGCAGATGTCAAGGTACAATTCTCCCAGCTTGTTTAACGCAGCACAATTGTTTCCGGATTTACTTTCTCGGCATCTTTGGACTTATTGAGAGACCATTTCACTTCTTCTCATCTAACCCACTGGACTTCATCCAGTTTTAAAAATCTCTCTCTCTCTCTCTCTCTCTCTCTCTCTCTCTCTCTCTCTCTCTCTCTCTCTCTCTCCCTCTGTCTCTCTCTCTGTATGATTACACTCACTCGCCCCTCCGCTTGCATTAGCTCTAAGCTGGCAGGTGTCTGTGAGATAGAGTTTTATAAAGCCAACAAACACAAAACCCTCCACAGAGAGGAAGGAGCCTTAATTGAATTGTCAAACACAAATCTACCCAGAGACTCTGACAAAAAAAAAAACTCATCCGAAAACACTGGCAGCTTGTCTCACTGTCTCGTTCTCCACCTGTCTCTGACTGTGGATTGTGGCAGAGGCTGTTCAAGGGGCATCCAGGGAGGCGCCACTGATGCAGGGGTTTACCTTCAAGGATTCACTTAAAGTTAGTCATATTCTGGGTGACCAATCTCTCTGTAAACTTTTTGTGATGATAGTTACATGTCATTTTGATTAGACGATTGTACCTGAGAGCCCAGGATGAAAAATAGTTTTATAGAAAAGAAAACGCATATTTTCAATCAAATACTGATTGATTTGAAATGTGTTTGATTATTAATACGGGGAAACAGGAAAAAAACTTGGAAAATGTATTTTTCACGTCTTTAAGTATGGATTACACATGTCTTGCCTTGTCAATATATATTGAGTAAAAAAAAAAAAATCCTGAAATCTGCCTATAAAATATCAAACAACCAATGATAATCCAATGTCAACTATTCCCCCTTGGTTTTCCCGGAAAACATAACAGCAAAATGACCCAAGGGTCTATAGTACAACCATACCTGAGGTGGTGTGAATATCAGATTGCAACTTTTCATCTCATTTTACACTTTGTGTCTTGAGTGAATTTGCTTGCTAAATGTTTCAAACAGACAGCTTGCAAATGCAATATTATTCTCTCCGATAAAAAGGTATAAATGCATCCGTCCCTCAAAAACATCTTTACTTTACAAAGCTGTCACGTTGGCTAATCAGACGGTGGGAGTAAATGTCTGTTCCCTGTGATAGTGGTGGGGCCTAAAAATGCTGACTCATTTCCGGGTTTTAGGACTCATTCCTACAGCACTATTGTTGTAACTGAACTGCCAACGTGCACACTTCATGCATTGGAGCAACCTTCTGTATTGAAGTGGGGCTTACCCTGATACGTAACCAGTTAAAACCAAGACTGATGGCAATTCAAGTTGTGGTTGGCTAAGAGGCATAGCCTAATTGTGGCTAAGCATAGGAGATACTTGGAGTGTAAAAACTTTTTGTTGTCATCCATGTGGGTCTGTAAGAAGTTGTTAGCAATCTTTTCTCTTTGTAGCTAGAGGTATTCCAGTATTTCTCACAAGTACACAGACACAAAACTAAGTCATATATAAATACATGGTGATATGCCTGTACTTTTGGGTAAATATTTACGTTACGCTGCGAACAGATTATGCTTGGGCATGCGCGACTCACCAATTCTTGGCGTCTTGCCAAAAGCCTTGGCTTTTCTGCTGTTGCCTCTCAAGATCTGAACTCAACATATAGCATGAATTGAGACTGGCCATATTAAGCCTGAAACCCTATTTTAAAAAAGATTTAGAGATAGTGGAAAGCACTAAAAAGTGATTGCAATTTTCTTTATTCTATTATTTGAAAAAGCATGAATGGAGGAGTCACAAAATGTTGTTATTGTAATATAAATTCAGCATGGACCGTTTTGTTACAATTGTGTGGGGGCAGTACGGCAGACACACTTGACGACAGCTAGCTGCTGTCTTTGGGTAGTAGCACAACAAGATGTTCCAAAAAAAGATTTTGATGTTTTCCGACAAAAGTGGTCAGGAATTAAAGAGGTATTGGGTATAGAAATTATTTAAAAATGTAGAATTTCGAAAAGAGTGTTGCAGCTGGAACTACTAGAGGGATGTAGCTGCTAGTTAATATTACATGGGAAAAAACTTTCTGTTATTATTAGCATCTATCTGTAAATGCAATTGTATTGTGTGAGAATTGTGTACCTACAAATAATGCAGCTTGGGTTTCTTCTGGAGGGGAAAGTAGCTAAAGTTAATGTGAGGGTATAACGTCCAACCATCTTGTTTATTTTCTTTTTCATGAAATGACTCAATTCAATTCAGTCTAGAAGAGCAGGTACCTGTAGGGTATGTGGAGAGTGTTTCTATGCCTAAAAATTTCGGTGCGCACGCATCTGCTATACTTTTCAAGGCTAAGCCTCGGATGTGTCAAAATCCTAGAGACGCCTCTGGCCACCAACTCTCACGGTTTTGCCGTGTGACACATGCTCACACGCCACACAAGCAATATCTCACGGCAAAAAAAATAGGCGCGTTCGTTCCTTTTCAAACTCCCCGACGATAGATGGCGCTAAGGAGCGCATCTGGAAACCTATTCGCTGCATAGACATCCTGTTTACCCCAAACAGACACAGTCGTGTGACTGGGGGACCGCCGGTAGAGAGGAGCAGAGAGACGGAGGTATCGGGGCTTTCAAGTGTCGCGCATTTAACGAGTCAGGCCATACATTGATAGACCAGTCAACGGTATGGGAATCTGGATTCTGAAAGGAGAAAATAGTATCGGAACAGCAGTTTTTTTAGCACGCATTTTAGCGAGCTATTCTTCTTCTGGAAATATCCATACAGTTCGCCAAAACCAAGAGATTTAGATTTTGAATGTATGTAATTTGAGTATGTTCCATGACCTTGGTCGCGCATCATTGAGCTCACAGGGCATTTTTGAGAAAGTTCTCCTGAGCCAGAAAAGCTCGGGCTGAAGTGATTTATTAGGTAATGTCTGAAGTACATTAAATTAGTTTTGTATGCGGTGCTTCAATGAGAAGGGAGGGATCTAAAAGGTTAATATCTTTACTGAAATTACTAATGCTAGCTCACATTTGTAGAGTGACTGCAACAGTTTTGATAACTCCCCGCTACTGAAAACATGAAGCATTCCAGTCATTATTGCACAAGCATGTCACTATTAAATCAGTAACCACTTCAATAAACCTTGTTTCCCTTATTGTCAAATGTTTCTTTTTCACGCTGCTTACAACTCGTTTCCAGCCAGCCTTTTGGCTCCGAGCCTTCATCTGCATTGTTCTCACTTGCTCTTGATAAAAGTTTTGCTAACTCTGCCGCTTTATTTGCTTTTGACCAGTTTCACTCACAGTTTTTTTTATATATGTATATTATTATTTTTTTGGAGTTTCCTTTTGTTCCTCTTGTTGTGATGGTGTGCAGAGATCTAAGCCACAGTTGGCTCGGCTTCACATGGGCCTGTGTGGAGAGACGAGGGGGTTTTGTCAAAGGAATCGCCTGTGCCGATTATTCTTCCTCCACCGCAGAGATGAAAAAAACAAACAAAAAAAAAACAATAATGAAGCAAAACAAAAAAGAACGGCCTTCTTATTATCAATATTAATCTCTCTTTTTTGGAAAGGCCTCTGTTGGCTCTGAGCTCGACTGATTCAAGAAAACCATGTTTGAACTCGTTAATGTTTTTCCTCCCGTACTTTTTCTGCCCCTCCCACTCTTTCCCTCCCTCTCTCTGTCTTCATGAGCTATTCTCTCTCTCTTCATTTAGCGTGCCATTAGCTCTCCAAGCTGTTGTTTGTTTTCTGGCTTTAATGTGCTTTTTTTTCTCTTGCCTTTCTTCCTTTTTTTACAAAATAGCAACAAAAAAAACAATGAAATAAGAAAATAACAAAAGACACAAGTGACTGAGCTATAAAGCATGTACAGTTTCTGGTACACGTGCGTGTGTGCGTGCGTGTGTGCGTGCTTCTGTGCGTGTGTGCGTGTGCATCTGCGTGCG
>NW_027175854.1:10980000-10987500 GCF_023055335.1 Clinocottus analis | reverse complement strand
CTTGGTATATTTCTATAAGTCAGTTAAACTAAAAGCTAACAATTGATCATTCTTCTCTTTAATAGCTTCCTTATTCGTATTGTTTCTGTAATACTATTTAAGGCCAGAACACCCTCAAACACCCTTTTAAGCTGCAAGTCAGCCTTTTAATTGCAGTGTTATATTTTTAATAGTATATGCTGCAGAGACAAAATGATCAATAACTCTACTTGCACAATAACAAATAAATTATTGATGATTTTTCATTTTCTCCCGTTACCATCATGACTGGTCTTTATACACACGTACACAAACAAATATCTCATTTTAAAAAGCATAAAGAGCGACTCAATCGTCATACTCGGGTACAGACCTGTTTTTGTCCTCAGTGAACACACACACACACACACACACACACACACCCGCACACACACAGAGGGTAACTGTATTAATAGGAGTCTGTTTTGTGTCAAGCAGGTCTTAATAGGATCAGTGTGAGAGACATGGAGCTGTCTGTCAGTCTAAGTTCATTAACTGATGATAGATGACCTGCACTCTGTGTGTGTGTGTGTGTGTGTGTGTGTGTGTGTGTGTGTGTGTGTGTGTGTGAGAGAGAGAGAGAGAGAGAGAGAGAGAGAGAGAGAGAGAGAGAGAGAGAGAGAGAGAGAGAGAGAGAGGTATGTATGCATGTGTGCTCTTAAGAGTGTGTTTTCCTGCTTGTGTGTAAATTCTCTCTCTGGTGTAATTTATAGCCCTCAATCGGAGGCCTTATCAGGTGCAGGACACATGGACGCCTCCTTCTCTCCTCCTCCTTCGCGTCTTTTAACTCTCTCCTCCTCTTCCTCTCCTCTCCTCCCTTCCAATCTCACTCCTCTTACTTTTCAATAGTGAATGATGCTTTCTTTAATTGCGGTCCTCCTCATCCTCTTCCTCTCCACCTTCACTTCCACTCCTCTGGCACCCAGACCGGCTATCGTCAAACTCTCCTGCTCCACTTTCATTTCATTTTCTTCCCTCTCCTCTCATCTCCTCTCCTGTTTTCAGGATTTTACAGGACAAACACATACATGTTGCCCAAGTGTTGAAAACAGACTACAGTTTCTGTAAACCTGACTTATTTGATTGTTTGATGAAGCATACAATATAAAACAGTCACTATTACCACTTGAATATTCTGGTGAATATTAGAGAACAGCTGGGCTGGCTGCATGGTGTAATCTGAAATTTAGTTTTGTTAGGCTGATCATACTTGTTCTCCCGAAACCCAATCATTTCCCTGACTCAAGTGTTTCAAAATCAAGCGTGTGTTCTTTAAATCCACTTATCAAGTGTCTGCTCCCTATATTCAACTGATCCTGTGTGTGTTCCCATAAGTCCTCTACCTAATTGTCTGTTCCCTGAATTCCAACCTATCACGTGCGATTCCCTAAATCCATCCGATCCTATGCATGTCCACTGAATCCAACCGATCTAGTCGGGGTTCCTTGAATCCAGCTGATTATAATATGAGTTCTCTAAATCCATCTGGTGCGTGAATCTCTAAATTCTGCAATTCTAACATGTTCCTAAAATTTGTTTCTTAAATCAGGCATATGCAGAATGTTCAATTAAAATCACTTAGAAAATGTGCTGTGTTAGTTTGAGTTCCCTGAACCCAGATATACATCAGTCCTTCTGCTCATTGAATACCTATTCTGTCCACCCAAACAACTGAATATCTGAGAATACTGATCAAGTTTATGTTCCCAAAATCCAATTTACCAATTTTGAGTAATCTTCACTAAACCTTCGTACATGCTAGTATATTCTATTCTACACATATGTAGCCCAAAGGTACTTTTGTTGAGGTAGCCGCTTTTGGTTTTACTCCAAAAGGCTTTTTGTAACTGAACCAGTTCACTACTATTGTACTAGTACACACACACACACACACACACACACACACACACACACACACACACACACACACACAACACACACACACACACACACACACAAACACTCAAGCATGCACACACACACGCAAACGCACGTGCAGACACACGCACACACACACACACACACACACACACACACACTCACACACACACACACACACTCAAACACAGATAAGCTGACATTCCAAATGACTCGACAATGAATGTAAGCGGCTCACTATACACACTGACAATGAAGAGCCTATTGTGGAGAGATTTGTACACTACAATGCATGAAACAACTGTGTGTGTGTGTGTGTGTGTGTGTGTGTGTGTGTGTGTGTCTGTGTGTGTGTGTGTGTGTGTGTGTGTATGTGTGTGTGCAGTGTAAGCGAGAGCTGCGTTAGCACATTTCAGTGACCTGGATGAACTGATCTGATCTACCTGTCATGTGCAACATTCATCCCTTCTTCTCTCTCTGTCTCTCTATGGTGACGTTACTGTCTCATGACCTTTGTACGTCTGTCTTTTTCAACAAAGCCTCATATTTAAACAGCAAAAAAGGCTCTGTGTCAAAGTGTCAATGACGAATATATATCAAATTAAATTTGATATATATACTTTGACTTCAATATCTCAACAAAATTGGATTTTTAACCTGGAAATCAATGCAAATCATTCTTGCAAGCATACATGTTTACAGAAAACTGCTAATACAAAAACAAAATTAAATGTAATCAATTTGGGTAGTTTCATGGTTGTATCTTTTAGTTTACTAAATATTCTATTCTCCTGAGGTGTCTTCCCTGAATAATTATTAGATTGACATGCAACTATACAGAGATTCATGGTCCCCAGAGGATAAAGCCTTTGGTGATCCCTGACTGGTCCTCTAATGCCATGTAGGTTGACTGTATGGTCTTTACTGGAATGTTTCATCCACTGGATTTACATTAAAATAGAGATATCCATGGTCCACAGAGGATGAAGCCAATTAGCTTTAGTGATCCACTGACCTGTCAGCAAAATATTGACTTATACGGTCTTAAGTAAAATATTTCCACAACTATTGAATGGATTGCCATCTAACTGTACTACACTGTGACAAGATTACTGTCGAATTTATGAAGTCTTTCTTATTTTATTCTTTGTTTGTGAATGAAACAAAGCAATGTTAACTTATATACAATGTTAACTGTGTACTCACAGGTACAACAATGCAAACAACTCAAACTTAAGGCTACAGTGCATGTATATGAAGCCCACTGGCTACGGTGATCCAGTATCTTGTCTTCTAGTGCCACCATGGTGTTGACATTCATGAACTTTAGTGGAATAAATCAACTATTGGATGGATTGCCATGCAAATAAATACAGCCATTTATAGCCCCATATATATCATCATGGTTGCTGTGTAGCGACAGAGGGGATTATTGGTCTGCAGGAGGCTTAAAGGACCATTCAATTTCACAAAGACATATTAAAGGCTCTACAATCGTAATCAATAATGTTAAATGACAGGGATCATGGAGAGATAATGATTATCCTCCCTGTAGTTGATTATAGACACTGTACAGTCATATTGAATGTAGTATTAAGTGTTGAAAGTGATGTGATGAAAGTAAGGATCACTCACATGATCATTTAATGATTGAAATGTGGATTTGGTAAAGAGGTTCACGATAGCAGCCCCTGAGTGAATGCTAACTAAATAATACAAAATAAAACTGTGAATAGTACAACAAATTGCATTTTTTTGTTAAATTAATTTGAAATTACTTTTTGTTCACTTACATAATTTTTCCCCCTACTTTATTGTTCTGTAATGATGACTGCAGTGTGTTTCTGTACATCATGGTGTGTTCCTTTCAGATTATCAACTCCTAGTTACACTTTCCTAAACTGTACCGCTATGTTCTAAATGTATCTTCTTTTCTTCATCTTACAGATATGGAGGAGAGAACAAGTGCAGGGTCATGGGCGAGTGGAAGTCGTTCTTCCAAGGTAACTACCAACAGCTATACTTACTCATGATAGTTATTTGCTTTAATCACTGTTAAATGTAATATATTTTTAGCATGTGGAACATAACTGTTCATTGTCATTACTATCATTCAAACTTCTACTAACTACTGGTAACAGCGCTACACAAATTAATACATTGTTTATGTTCAGACATGTTACTGATCCATTTATGAGAGATAAGATTACATGTGCGTGTTGCTTAGACGGATGCATTTACATATTTTCAACATCTGGTTTGAAAATTGAAAACTCAGACGTCAGATCTCTTATACGTCTTTGTTTTATTTACAATTGGCTTTTTTTTTTTACAGCTGAAACCCAGTCTGCCATTGACTGACGAAGTGGTCCAGTGTAAATGGGCTAAACATTTGAAATCTTGTGTTATATGAGAACACAGACCTGCCAGTAAATTTGAAAATATTCTTTTTTTTAAGGATTTTCGACACTTTTACTTTTTATATTGCATGCATATATTAGAAAGCAGAAACGAAAAGGGGAGCAAGAGTGGGATGAACTGGTACCTGGATTTTGGTACCAGTGCCCAGCAATACCTTTGTTCGGTACTTAATCTCTTTGTAATAACACAATTTATAACCTTAAATTCCTTAAAAACATTTCACATACCACATCCAATAAACCCCTCCCTTCCTCCTACTCCTGAAAGCTTGCCTACCAAGCGGATATCTCTGAAAAGTAAAGCCAACACAAAAGTGCGTTCACTGCTCCTAATGACCATCAGGGGGCGACTCTTCTGGTTAAAAGAGAAGTCTGATTTAATGAAAATATGTATTTGTTACCTCAGTAAACATTGCAGACAGGAGTTTATGGCCTCAATCTCTAGTTTCAAGTATTTATCAATACAACAGGATTCTCATTCAGTAAAGATAATAGAACCCTGAGGTCATTACGTCATTACTGCTGACATGGTTTTTGGTCATTTCAACCCCCATCCCGGCAGTCTGTCACCAGGGCATAGCGTGAGACGCTGTCATGTTAATCTCGGAGGAAGAACATGTGAGACGTGTTGCTAATACAAATATTGCAGCTAGCGTTGTCCTTGGCTAGGTGTGTCCATTGGAATGACTTTTACTGCTGTTGCTCAAGGTAATGACAGCTTTATAAAATCAAGAAATATAATTGGTGTCTTTCTTTTTTATCAGAATTATGCGGATGGCTCTCAATACATGGCGTCACATGACAGCCTCTCACCTCCCTACGCCTCCTCCAGCCGGCTCACAGGTACGCCACAGACCATGTGTGTGTGTGTGTGTGTGTTTGTGTGTGTGTGTGTGTGTGTGTGTGTGTGTGTAGACTTATGTGACTGGTCATGTGGGGACAATTATTTGATTACACAGTTTTTGGGGGGTACAATTGCATTGCATCATTGACGTCATGGTGGTCTGGCTTAAGGTTAGGGTAAGGTTTAGCACTGGGATTGTAGCAGTTGTGTGTTAGGATTCGGGGCTCCAGGAAATGAATGTAAGTCAATGTAATGTCCCCAAAAGTCATGGAAACATGACTGTGTGTGTGTAGAAAATTAGTGAACCACTATCGTATACTGAAGGACACAGGTCATCTGGCGTGCTATTTCTCTCTCTCTTTCGGCCCGCTGTGTGGAAAACGCCAGGCAGTGTGTGCTCATTTACCCATGATGCTCTCTGCCTCTGGCTCTCGATGTGGCGCCAGTTGTGAGCAAATGGCCACTGACACAGATAATCTGCCTCTGTCTTACACACACACACACACACACACACACACACACACACACACACACACACACATACACACACGCACACACACACACACACACACACACACACCCACACACCCACACACACACAAACAGAGCTTAATTACCTTTGACTGGATGCATCAAATATGGAAGACGTCAGCTCTCAGCTGCATGACTCTACCTGCTCTCTTTCTGTCTCTCATTTGTTGGGTTTTAATCACCGTTTCTCTTGTGAGTCATTAGATGTGACGCCTTCCATTCTGAAGCCCCAAAGAGTTAACACAAGTGGGTTTTAGCTTTTGTTTTGGGTCATGCAATATTTTATGCAAAGACTACTTCTACAACTACCAACACCAGCAGTCTATAGTTATTTTATTTGCATACACAGTGTACCGCCAAAAGTGTACGGACATCGAAGCAAAAGTTGGTTGACACCTTAACAGCTTCATGTGATTCTTGATCATTTTATTACGTAACTCTGGCCGTTAAAGATGCTTAAGGTTTTATGACGTTAAATTACAGAAGTACGCTCATTCAATATGTTGCATGAAAACAAGGCATGCATAATGTACAAAATAAAATACAATAATTTAAATGTAAAACATTTGCAATACACAGTGATTGCATGTAAATAAACTCAATGTAAACAGGGATACAGGAATTTGTAGAGAAGTGTGGATATACATACAAAAGTGTAAACATATTATATAATAGTATATAAGGGTAATGTGACAATAATGAGTGTGAGTCCAGCAGTCGTATGTCTTGTGGGATGAAGCTGTCCCTGAGCCTGGTTGGTGCTGGACCGAATGCTGAGGGACCGTCTGCCAGACGGCAGCAGGCAGAACAGTTTGTGTCTGGGGTGATTGGGGTCTCTGATAATCCTGTTGGCCTGTCTCCCTTCTCCACTGGGTGTAGAGGTCCTCCATCAACGGCAGCTCTTTTCCTGGTGAAGCACTGATCAGTTCTCACCGCCCTGTGCGGAGCCTTACGGTGGAGGGCAGTGCTACAGCCACACCAGCCGGTCATGATGCTCTCAACGGTGCACCTGTAGAAGCTGCACAGCATCCCGGAGTCCATGTTGGATCTCCTCCTGACTCGCATGCTCTGGGATAGGGTCGGTGTGGCAAGTCCAGGTCAGGTCCTCTCTGATGTAGACGCCCGAGATGGTGATGGAAGATGGCGAGTCCTTCTCTCTGTCGCTTCCTGGAGTACATAATCATGATCAGTTTTGTTGGTGATGGGGTTGAGGTTGTCGGATTGGCAACACAATGCCAGGTCTCTGACCTCCTCGACGTGGGCTGTTTATTCAAGTGAGTAGCGTTGTCAGCAAGCTAATGATGGTGTTGGAGCTCTTGGTGGTCATACAGTCGTAACGTGCTGCTATAAAAGGCCTTTGCCTTTTTGGTTTACAGGCTTTCAACCAGATTTAACAACCTGGGTGTTCTCATCATCACTGGTTTTGGGTGATAAGACCTTGTTCACAGTCTGTGTTTCGGTTCAGGTCAGGGCTTTGTGCAGATTAGTCAACTTCTTCCACTCAGAAGAGGTTAAACTACGTCTGGCTTTTGTCTGTCCAGAAACTACCACAATGTTGAAAGCATGCAATATTTGTAATTAATGATTATGCTGTCGCAGTCATTAGAACTGAGGGCTCAAGACTGAAATAAACTGCCCCTGTCCAACATTTCTTTTGTATCATAACTCTAAAATGTTCTCAATTCTGTGTGGTTCCTATTTTAATCTACTCAAAAAATGTTGCGCTAATTCTGGTCAGTTAGCTGTGAACACACACTGCGGTTCATAAGGAAACATACACATGTAAATAAAATAAACCAAAACAAAAAG
>NW_027175854.1:10967500-10977500 GCF_023055335.1 Clinocottus analis | reverse complement strand
CTCTGTGCCACACTCTTTAAAGTTTTAGGCTACGGCCACAGTTCTAGACTGGTTGTCAGTAAGCATTTTGTATTCTTGCCAGGCCAGAAGATAGATTTTCCCTGTGCACACGGTATGCATTTAGCAATGGGGGAAGTGTTGGCTTAGCGCAGTGGTTCTCAAACTTTTTCTGTCACGCCCCACTTTGGAGGAAGCGAAATGGTCGGGCCCCACCGCCTCAACAACATTGGAACAAAATGGTCCAACTTTTTGAGACTCCTCCATCCGTGCTTTTTTAATTAATAGATTAAAAGAAATCCCTTAAGCATATCGCTAAATCTGACAAAAACTAATAACATATGCAATCACTTTGTTAAAACAATGCAAATAAAGTTATAGATGTGCAAAAGAAATAACTAATATTTTGCAAAAAGATTCTCAAGGAAGCCGGTTGGGTCACTTTTTTCTCCCCATAGTTTCATGTTGAAGTGTCCTTGAGCAAGACACTGAAGCCCCAGAGCTTCACAGCAACACAAAAGTCCTTAATTACTAAGGGTGGATAAAATGCAAAGAATAATTCCCCTACTGTGGGATTAATAAAGGGTTTGGGTTAAATACATTAATACATTCTTTAAAATATATATATATATATATATATATATATATATATATATATATATATATATATATATACATATATATATATATATATATATATATATATATATATACATATATATATATATATATATATATATATATATATATATATATTTTATATATACATATATATATATATATATATATATATATATATATATATATATATATATATATATATATATATTTTAAAGAATCTGCACCCGCACCCCACCTGTAATACCTCCGCGCCCCACTAGAGGGTCGCGCCCCACAGTTTGAGAACCACTGGCTTCGCGCCATCAAAGCTAAATCCAACAGCCATGCTTGCACACACAGGGAGGCTGTAAAAATGCAAAGATGCAAAAATGGTATTGTAACACAAAACACAAAGGACTGCTGCAAAACTAAAGTACATTAGTTTTGCAGGTATTTGGTCATGAACTGAAATTTTGGAGAGATTTAAATTTTGACCAGATGATGGCACTAGATAAAGTTAAGGGTTCACAAAGAACATTAGAACATCATCCTCTGGGTCTGAGCCAAATTTCAGAGTAATCTGTGCAATAGTTGTTGACGCTGTAAGTGTCAACCTCATGGTAGAACAAATGATTTAGCAATCCATCCAATAATGGCCAAGATGTTTCTGTCTGCATCCAAATTGGTGGACTGATCAAGATTGTCATTCTGACACCACAAATGACAAAATATCTCTTGTGCCTGCAGTGCAAAACCTTGTTTAGGCAACACACACTGCTGGTCAGGTTTAGGAATGGATTGTTGTTTGTTTCCTAACTCATGTTGGTGGCATTGGTTCCTTAAGTACGTAAGTTACCAAACGTAAGGTAAATGTTGACTTTTGGTTT
The DNA here is from genome assembly GCF_023055335.1 of Clinocottus analis. NCBI lineage: Eukaryota > Metazoa > Chordata > Actinopteri > Perciformes > Cottidae > Clinocottus > Clinocottus analis. Next base: position 10,976,016 of record NW_027175854.1, on the reverse strand, counting down.
CACACGGGAAACAAAAGGTGTTCTCCTGGGTGAAAGTCTGAAAGTCCTATGTTTGTCTAACTCACCCATCCCTCCCGAACTTTTTTACTCTGTATTCTACGTCCCTGACTTCCTTAGAAGCAGCCCTACAATAGATGCATTATACACAAGTCCTGCATGCTACGATGGACTGTGGCTATCTGGATCATGGTCCATGCCTACCACTCATTATATGAATGTTTATGTCATATTCATGTAATGTGCTGCAACTCTGTTACGTTGCTCATTCTGGTCACATGACATCTACTGCTTCTGTCCATCCTGCGAGAGGGATCCTCCTCTGTTGCTCTCCCTCAGGTTTCTTCCCCTTTTTCCCGTGAAAGGGTTTTACTATTTTTTGGGGGGAGTTTTTCCTGATCCGATGTGAGGTCCTGGGACAGGGATGTTATGTGTACAGATTGTAAAGCCCTCCAAGGCAAATCTTGTATTTGTGATTTTGGGCTATACAAAATAAACTGAATTGAATTGAATGCATTACTCTTTGTTGCTAGAAGTATGCACTTTGAATGAAAACAGCCTGAAATGATCCAATTGGCTGCTGCTAAGACCCGATCTCATGTTTTGTGTTTCTGTTTCGACACATGTTCTATGTGTAGGTCTGACAGCTTTGGAGCTGTTGCTTTTGATGAACAAAATAACATTTTATATGAGGAATTTGACCTTGAAGTATGAATAACAAAATAAAAACTGAAGTAAATAACAAATTGCATCCATTTGAAAACCTGTGTCATTATTATTAAACTGTATTAATATGTTGTTATATAATATAAAAGCAGCAAAAAACAGAACCTTACAGTATATAAAGAACTGGTATGGACATGATGATCTTGGCTCCCTCCTCCTTGTCCTCTTTGTTTTTGTAGAAATGTAGTGAGTCAGCCGTCTGTCTCACCTCTGCCTGACCTTATTAATGAGTGTTGAGCCACGAGGCTGGACCCCCTCTGAGGAGGTCACATCTGGACACTTTATATAGAAATACATATCTCTCTCGCTCTTTCTCCATCTTTTCCTCTGTCTGTCTTTTGTTCAGCCTTTGTTTCCTTTTTTTGTTTTTCTCTTCAGATCATATTTTCTCTTTTTTTACTCTCCATTTTCCTTCTTTCTTCCTCTCCCCTCATATCCTTCTCTCACTTTCAGATCCTCTATATCTGTGTGTTTTTTCTTCCCTTTGTCTCTTTACCATCCTCTACTTTTCTCACCCCTGGTACCCTGAACGGAGACCAGGCCCTCCTGTCTCCCACTCTACCCCAACAGCTCCTCACCTCAGCTGGGTGTGGTGCCAAGGTCGTCCCCCTGTCTTTCCCTGCTGGGTCTGGGTCTTTGTGCTTGGAATGTTTAAACATAAAGGAGAGGAGTGGAAATTACATAAAATTAGGGAACAAGAGTTGAGAAAAGTGGAGATGAGGAAAGGAAATGCGTTGACACAAATAATCAGCTAAATTAATGGTTGTGTGTAAATCACATTTCATTAGGATTTTTTTTTTATAAATGTCTTAATATCCCAGCATCCCTCACATTTTTTTGTGAAGTATAACACAGTTGCAATGCCATAAATCATAAAAATGTAACCAAAATTGGAAAACAATGGATTCTACATACATTTTTCCAAGTGCCCATAAGCATTAGCAATTTAATGGATTTTCTTCTGCCCATTATGAAAAGTCTGCAGAGGTATTGGCTTCTTTAAATAAACCGCTTTGGCGGTTGTTTAAAGGTTTTCCTTCCCGCCGTCGGATTTTGGGGTTCAGAGGATTCAATCGGGTTATCAAATTGATCATGATGCATTTTCTATTTTTAGATGTGAGTTTGAATCACTTGAAAAGAGATATTGGTTACATATAGAGCCACCTGTTATTACAGATGAACAGCTGAGCTCCATTACCTGAATGAAGACCACGAGACAAAGCTAACAGCTCAGAGAAGCTGGTGGACCGTTGAGTTAGGAATGTTCTCAAAGGTCTCTCAAAATGGTATAGATATAAATGTATCAGCAACATACATTTTGATACATATACAATAATAATAAAAAAACGTCTTATATGTTTTGAAATAATATTTAAATTCAAGATTATTTTACAGCAAATAATGAAACAAATAAAGGCGCAATAAAATTAAAATGAATAATAAAATAAAAGACTCAAATACATCAATTACTTTCTTTTAACGTCCTTCATATCCCGCTCCGCCCTCAGTGATTCTGTTTCTATTGTCCACGCTGATGGAAGCTGAACAGCCACTGTCTCATTCTCAGAGTATTTTGAATGGATGTCATGCATCGATTAGTGCGGCATTGACTTCAGTGCATTAACACCTCCACACAATGCAAGCCACTGCAGAGCATTTAGTATATTATTGTTTTGAAGGGGCTGTGTATCAGCCGTAAATTGTCTGTGTAATTAGATCTGACATCGTAATAATAGGTCTCCGTAAGGCGAGAGGGGCCGAGGGTGGAGATGTACGGAAACGTACACTCTGGAAGCTGCGGTTCATCATGGAGCACTTGGAGTACTTTGTGGCAAATGCTTTTAGGTTTCTTGAAGAACTGTCAGAGATAATTATCATTTTCATGAAAAACATAAATGGTGAAGCTAAGGAACACCCATACCGTAGTATTTTGGCAGGGGTTAGTGGGATTAGGATTTGGGTATTTCTACCCTTTACCTATTGTAGTTACTCTTAGTAATTGACGTTATGCATGAAAGTCTGCTAAAGGTTGTTATTCATTTACGTTATCTACCTTGTTTTGTTACGTTATCATTTCAATACAAACAAGGGTTTTAATTTTTCTATGTTTAAACTTGTTTTTGGTTCAAAAACCTCCACATTCAACGTAGTCACGGTTTGCAGAAAAAAATACAATGACAACTATTTTTCCGGTTAACGGCGTAGCTTCAAGGGTGGTTTGGGTTTACATGGGTGTCACAAATCTTTTTTGGGTTTTAACTGTGTTCATGTCAAAGATTCCTCTTCAAGCAGGAAACATAACCAAGAGTCTACAGCCATGCCTGATAGGCTGTATCAAATGTCATAGCAATCCATCAAATATAGAGATATTTCAGTCTGGACCAAAGTGATTGACCCACCGACAGGTCGACATTGCCATTTCTAGAGCTACCTATGTGTCTGTCTGTCTTTCTGTCTCTCTGCCGGCCTGTCTGTCCTTCTGCCTGTCTTCCTGTTCCATCTTCTGTCATCCATCCAGATGAGGCCTCTGGAGACCAAGCCCGGGTCATTCATGTTACAGTGCGTGTGTGTGTGTGCGTGTCCTTTATCTTTCTATCACTGTATGTCTCTGCCGCTATGTATGTGTACAACTTGTGTGCGTGTGTGTGTGTGTGTGTGAGAGAGAGACAGTGTGACAGACGGTGAAATGGTGCGTAGTAGCACCTGGGCCCTTCAGTGTTGATTGATCGGCTTGGTCATGTGGAAGAGTCCCATCTGGCCAGCCACGCTACGGTGTGTGTGTTTGTGTGGCGGGGAGAGAGTGCTTGTTTGTGTGTGTGTGAGAGAGATAGAGATGTGCAGCATGAAACAGTATGTTTATTGTGAGAGAGGGAAGGAGAGAGAGCTCTTCAGTTAGAACTGTGGCTCCCAGAGGCCAAAGATGAACTGTATTTTATCATTTGAGAGAGAGGCACACACTACATTTACATCGCAAGCTTTAAAGGCTTCTGTTTTTTTTTTAGAACCTAGAACCTTGTTTTCATAAATATTGTGTTTGTTTAGGATTTTTTTTTTTTTTTTTTACCGGTTTGGTGCTTTTGGGCGATGCTGTTTTAAACAATAGTGTGGCAACAGTTATGGTAATATTTCACTAGTTTGGTTTGGAGAAACTCGACAGGCCTGTGCAGAGCTCTGACATCAATTCAATCCAACATCTTTAGGGGGAACTGGATTGCAGACTTAGAAAGACTTAGTGAACCTCATAAATGGTCTCGTGGCTGAAGGAGCCAGGTTCCCAAATCTTGTAGACACTCTTTTCCAGAACGATGGAGAGCTTTTACAACAGGACATTTGATCATGTAAATTATATTTTTGTTCAATCTAACAATGTTTTGGGTTGTAATAACAATTAAAAAACAAAAACATTGTTGTTTTTCCCCCCATTTTTGACTTTGTGTCAAATGTTGGCACATTATTACAAAGAAGATGAAATGAAGCATGATGGGAAAAGACTTACAAATAAATGAAATAGACGGACCCTTACTTTCCTACTTTCTTCAGTGTGGACATAATGTTGGTGTGCTGCTTCCATCACACAGAGACGTCCAGAGTGTGAGAACAGCAGAGCAAACAGGAGTGATTACTGTAAAAATAAATAGGTTGCAGGGAGTTAATAAGGGTCTTCATCAGTTAAAAGGAGTAGTAAAGTTTGCCGTCTTATTTCGGACTACATAACATCGCTGTTGCTGTTTTGTTTTCGAAAGATCCGAAACAATTGACCTGGATCAGAAAAAAATACACCACTCTTTCGCCACATAATATTTACATTCAGTGTGAAAGTATTCACAACATAAACAATTCAATAAAGATATATTGAAAATTTGATATTTGGGCAAATTAGAAACACAAAAAAGAAAAAGAAATACTGAAAACATTTGCATGTCGATGTGGACGCATCCCCTGAGGATCTCCGTCAGTGTGCCCTGCACCTTATTTTTTATCATCATCATCATCATCATCATCATCTCGTATGCCACACCACTACTAGAGAGCTCTGCGAAAGTCACATGTATTCAGATTGGACTGTTCAGACTGGTATCGCATTGCCACAAATCCAATGTGTTTCAGATTTAGACACGCGCGGTAAAATAGTGTAAATCAGACGTTATTTATCAATGGGTTTCTTATTTTAAAAGACAAGCTTCACAGGAGGGAGCGAAGTCTCAATTTGAACAGTTTGGAAAAGAGAAAAAATTGAAAAGAGAAAAACAGATGCAGAGGGAAACTGAGAAAGAGAGAGAGAGAGAGAGAGAGAGAGAGAGAGAGAGAGAGAGAGAGAGAGAGAGAGAGAGAGAGAGAGAGAGAGAGAGAGAGAGAGAGGGAGAGAGAGAAAGACTGTGGGTTTTCTGAAACGAAGCCAACTGATAATTAATGCCTCTGACATCATGGTGCTCTAATTAAGCCTGGCATTCATTAAGCCAAGTGAGGGGGGGTGTTCGTTAGTGGCTTCTTTTTTTTTGGAAGTGGGGATTTGTTAAGTCTTCATTGTTACTCTTCTCAGACAATAGAGAAAGAGAGATGGAAGGAACAACAATAAAGAGACAGGTGAGGAGGGACATGGGGTAGTATTACAGGATCCTCTGGTGATGTAATAACTTCTGGCAGCCATGTTGGAGGTCCTCTGCTGGTACAGTAGCTGCAATCAACTGATTGTCTGTCCAAGTCTCAACGTTCTCAACAGCACTGAACAGAGTTATGACTGGAAGCAGATCATTTCCTCAGTGATGCACCTCCATCCACACACCTAGGTTATCAGGAGATAATCAGATATTGTGTTATTACAAACATTTCCTAGTGGCTAACTAACTTTTGTTTTTACATTACTGGTTGTTGAACAAGACGCTAGTTAGCTTGCTAAATCATTACACAGGTTTAACTTGTGTTTGGCGAGGTAATTTTATTTTTTGCTTCAACACAGACTTTCGGAGTAGATACCAGTAAGCCTTTAAGAGGAGCGGATTTAACGTGTTCTGTAGAAGCTAAAGCACCAGTTTGTAACTTGCTACAAACTTTGTACAGGTTGAGAATGTGTTTATCGAGCTGATTTTCTAGTTCTAACAGAAAGTTCATACTAAATGCCTGTAAACACGTAAAAGGAGCAGGTTTAATTTGTTCTGACGTAGCTAAGCACCGGGCTAAGCTAGCTAGAGCTACGCAAAGAGGCATGAATCTGCAGGGAACTAAATGTTGGTCCGACATTGCACCGTGTGACATGTCCCCAGGCCAAGACAGGCTAATTTAGATCTGACGAACAAAGGTTGATTAAAAAAAAAGAAATGAAAGAAGAACAAAAGGGTCGGTAAACAACGGTGACAGAGTGGCAAAGAGGGAGAGTGAACGAGGTGTACAACAAAAAGTAAAGTTTGGGATCCCTGTCCATTTTTTTGATCGGAGGATTTTCTGATAGCTAATTAGACATGGAGGGCCAGCCATCGACAGCTGCATTCATCATCATAAAACGTAATAATTAATGACATTCCAACAAAGAAAAATATGCAAATGAGCTCCGCTCATTAGCATTTTCATATTCAGCTCCCATAATGCTTTTGCTGACAAGGTTGTAATTAATGAAAATTCATGTCTCTTAGCCGAGGTCTAGATTGGATCGCATTCATTTTCAATCCCCCAAATGAGGAGTAAAAAAAATAAAAAATACACGACGGGGATCACTGCCAAGTTTTTAGGGAGACGAGAGGGAGGGTTGAGAGACGTGAAGAGAGAGAGAGAGAGAGAGAGAGAGAGCGAGAGAGAGAGAGAGAGAGAGAGAGAGAGAGAGAGAGAGAGAGAGAGAGAGAGAGAGACGAAAAGAGTTACAGAGAGAGAGAGAGACAGAGAGAGAAAATGAGATGGAGGAAGGCAGATGGCGAGAGATGAAAGGAAGACAGGCAGAGAGAGAGCGAGAGAAAGAGAGAGAGGAGGAACAAAAAAAAACTGGGAGCAGTACCGATGCAGATAGTTGCATGGTGAGATGAAAAGAGAAACAGGTAGAGAAAGAAAGGATATGGTAGAGATTATGAATGGAGAGAGGAATGGAAAAGGATAACATCGGGATGGGCAGTGACACCAAAAGTCTTGTCACTGTCAAAAAAAGAAATTGTTACCCGCCTCCTGCTACATACCAGCTAAATGGCAACAAAGACAATATAATTTGAGCTAAAAAATATATATTTCAAACTTTTTCTGCTTGTTATTTTTTTCCTTCATCAAATTCAAATAGGTGTAAAATTGTACACGTTAACATGTTTTCGCCCCCTCCGGCGGCTGAAGAAACAGACGGCCAATCACAGCTTACGAGGCGGAAATAAGAGTGGAGATGTCTGCTGCTAGCTAGCTAACTTCATAAAAAAAAATGCGATACATAAACGCAATCCTAAATGCAAATTGTGCAGCGGTACGAGTCGTTGTAAGTCCTAGGGCGTAACTTAACTTCTTAGCAACCGCTGTACCGGCTTCCTTCTAGCTTTTCATCACTGCTTCATGCCAAGGGAAACCCTATTGTAATGTTTTGTAATTGTAGTTAGTCCTTCTCTTCGGTCCACAAACACACACACAATGTATCGATACTTTGTTACTATCTGTAGTTTTCTTTTTTCCGCTTGACTGGCTGGTGGCAGCCTTACAGTGATACTTTTTTTTCATTGATTTTCAAGATATGCATTGGAAATCAACAGCAGGCCTATAAACATATATAGGGTCCGTTTTTGTGCCTGTCTCTTTAAGCCCCTTCCCGAAAAAGCTTGTTGTCTGTGAAGGCTCAGTGTTTTACGATCTTTCACATTTGCACTTTTGCTGTTTTCACAACATCCGGCACCTCAATGTGTAATTCAACTATAGTTGTGACATCAGAACCTTTCAGAATTCCTGGAGTCTTATAAATTTCCTTGTGGATTTGTAGAACACCTTAACCTGCTTTGTAATGAAAAAAAAACACATGGAAATCTTACTGTTTACAATATGAGACCTTTAAGGCAATTTGTTTATTATAACTAAGGGAAGGTTTTTGTGATGTCGGCTAATAGTAAGTATGTTAAAAAAAAATGTAGGAGATGTATGCAAATGAGTTTTACCAAGTTCCTTTTTTGTACTTTAGCTTTAATGTTGGATGTTTTTTTACTCATACTCAAGTACATATTTACAGTCACATTGTTAATGTAGTGTGCCTTAGTGACGGTTAACATGACATTAGGCATTGACATTTCCAATGGTGGAATGTGGCACATTTACTCAAGTACTGTACTTTGTTGGAAGATAAACTTATTTACTCTTAATCAGTTACTGTTTCACTATTATATTCAGACTTCTCATCTTACTGTCTCTGTTTAATCTTACACACAAACTCAGCATGTCTCCTGATAGCAGGGAGACTGGGGAATCTGTATGTTTCTATCTGAAAGAACGTGCTGTTCTTTTGTTATCATATGACCATTTCTTGCAAACCACTCGATGGAATGACGGGGGGACAGGTTCACATTTAGGCCGAAAACATCATGAGGGTTTCTGTTTGTGGGTCATGATGAGTATTTAAGAGGTGGTTCTTTGAGAGATCTTTGAGCAGTCTTGGATATACAATTTGTCTATCACATTGTACTTCTAACTCTGCTCCTTCCTTGCAACGAATAAATGTTCCTGTTTTAATGATTTTACTCCGAGGGGTTGAGTGAATTTTTCTAACATGTACATTAATACAAAATATGTTCAAGTACTTGTTCTATTTAATTATTTTATTATTAGTAGTATATAATATTAACAGTGAC
>NW_027175854.1:10915000-10962500 GCF_023055335.1 Clinocottus analis | reverse complement strand
CAGCTCCTCACTTGGGCAACGACATACCGGCTCTGCTTGACGAGGTGCTGTCTCAGTCAGGCATTGAAACCGGCCAATGACGCGAGAGGACCGTCCTCGACACGCCCAGATTCTATCAAAAATTACGGGTTTTTGCTGGGAGATGACTGTGGAGTGTCAAGTGTCCGAACCACAAATAAAGGTTTATTGAGGACTCACAGACGGAGAACATCGACTCTTCAAAGAGAGACTTTGTCGTAACCCCTCACAACCTTCGCCCCATTGAGACATATGTTGCTCCTAAGGAATGCTCCTAAAACCTGAATAATAATAATAATAATAATAATAATAATAATAATAATAATAATAATAATATCAGCGTATCCCACCTTTCTTGGAAATATATATGTTGTTTACGTGAGCTCACGTCAAATTTGGAATATCGTCATGTTCGTAATAGTAATTATAATTCACAAGTCGAGGTCAAATAATGTTCCAGGGACTCCTGAAGGAACCCTGAGGAACAACTCATCCTTGTTAACCTCATTAAATGTATTTTTGATCAATCTATAAACTTGACAACACTATTAGTTATTTTTCCCAACTAAAGTGCATGTTTTTTATTTATCAAAGTCTGTCACTGAGTTATTGATGATCAATTTATTGCTAACTCAAGGCCTCATTAAAGCTGTAAGCCTCCTCCTCCTTGCCGGCCAATCAGTGGTGAGTCTCATCCTCCTTTTCTTTTCTTTTTTCTCCGGTACAAACCCCTCAGTTATCCCTGGCGTCGTCTCCGTCATTACCAAAAACAAAACGATGAGCCGAACCGAGCTTGGAAGAAGAAAAGGAGCGTAATGCAGGAACAGGATGCCCTTCCCCTCTTCCTCCTCCCCCTTGTCCTCCTCCTTCCTGCATCCCTTTTGAGAAGTAGGAGCGAGTGAAAAGCGGGAGCGTGACAAGACAAGAGGCGGGGATTGTGTGTTAATACGAGAAGGTGCTTCGATTCCCGTCGGCGTGCTGGTGTTTCTTCTGTTTGTTTGTTGTGTGAGACGTGTGTGCACCAGCGTTTTTATAGTTCATCGTGTCATCATTGCAGCTTAAGATAAAACAAGTGTCATTATAGAGTCCTGCCTCGCAGTATAAGAAAGCCTCACAGTTTTTTGGTGTATGATGATGATGATGATGATGATGACGGAGTCTAAGCTGTAGAGACAAACGTCGTACCAAAATTCTGCACAGGAAAATGTCCCAAAAATATTTTTCGCTCATATTTTTACTCTCTTTCACTTCTCTTGCCCCTCCCCCCATATATAAGTATTTCACCACCTTTTCTAAACCCAAGCAGGCAGCTGAGTTGCCGAAACATAAGTTGTTTCCGGAGGAAGACTGAAGTTTACCTTGAAAAACGTGCAATCTATTGAAAAATTGTAACGTGTTGCTGGACAATTTTGTAGGAAAGCGCACAGGAAAATAAGAGCAACTTTTCGTAAAATGTCATAGAAACCGTTGCATGAGAATGCGTTGAAGTGTGCCATATCAGAATTACATCATAAATCAGCCCAGTATGCCTTACCACTGTGGTAAGCAATGGTTGCTAATCTGTATCTCGTGCAGTGTGTCATAGTTAAACAACAACAAAGAAACTTGGCGATCGGGTCGGGGGCGAGTCATCCCGTCTTTTGGCCAAGTCACGACATGCTGATCATCTGGAATGCAACAATATTAAGTTATCTGACCATGTGTAGAATCTGTGTAAAATAGATCGTGACAGCTTTGAGTACCGTGAAGAAATATGAACGTTGTTTTTTTTCTGATTTGGTCACTCCAAAACGATGCACAATACACAGGACAGGCGGAAGCATCCTATTGAATCTGAAGCTGAATTCATAATGAATTGCAGCTGGATTGAATTGTATCAACTCAGCTGTGACGGCCGTATATCTAGAGGGTGCCTCTCCTCTCCTCTCTTTTCCTCTCCTCTGCTCTCCTCTCCTCTCCTCTCCTCTACTCTCCTTTCCTCTCCTCTGCTCTCCTCTCCTCTCCTCTCCTTTCCTCTCCTCTGCTCTCCTCTCCTCTCCTCTCCTCTCCGCTCTTCTCCTCTCCTCTCCTCTCCTTTCCTCTCCTCTGCTCTCCTCTCCTCTCCTCTCCTCTCCGCTCTTCTCCTCTCCTCTCCTCTCCTTTGCTCTCCTCTCCTCTCCTCTCTTCTCCTCTGCTCTCCTCTCCTCTGCTCTCCTCTGCTCTCCTCTGCTCTCCTCTCCTCTCCTCTCCTATTTCCCTGCAGCTGTGTTCTCCTTTCTCTCTCCAGCTGTTGCCAACCAATCACCTGCTCCCTCTGCCACACACACAAACACACACACAGACACACACGCACAGTATAATTATAGGAGAGGGGTGCTGGCTGGGGGTTCATTTGCACGCACGTATTTAAACAAAAAAGGAAAGATTTACATAGAGAACCCTCAAGGGAGGGGATCGATCAGGAACGGTTGATTGCGAGATTGATTGATTGATTTGTCTTTATTTTTATATTTTCTGTGGTCTATTAGTTCAGATTGATTAATAGGATAAAACGAGGCCTCGGTTGTCCGAGAAAAGGAATATAAATAGTAATTTAAGCAATAAATTCATCAAGAAAACTAAAAACAGTTTAGATAATATAACAAAAAAATAGATACATTTTTAAAAAAAAACACCACACATTCTCACAGTCTGTATTCTCTTAAAGAAGCTCTTAAAGAAGTGAAATTGTGACGAAGATTTTCTACTGTTTTTATTTTATAGGAAAATTATTAGCCAAGGGGGTTAAAGTTTCAGCACTAAATAAATTCAATATGCAAAAGAAATTAGGTGGAAAAAATCACAATGGATAAATAAACAAATAATACGAAAAATCCATTTGTATGAAAAGAGTTTGCAGTGTTTCTCATCAGTCGTCCCACACGGAGCGCACACTGACCTCCATTATGGAGGAGCACCAGTGTGAGGAGCAAAAGACTCAAAAATAACAACAGCAGTGAAGGAGAGGGGTGCAGGGAACCTGAGAGAGAGAGAGAGAGAGAGAGAGAGAGAGAGATAGAGAGAGAGAGAGAGAGAGAGAGAGAGAGAGAGAGAGAACTAAAGTAGAGCAACCAGGCTGCCAGAGTGACCCACAAACTTTCCCCGCATATCAGAACCTTAATGTCCCGACCGTTGGTTGGTTTCCATGGCAGCAGACAAGGCTAAAGTGGTAGCTTTACCCTTTTTTTTCCCACGCTTCCAGGGCAGTGCCATGTGAATGCAGTGGGCAGAGTCTCTGCTGGCACACGCTGAATGGGAACAGAGCTGACAAAGACCTTAAAAAAAACATGCTGTTGGTGTTAAACCGCCCCAAATCTGCCAGAGCGACCGGTTCCCGCTCTACCACGGTGCTTCGAGCGAGGTGGTTCCATTTAGGAAATTATCCCAAGTTCCGGTTTTGGTAAAATCGTCTATTTCAGCTCTTGTCTTGCATGTTGGACTCACATCCAATACAGTAGATGCCATCACACTTCTGTATCAAGTAGCATTTAAGCGCCAGAATTTACCAGGCGTCCATGCTTGCATAGAGTACAGGTAACCCAATTTGTTTAGGTCCTATGCCATGACCCATGGGCTATCAAGACCCTAACCACTGGAGGTCAACTCAAACCCTCAACCAATTGCACTGACCTGTCTTGCCAAAAATAAGTAGTGGGGTCCAGAGTTCTTGAGTTCTTTGTTCATGAATTCAGTGGGTTTTTGAATGGGTTTTTGGTTGGATGACTAAATTGAGGTCTATGGATCACACATGCTTCAAGGAATGTAGTGGCAGTAGTGAGGTTGCAAATGGCACCCAACTAAATAGCCATTCGCTCACTCCTCCCTTTTACGAGCGCGTTGGAAAACTACGGTGGCCTTCAAGTTAGATGACAACGCAAAGGACTAGCTGGAGCCGGTGGTTGGTTGGCCCTTTCTGGGCAGCTGTACAAACCCTTCAATCCACTTCCCATGCTAGTTGCTCAACTATAGTTGTATGCGGAACCCTTTAAGCTAACTATAGCTCAGTGGGAACTAGTTAAAGTAACACAGTTAGCTTGCAGACATAGCTCGCTACGGTAAAATTTGACTAAGAGTAAACAGCATGAGATATTTATGAGGACTGAATACTGCAAGTTGAAAGTCGATTTATTATTAAGTGCAGCTGGTTTATTTGGAGATAAATGTAACATCAAACAGCTGCTAGCTAACGCTAGCACGTTGCTGGAGGCTTTCAGCTGGAATATTACTTTTATCAGCTTCAGAGATATGCAAGTTTCGCCTAAAACTAATCTCTGTAATTAGCCAACTCCTTTTATGTATATATAAATGCCAGCAATGGTGGTTCTGAAGCCATTTTGCCAATGGTTTGTCCACACATCTGTAGTTCATGTGGGAATATTCTAGTTGTCTTGGAGTTTATGGTAGAGATTTCTATTATTGGTATACATTTGTTTTTTTTCCAACTCTCAGCCGGCGGCAACAAAATGATGTCGCTGCTGTTCTTGAGCCTCTGAGCACTACCCATTTTAATTTCTGACTTTTGTTAATTCTGATAAAGACTAATGGAGCCTCCAGTTTAAATGATCTTGTTCTTATCGCTGATACGGGATTTGACTTTATTCATTTCTAATTAGTTGAGGCAAGCAGGTGACCGCCATCTCCAAGTTTCCACGTAGGCGCTCAGCTCTCTCCTCCCTCCTCCGCCCCCGTCCTTTCCCCTGCTGTCCGTCTATTTCCGCCCTCCTCTCTTCTCCCTCACCGCGCAATGTCAGGTGGGGTCTGCCCTGCTGCGATGAAGCCGCTCTGATCACCGGCTCCCGAACAGTGTGTGGGAGCAGATATGTCATTATTCTGCAGCCAGGTGGTCGCAACTCAAATCACACAGAGCAGACATCAGCAACGCGACGCAGCTCCCAGATCTACAGCTATACCCCTCATATTACAGACAGTCCAGGTGTTCACACGCTGCCACATTTGTCTAAATACAAGTATTATGTTGGGAGTCAGGGTCGAGGAGGGGGAGGGATAGGGCTGTCATTGATGGCAGAAGGGAGAAAATGAGGGAGTAAGAGGACAATGTGGAGAAAAGTGAGACTTGAGCGATAATTTCAAACTAGAGGTCTTTCAGGCGTACATCATTTTGAAAAGCAGCCACGTTGGCATTGTACGTTCCTACAAACCACAGGTGATGTGAATGTCTACATTTTTGCATCGGGTCAGAGCAAGTGGAGTACACTGAAAAAACCAAGCCATTTATAAAATAAGTTGGAAAAAAATCCAATCAATTCAAGACATTTTTTTCTTGAGATAAGTTTTAAAAAAAAACTCTACCAATGAAACAAATGACAATTTGCTTTGCAAGATTTCTTAAAATAAAATGTAATATTTAGGCCTTACAAGTTAAAAAAGGCATAATAGTAAGCTTGTAATGTCTCAAGATTTTCAAGATATATTGTCTGAAAATAAACTTTAAGTGTTACTTGATTATGTCAAATAATGAGACACATGTACTTGTAATACAAGTAACCTTGAGAGTAAGTTATGTACTATCCCAAGCCAATGTTATAGTGTTTCATGGTATAATAACTAGCATAACAATGGAGAAAATCCACAAAGTGCTACGAGTAGAGGTGGTAAAAGGGTAAAAAACACCGCTGTTCGTGTCAAAGAAAAGTCTGACCGTAACCCTGTTACTTATTAAAGTTGTTACGCTTTGTGTAACCGTATAAAAAAGTCTTAAACTAAGTCATATTTGATGCTAGTGATTCTTATCTATATGATTGTAGATATGAGAACTGTAACTTTGCCTCGCTCCACCTCTGTGTGTGTGTCTCTCTCTCTCTGGGAGTAGAGGAGGAGAATGAGGGACGACCCCGAAGAGATGGATGATGGGTCAGGTGCTGTCAGACTGGGGGGGATCAAAGGTCAAAGGATCCTGTGGTTCAGAATCCCACTCTGATTTTCCTGTCACTGTCATGGCTGTCTATCTCTGATCATTTCTCCTCCTTTCTTCTTTTCCCTCTCTGTACTTGTTTTTTTCTCTGGCACTAAACATCTTATTATGTGAGGTTTACTTTGTCTCTTCCTACTATTATATTAGTACAGAAAAAAAAATGTTTTCTACCAAGATGATGATTATTTAAAAACACCAAATTATAATGCACAATTTGAAAATAATAATATTGATTGTGTATAAGAGGAGCAATGACCATTTTACATCAAGTAAGAAATAAAGACCTGTATATAGGAGAACTGGACCTGAGTTTGGCCAGTTAGATTGGTCGGGTCCAGCAATATTTCCACATCAGCTTGGACCTCTTATGTTGTGAAATTTAGCATGTATGTTTCTGGAAACCACAGATATGTTGAATACTGACCTTTTAAACCAAAAACACATTGCTTCAATACTTCGTCTTTGTTAAGGACTTCATCGTGTACATGCAAAGCCGTTTCTACTACTTCTACTATTTACCTTCAAACAAAAAACTAAATGTTTTGCTTGGAGATTTGATAGCATTGTTAGCTCTCCTAGATTTGTGAGCACGAACGATTTGTGGTGAACAAGAAACCAGTTTCTTGTTCACCACAATCTAAACGTGAATTAACCGAATTACACAATTAGTGTCAAAAAGGGCCTTCCTTCTTCTCATATAGACACTCTCAAGATCAGCACAACTGACACTTTCCGAGGATGCCAATATTTCCGATGTCCGTTGCACAAAAGCTTCCATAAATCCACTCGGAAATCCTGCAGAAAGTCGCTCCTCCTACCTCCAGAACCTTCCTCAGACTCATCCTGTTAGGGAGATTTCTTCAGTATGAAAAGGGACAGCGGTCTGTAGCCATGGTCACACTAATAGGTCACTGGCAAGACTTACCACAGTGCCAATTTGACAGATTGTAAGAGGTGTATTATGCAGAAAATAAATCTATAGACTAATAACTAGTCCCTCTTGCAGACAACTCTCATGCTAATGAATGGCCAATGTGTAGCTAAGCTCATCCTGGAAATAACAATCAGACCTGACATGTTGTAAAAGCCTGCGAATATACCAGGATTCACAGGGTTACAACAAACTATTTTTTTGTGAGAGTATTTCCCTGATCTTTTTTTTTGGACAAAAGATGAGCCATGTTGTTGTTAATTCAGTCTCCCGGCCTGCGTCACATGAAAACCGGGTGAGCTCGAGCGCTGCGTCTTTATTCAGTGAGAGTGTCAGTGAACAACACTCTCCTCTCTTTGTGCTGCACTTTAATACTTCCACATTGTGCTGCTAATTCAGAATTTCACACCTTTTCCTCTCGTCGCTACCACCCTCTTTGTCTCCCCGCGCTGTCCCAACCCCGAAAGACAAGAGGAAACGTGTCAAATCCACCTCTAAGAACCTCTTTAATTCGACATTAGCAGTCGTCATCTGGGTGCCGAACAATGCCCAAAACACAATTTACGGCTACGACTGGAGCGTCCCGCCTTTGTTTGCTCCGCAGCTAAATATTGTTCCGTCAATAATGGACTCCAAACACGGAATCAGGCTTTTCGTTTTGGGTAATCCTGAATGTTTAACAGCAGATTTTTTCCCTTTCTTTTTGCTGTGTTTTATTGTCTCTGGAGCATAATTGGAGTACGCCGTTTTCTCCATTTGTTTTAAGGTTTTAGGGAGGAACATGGGCTCGGTGCCTCGTGGATGTAACTCCAGATGCTATTGTGTCCGAGTTTTTTTTTTTTTTTGTGGAAGTGTTGCCCGAAATCCTCGAGACAAAAGCGACAGATATGGCGAAGTGGGGGGAATATAAACCCTGGAAAGAATCAAATCCTCTAACATTCTCATTCGGTAACGCTGGAAGAAGGACGGACGAGGGGGGTTCAACTGGAGCACAGGACAAGGTGATGTCCAAAAAAAGAAAAAGACAAAAAAAACATCTACCTAAAATCTGCAATGTTTTAGGTGCCATGTTTTCTGTGTGCCATGCCCCCGCCCCTTCTCCTCGTCAGATCATAGAAAAATAAAGACATTGATAAATTCATGGACGGGTACGAATGTTGCCAAATCGAGTCAGACCCCGACCAAAGCAGACGCCGTGCCACAGAGCGGGGGAAAAAGAGAAAAGAGAAGGCGGGGATAGAGGGGGTGGGGAAGAAGATTTGGGGGGGCTCTAATGCCAGCCTTATGCGTCTTTTAGTCGTTTTCCGCCGTCGGGGCTTGGCACCGGCACGCCGCTGTCAGCCAGCCAACAAAAAATCTGCAGTGGCTGCCGCATTTCAGCAGCCCTGTTTTGTCTGTGACCAACACACACACACACATGCGCGCGTACAAATAAAACACACGCCGCCACACTCGCGCGCCATACACACTTGCCGCCGTTTTGCTCTTTACGAAACGCGAAGCTTCGCGAAGGAAATTTTTAGGAATCTGGCGTTTGATAACAATTCCTTGAATCAAAGGAATTTCCGTCTTTGTAAATCATAGACACCCTAAGCAAGATTTTTGGGGTATTATTTTTTTTTTTTGCAGTGCCGATTAACGCACCACGCTGCTTTGGAATATTAATGTGAAAAATAGTTTTCCAGTGGAAGTCCTGCTGTTTGGAAGGTTGGCCCCCCGTTTGTCGCCTCGCTTGTTGTTTGTGTTGTTTATCTATTGATTCCAGGTTGGAGGAGGGGTGAACCAGTATGAGGGGGTGGCGGGGTGTTGGATAATGAAGGCTGGTTGGTAACGAGGAGCAGGGGTGGGGGGTCTTTGGATCTCACTCAAATGAACGGGAGGGGGGAACAAGTGTCATGGCTGCTGCAGAATTGTCTTCCATCTGCTTCACAGAGAGAACAAACCAACTCCTTTAACGAAACGCAAATGTAGTGTCTGCTACAAAAATATATATAGATAGAATTTGTAAAGTACATGGTTTTATTGTTTTTGGCGTTATTCTTGAAGAAGTCAATGGCCGCAGGTCCACAGGTGCAGAGAGCGCTGTACGAAGTGCAGATTGTAAATCCCTTTAAGGCAGATTTGTGATTTGTGACCACATGCAGTTGACTTTGACTGTTAGGCCACTATTTTAACAGTATTCAATGCAAACATATTTTTTTATATACTTTTATTTTGAAAAAATATTCAGTTTTCACATGTTCTAACAGTTTTACTGCTGTTGGGTTAGTAAAGTAGATTTCAGTAGACCAGGATGCACTGCGGCGGCCTCTGTAGACCAGCATGCGCTGCGGAGGCCTCGGTAGACCAGCATGCACTGCAGTGGCCTCGGTAGACCAGCATGCACTGCGGCAGCCTCGGTAGACCATCATGCACTGCAGTGGCCTCGGTAGACCATCATGCACTGCAGCAGCCTCGGTAGACCATCATGCACTGCGGCGGCCTTGGTAGACCAGGATGCACTGTAGTGACAATATTGCCTCCCCTCTAGGTTCGTGGTCTTAAAGCCATCTTTGACTGAAATAGTCACTCAAAGGCAATTTTGAAAATGTAGGAAATCAATAACAGAACTATAAATATTGTAAATATTTTATGTTCACAGCAAATCTCTTTCTAGTCATTTTATTACTAAATCATCATTTTAATTATCTGTATGTGGCATCAGTTCAGTTAACTCTTTATTTACACATTTATGATTTTTTTTAGGCTGGATGCTTTCTTAAATAATACATGTTTAGGGTTTGATATCATTTTGTAACTTCTTAGTGGTGTTCTTTCTTCCTAAAACAACATTTTACAAAACGTCATTTAACAAAACACATACTTTCACAAAACTGAATCATCCACAAAACTTGACATTTCACAAAACTACAAATTTCACAAAAGGACAAACACTTAGTTTCAAAAAAAGTATTCATTTATGAAACTTGACATTTCACAAAACACAACTTTCCGCTGACGTCCTAGTGGGCTTTTCCATTCCAAAAACCTGGAAAAGAAAGCGCATTGAGTCTACCTTGACAAACCAGAACACCAGTCTGTACATTACTTGACACTTGTTTTATTGCTGGAGATCCAATCCCAAAGACTGTTTCTGTCAGAGCCAGTAACCAGATGAACTTTATCTGCTTCACATTCATTTCAAATACGTTTTCTTATTCACAAACATTGATTATTACTTAAAACAATGATATATTTCAAGACAAGTATAAAAAACAAACACGATTATTTTCGCATACTAAAAGGAAAAGTAAAACACATAATGGAAAAGGGTCCAATCAGCCGTCTGATCTGCTGTGATATGGCTGAAGGTAGAAGCCGACAGATGTGCGCTGGATGCTGCGTCTCTCGAGTTGCTCTCGTCACTCTCGCCGCTCGTATACGTTCATCTGTTGTTTGATGTATTCACTCGCTCCGGTGCCAGGAAATCAATGCCTGCTGGGAGTGAAGGACGAGGGGGGGTGAAGTGTGTGTGTGTGTGTGTGTGTGTGTGGCAGCGACGGTGGTGGTGGTGGTGTCTGTTAGACAACGGTTACTCATCGACCATCGTCTGTTAAATTAATGTTGATCCCCCCCCCCAAAAAAAAATGATGTTACGCTTTACACAGGAAGACAACGCCATGAATAAATATATAGATTATTTTAAATTCAGCGCTGGCGGGATTGATTTTGTGTGTGTGCGTGCGTGTGTGTGTGTGTGTGTGTGTGTGTGTGTGTGTGTGTGTGTCGGTACCTCTCAGACTTTGTCGAAACTTCTGGACCGGTGCCCAGCGGTGTCATGGAAACGCTTGAATCGCTCAGAATGATTCATGTCTGCACAGTCTAACCCTCCCCCAATCACACACACTCGTACACACACGAACACACATTGGCACGCACACACAAAAACACACACACGCACACACACAGCATGCAGAAAGAGAGGAAGAGGGAGTTTAACCCTTCTCCCCCCCCTCCTCTCCCCCCTCTTTCTCTCCCTCTCTCTCTCCCGCCCGTCATCTTGCCATCCTCGTCAAATCGCACTATTAGTCACATAGTTTATTAAAATGGACTCATTATATGGATGTCAGAGGGGATCACGTCTTCTGAGTGTTTCCATTCACGACTCTCTGAAAAGACAGAGTCTAGACGTCGACATCGACTCCTCATGCAGGGGCTCCATCGCTGAGAGGAGAGGTGTCAAATGTGATGGACAAAATCCATCAAGAGCTGGGAGAATGTTTCCATTTGAAATATAAATATATAAATAAGTGAAAAAAAGAGAAAAAAAGAAAAATATATTCAAAATATAAATACGATACAAATGGATGTTGATCCAGCATCGTCTCTTCCTCTCTCGCTTGTTTCCTCCTCTTCTTCTCTCCTCTTCCTTTCATTCCACTCGTTAAGCGGTGGAGTCTTTTGTTCGTGGCGGTAACCTCTTGAAATGTGCACGTGGCACCTGTTCCACCTCACTGACGCATTATTTCTGAATCAAATTATGTCCAGTATTACTCATAAACTTTGAGATTTCGGCTCATGTCACAACATTTTGTGCACAATCCAAATCTTTTCCCACACACTTGTGTCCTCTGAGAAGTCGTAACAATTAGGACAACATTTTCATGATTTCATTGAAGTAAAAACAAAGTTAAAAACGTGGAAGATGAAGATCTGCCTGTCCTACAGCCTGGTGTGCGGGACGTCACTGCTCTCTTGGTGTTCCCCTCAGGCCGCCTGTCAGACACAGAACCTGTTTGGGACTCGGGTCCAGACAGTTTCATCAGAGGTGAAACCAAAACCCTCCTGAATCCACACAAGACGCCATTTGATCTTTTTGCTAAAATAAAATGCTTCAGACACTTGGGTTGTTGTTGGACACTGGTCAGGACACGTCCCTGTTTTCATCCCTCCCCTCCTCTCCTCTTCTTTTCTCTCATCTTCTCCTCTCCATCTCTCTTCTCTCCTCTTGTTTCCACCTCTTTTCTCATCTGCTCGGGTTGTGTCCTCTCTTCTTCTCTCCACTCTTCTCCTCTCTGGTGTTCCTCTCATCTCCTCTCCTGTTTCCTTTTCTCTTGCTTCCTCCCCTGTCTTCTCCCATTTTCTCTTCTCTTCTTGTTTACCCCTGTCTATTTTCTACTTTTCTCTTTTGTTTTCTCCCCTTTCTTCTCCTTTTTTTGTCCTCTCTTCTCGTTTCCCCCTCTCATCTCCTCTTTTATCCATTCCTCTCCTGTTCTCTCTCCTCTCCTCTCTTGTTTCCTCCCCTTCCTTCTCCTCTCCTGTTCTCTCTCCTCTCCTCTCTTGTTTCCTCCCCTCCCCTCCCCTCTCCTGTTCTCTCTCCTCTCCTCTCTTGTTTCCTCCCCTCTCTTCTCCTCTCCTGTTCTCTCACCTCTCCTCTCTTGTTTCCTCCCCTCTCTTCTCCTCTCCTGTCCTCTCTCCTCTCTTGTTCCCTCCTCCTCCATCTTCTGTGTTTACTGCTGTTGATGTAATTGCTAATGAACAGTTAATGAAACTGCATTAAAGTAATTAAGATGAGCATTAACATGGAATAAGTAATTAATAAGAAGAAAGTACAGCGCTCTCGCTGACACCGCTGCTTGGTATTGATCAGACGATGTCACTTTATTGAGTGAAGGAAGTGTGTTTTCTTATTTCTCTCAGTATCTCAGCTCAACCACAGAGATTGTGTTGCGCTGAAGGGGTGCAGGGCTTTCACCACGTAGCTCCTCGCTGCTCTGTGACATCTATTAACCCTGTCCTGACTCCTGCTGCTCCTCACTGGGGGGCTGTGTCACAGCTGCAGGAGGAAAAAACAACACTGCAGATTTGACTGTATCAGTCGGTTGATATCCACACATAAATCAACAAGAATTTCTTCCATGCACAGTGCACTTGAAGTGACCAGAAGGTATTCTGGAGGTTCAGTAAAACACTGGACTTTCACCCGAGAAACTTTTAGTTCTAATGTAACTTCCGTACTAAAATAAGTGAGTTGTTTACTGTGAGGATGAATTTATAGTTTGATATCATACACACCGTTACGTGAATACAGGGATTTTGTAACATCAATTTAACACCGTTGTTGTTGTTGGTCCCGACTTGTCCACCAATCAGAGGCTGCGTTTCTGACTTATCGACCAATCAGAGGCTGCGTTTCTAACTTGAATGGCAGCTCTGTTCTCAGCCACATTGCACAATTTAAAATGAGATTAAAAAAATGTCCGTACATGGTAACAATGTATAATATGGTAACTGCAGTCTATACGATCGTGGTGGCGGTCAGAGGAATGCGTGCTTTTCAACTCATACCGAATAATTTGCATTATAAAAAACCCAAACACTCTGTCTTGGTGATCTTGGTGTTCTTGGTGTTGAGGCAGTTTTCCGTGTTCAGTCACGTTGTGTGTTCAGATGCCTGCAGTGTCAGAACGAAGAGAAACAGATGAAGAGAGATTGTGAATGAAAGACAAAGACAGATAAGTGATTGGTCGACCGGGAAGCTGCGAGTGATTTACCAACTATAGGAGCTGGCTATCGAATAACCCAACCCATATCATGGAACATGAAAAATGAATTCAGAACAAAAAATCAGCAATGTTAAAAGAAAACAAAGAATAAAATGCTTATGTAGCAACAGTGTGATGACAAAAAAAACGAAAACAAAGTACAACACTAACACTACAGGTCTGAGAGGCTTCGAGGAGGCAGACATGACCAGAATATAAATTGGTGTTGCTTTGTGGGCTTCTGCTGTGGAGGCGAGTCCAACAAAATACACTATTTATACACCCGTCGAGGAAGTGTGTCTGTGGTCTTGGATCGCAGTGTGTGAGTGTTAGCTCTCCCCGGTTTCGTATCGCGCTGTGCTGTGCGCTGGCCTTGTCCTGTGAAACACTTGTTAAAGAAGGTGCTGGTTAAAACACGCGATGAAAAAGGTAAAATAATAGCAACGACCTTTAAAAACCGGATGGTGTGACATCATGTGAAGCGAGAAGATTGAGAATCGGCCCCTTTTGTGGAGACAGACTTTCAGTTTTTGAGGCTGGCCTTCGTCCAAACACAGAGAGACACTGAGAGTTTTCTGCTGCTTGTAAATCGGCCAAACTCAAAGCGGTTTTGTGTTTGTTCGTTGTGTGTTTTTCATTCGGACACATTCAGGGTCGAGTGCAGGAGGAAAAGCAGACGAACAGAAAAGATGTCGTGTTAGGCTCTGATCAGACAGGGTGTGTTCTACAGGTCGAAAAGGTTGCCTTTTCATTACTATCAGATTTTTACATTAAAAAAAAATCAAGCCATACTTCACACAAACCATGAGCTGTATGCCAGCTATTACTAAATAGCATAGTTTAAATTGGTGAAAACAACTTTGCCGACATCTCAGTATCTCACTCATTTTGTCTCCTGCCTTGTCATCACCAAATAAAGTAACAACAGTTAAAGGCAGTGCAGTCTTAGAAACGCAAAAGCAGCGAGCGAAACAAAAAACAGCCCAAAGCTGCTCTATTTGATCTGAAGGCCTTAATTCTCAGGCGAGTGCAGTTTTAAGATTGGATTCAGCTTCTGGTTTGGGGTTGAATGTTTTGCTTTTAGCGGCCATTGTTTTGCATGCGTTTGTTCAAAACCGTGGAACAGTTTGAGGCTTTGGATGAAGCATAATTCAGTTAGACCAATGAGTAACTAAAGGGACACTTTGTTCAGTTTATCTGACAAATACAAAACTACCAAATTTGTAGTTACATATACTGTATATGCCATATGTATGTGTCTGGAAGGAAATAGTATCTATATGAAGTAGTTTCAGGACTGAGTTAATAAGAGTAGGTTTGGTTTTGGGCCAGTTGAAAAGTAGCCTAGCGTGATAATAGCTAATGGTCGGTTCCCATTGGCTGTCAGCTTGTAATGGAGCTTATTTGTGTTTCCTCTCTGTCTCCCGGCAATGTGGATTAGCAGGGATTTGGTCCTCCTGGCTCACCGACTTCTCTATGGGCTTTATGCAGCAGAGTGGGCTGACCTCCCCTCCTCCACCCTTTGTACCCCTGCAGCCAGCACACTCTAATGAGTGGCGGTTCGTCCGGGGGTCCTCCTCACAGCCAATGGCCCTGTTCATGTTCGTCTTCCAGGAGAAAGTGTCACTGCAGGGTTAGGGTTGCTTGGAGACATGCACAGGTTGTCAGAAGTTGAGTCGAGGTTACAAAATGTTCGGATTTCATTTTAATTTTTTTTAGGTTTGAGGCAGGGTAGTCGAGGGTTTGTTTTGGGCTTTGCTGCCTTCATGTAACAGCTCATATTTGAGATAGAAGGGAATATTGAGAAACAGACACGGTTGTTAATGGATACACTTTATGGTATGAAGTGATAGAGCTACTACATTTCTAAAAAAAAAGATTAAACAAGTGGTTTCCTAAGATTTTGTCTCACCAGCAGTCAAAAATCCCCAAACACTTGAGATAGAATTATATGGAGGAAATCACAAAAATACTTATGGTTGACCAGCTGTGATGAGCAAATGTTTGGTATTACTTGAAAAATAACCTTTGGTGTCAAATTTGCATATTTTACATCTTTCTCATGATGTTAAATGCAGTAATGAAGACTGAAGAGGTCAAGCGGAGATGGCTGTATCACCACTAGTTGTAATGAAAACAGCGCCACCTATCGTATCGGATATGACATGCTTTCGGCCAATGATTTGATTTATTCACTGCCATGTATATTAGGATAATAGCAGTTGCCCCGAAAGAGAGCACAGTCCGACTAAAGCAAGATTTGAATGAATACCATCATGTGAACGCACTGAGTGAATCACTGTCATGGTCATCCTTGGGGCCGATGAGAGAGGTTTGAAAGTCCCTGTGATTAATGGTTTAAGAGTGAGGTTCTTCAAGGTATCCTCAAGGATACTTTAAAACCTCAAAATAAGTTCAGAGAAGTACAGCAAGAGCAAGCTCCTTTACACCATTTAAAAGTGGTTGATAGGGTCCTTGATTTTATTATTTTTGGAAATAAGGGACCAAAAAGGTCCATATACGTGCTTTTTATTTAAGAGTTGGTGTTAGAAATGGGAAACAGTGTGTGCGTGCGGGCGTGTGTGTGTGCGTGTGTGTGTGTGCCCATGGTGTACTGTGACACTGTCTGTGATCTTGTGGCTGAACCTTCTCATCCTGCTTTGCTTCGTCCTGCCTTTCCTCTTTAATGTTGCTCTCTCTTTAACAGCCAAATTAAAATGCCAGGGATTTTCGGTTGTGTGTGTAATACATGAACTCGGCCCGCAGAGACGGTGGAGGTGAAAAGGTTGATGTGTTTGGACAAAAGTAAAGAACTGGGCTTACATAACTGTTAGATCTATAATTCAGATTATATGCATTTGTAGTTTCTGTATTTACGTAATGATTATCTTAATTGATTCATAACAGCATTTTGAAAACAATCAAAAACAACATTCAGCAGCACCCATACATGTATTTTATATTCTTAAGCATTTATTTTAAAAAAGAAAGAAAATGCCAGTGCAACAAAATGCAACAATGCAACAAATAGAAATTCAGGAAATATAATACACATTATTTGAAGGTACTGTTTCAAAATCATCAGCACAAAATAACAAATTAGAGAATAATACCTGAAACAATATACACTCTTTATTCGTCCCAATTTGTTGTTTTGTTCCTATTTTGTTCCAATATTGCGACAATTAATGATGAGCACATGATCTGGTAATAGGTTATGAATGTGTGGGCCATAAGCACAAATATTTGCTTGAAAAATGAAACAGTTTAAAAAAGGCAAATACCAATATTAGGTTTTTATGGCACGTTTTACTCTTTTCTTTTAAAAGCTGCTGACAAGAATCCATTGTAGGAAGTTAAATGAAAAATACATTGAGCTGCGTGTGTGTGTGGGTGTGTGTACAAAACCCATAAGCAATATATATATATATATATATATATATATATATATCTATATATATATATATATATATATATATATATATATATATATATATATATATATATATATATATATATATATGGTATGATACACAGTGCTCAACAGGTTTTTTTATGGCGCTACTGTGGCCGGAGAGACAAAACTCGTGGCAGTCGGCCCTCCTCCTCCCTGAGGTCTGTGACGAGACGCCGTGATCCGGGTGATGAGCGTGATGCTTTATCTGATGTTTTAGTCAGCGCTGACATGAAAAGGCCTCTTACATCCAAATGTCTCATCCTGTCAGGACATCGGCCTCTGTTGTTCTGTTTATTAATTTCTTTTTATTATTGTCGGTCTGCTCAGGCAGCTGGGTTTATTTAACTTTTTATTTTATTTTTGAAAGATTAAATCAAGCCTTAAAGATATTTTCTGAGAAAATTAAATGAATTTGTGAATTAATGGATAACTGAAAGTAATTAAGAAGGCCTCAAGTTGGTCATGCTGATTTTATGCAGCCCTGTTGTCTAATAACAATGAACAGTACATTTTTGTGTTGTTAATTGTTCCCAAATTAAATAAAATGATATGTTTAAAAATTGAAAATAATGAAATAATTGAGGAGGGAATTAATGACACAGCCAGCCGAAGAGAGAAAAAACTAAAATGAGCACATACACCAAATTAATATGATATTCATTTTATTGAAGAATCCATAAAAAACTGCAGCTTCTATTACATATAACATTCCGCTTTTTTTTCCCTCACAGCATAACCTGAAAACCTCAAATTACATTTTAAGATTCCTGAAAATCTGCCATTTATTCTGTAAAGTGATTCATAAATGTAGACTATTTTTTATTAAATATGCTATTTTGATATTATTTCAACATTTATATTCATAATTCTAAGTAAAAATTGTGCACCTCAAATGTGCAATGGACAATTTTTTGATTCGTTGCAGAGGTGTTAAATCTAAATAGATATGTCTGTGTGTGCGTGAGTGAGTGTGTGTGCGTGCGTGCACGTGTGTGTGTGTGTGTGTGTGTGTGTGTGTGTGTGTGTGTGTGTGTGTGTGTGTGCACGCACGGTCCTGAATTAGAATATTTGTATTCATTGCACATGATTCGGTTTGTGTATATTAAAAAGCACATTTGCATGTGTGTGTCTGTGTGTGTATATGGAGCTATAATACAGTATGTATATTATGCACATTTACGTGTATTTCAAAGTGTGTGTGTGTGTGTGTGTGTGTGTGTGTGTGTGTGTGTGTGTGTGTGTGTGTGTGTGCATCTGTGCCAGTGATTTCCAGTACTTTTGAGAGAGAGAGAGTGTGTGTGTGTGTGTGTGTGTGTGTGTGTGTGTGTGTGTGTGTGTGTGTGGGAGTCTTTGTATAGGTGCCAAATCGGTCCAGCTGGCATCAGTCTTAGCTGAAGCCGAGGCCGCTGTATCGGTCGCACACAAAAACACACACATACACGTAGTCGACCACATTCCCATTCTGTACGCCTGTAATTATCAACCTCTTCTGCATCGACTACCATGTTGGCGTGTATTCAGCACTGGTCTATACACGCCTGATTCAAACCCTTCACCGCGTACACGCTCCATTCTCCTCCACACACGCTCGCCACCAAACCCCTCCATCTCGTCTTGTGCGGCTGCACCGACCCGCAGAATGTAATTACACGCTAACCGTGGTTTGATATTTAGACTGGCTGAAGATTTAAGGTTTTATCCAAGAAGAAGGTCCGCGTGCTTAAAAATAGTCTCAAAGTGGTCCTCGCAAGCTCGGAGGAGAGGAAAGCCTGTTCAGGAGCTGGAGGGGGAATTAGCTTTGTTGTCTACGCGCCGCGGCGGTCGCTGCCTTGTTTACGTAAAAAACCATCAGACACATTTTTTCACAACCAGACGCGCTCTGATTTGTGTATTAGAATGATCGGTCGGTTACCTGCCAAACAGACTTCACCTCCCTGTCATGTCCTGATCAATCCTTGGACTGCATTTTGCAGAAGCTTTGATGTTAATCAAACATCTGTTTCAACATGTTGGATGAAAGGTGTTCTATAAGGACAATTAGGTGGAGTGGGGTTGGGTCCCCCCCCATGTCCTTAAAATGTGCATCAGATGTAGGG
This sequence comes from Clinocottus analis, assembly GCF_023055335.1. Taxonomy (NCBI): domain Eukaryota; kingdom Metazoa; phylum Chordata; class Actinopteri; order Perciformes; family Cottidae; genus Clinocottus; species Clinocottus analis. Next base: position 10,943,524 of record NW_027175854.1, on the reverse strand, counting down.
TTAAAGCTTAAACGGACAGTTCACCTCAAAATCCAAAATAACAAAATACCCTGAAGAAAATGATGTGTCCTTTTTGCCAGGCAATGTTTTTGATAATAAAACGGTTGTAGGTTCACATCCATGGTATGCACCGTTTGACTTTCTAAGAAACCAGCTCAAAGTCACATGATCAAAAATCAAACACTCTCTCAATGTTATCTCTGGAAATAATTGGAAATTCTCTCTGTGGATGGTCAAACAAAAGCAGAATGCTGACGTGTGTTGAACCTGCATTCTCTCTAATGACCATCAGGGGGCAAATATGTTGGCTGTATACAGAAGTCTGATTGAATAGAAGTCTATAAGAAAATGACTCTACTTCTCTCTTGGTTTAGTCCCTCGGTAAACATTGTAAACATTTATGGTTTCAAGTCTTCAACACAGCATGATATTCATTTAGTAAATTATAGTAATTGTCTGGTCCATACGGTTGCTACGGTCTTCATACATGGTTGCCAGATATTTGCTACAATGTCCAATCAGTTGCTCGGGTGTTGGTGATATTGGAAACCCAGTGGCTATTCGGACCATGGATCAACCTCTAGTGGCAGAGTGCTATATTCATGGGGTTCCAATATATATCCCTCAGATATCCTGGCCAAGACTTTTCCATGCACTGCTCACTATTTACAGTCCAATTAGCAACTTCTGTCTATTAGAAGTTGGGGCGACCGTAGCACAGAGATGAGCAAGGGTCGTCCTTCAATCAGAGAATCGGCGGTTCGATCCCTGCGAGCCTGCGTCGATCTGTCCTTGAGCAAGACACTTAGCCCTAAAACTGCTCCCGTAGCTGCAACTACGGTGTATGAAAGCTGGATAGTCCTGATGTGGCACCGAGCATGGTAGCTCCTCTCATCGCTGTGTGAATGATTCCTTGGTAAAGCGTCTTTGAGTATTCAGAAAAGTGCTATATGAAATCAAACTGAAAATTCTCAAATTGAAATGAACAGGATTTTACTTTATAAAGTACTGTATGACATTTTCACAATGGAACAGAACAAAGTACCCGTACACTTCTCTCCGCTAACATTTCCACAATGCGGCTCGTTTGATAGATGGAAAAAGCTACTCCCGGGGAACAGTTTTAAAACATCAACCGTGATCTGAGACGGAGTCGATTGTTTCTAGATGTTGAACAAAACTGCAACACCTCGTCTCATATTTAGTTTGTTTTGTCTGCACATGCAGAGAAACGGAATCTACAGCTGAAAGAACGTGGAGGGTGAAAGGGCATGTTGTTCCTGGTTCCAAAACTGGAGCTTGTAGCACAAAGAGGTTTCTATGCATTGCAGGCGAAGCAGATGTCTGTTTTGTTGTGCTGTGAGAGCAGTGAGCAGAACACACACACGTACACACACACACACACACACACACACACACACACACACACACACAAACAAGGAATTTCTCCACCTCATCAGCCAATGAATGTATATATTGGAAACATTCTAGAGAAATTTCTAAATAGATGAGTGAATGAATGAATCAAAATCCAAGCAATATCAATAGTGGTTTAGAAATAATGGACAAAAGAGAGAAATAATGAATGAGTTCATCTCCTCATTGGTCAGTTCAAGCAGCTCCACTTGCCATCAACAGTGGATGAAGCTTTACGTTTTGTAGTCAGTGCGGTCAAGAGAAAATAAATAAATGGATGGGTGGATGGATTGACAAATTAATTAATAATCATACTCCTGTTCAGACTAAATGTGATGTTGTGTGTCGAAAATAATTTGAATGTAAATTAATAAAACCTTCATGAAGCTAGATTTGTTGGGAAACCAATGTAATTAATGGGAATGAATGAGTTGTTCATTGTTATGTTTTATTTTGTATAGTTTGTCGTCCCCTCTTTATGAATGAGTAGTAAATGAGTGGGATGAATTATTTTTCCACTTCTGCAATGACTGGATTTCTAATACAGATATATATCCCTCTGCTAACCGCTCCCTTTTTTTCCCTGTCGTCCTCCTGCAGGTAAAACCGAGAGGAGCTCGTACTCGTATGGCAGAGAGTCCAACCCGCACTGCCACCAGGTCAGTCCCACTGTCATGTCTTCTTTTATAAAGTGGGTGTCGCTCAGTCGGACTCCTCGTGCCCTGCCCTGAACAGTTTAGTCAATGTGGACGCCATGAAAGCGGTTCAAGTCGCACGCAGCCTGCTGAATGCAGGGGGGAATATGCAGGTTGTGTTTACATTTCTGGTACTGATGTGAAGCTTCAAGGACAGCCCTAAGAAGGAATTTAGCAATGTAACTAATTGGCTACATAATTATGTTTTGATTGTTCTGATTTTAGATTGTAGCTTGTTAGCTTAGCCACTTGTAGTTTCCTCACTGAAAGCAGAGTGAAGCATTGCTGTTGACAGAGAACCACTGGTTATTGAAGATCATTTTTTGGAAATCTAAACCCCGTTTTTGGCCAATGTACATACAAACATTCACCTCCCACTCCTCTGTTAGCGACTGGAGCCGACCAGCCAGCGGTGGAATGTGGTTTCATTTGGTTAAACTGGATGTATACTCAAGATGAGTCCTTTTTGTGTTTTTTGTATATATATATATATATATATATATATATATATATATATATATATATATATATATATATATATATATATATAATTTCTAGAATATAACAACTTAGGGCCACTGTAGGTAAAAAAATAAATAACCCACAGTAGTAAGTGGAAGTATATTTGCAAAAGAAAATCTGTTGAGGAACAATATCAGATCTCTTTGCAAGTTGGATCACCCTCATCATCCCCTCAGCAGTGTGAGGCTTTCCCCTGTTCGCCTCCTGTGACGGAAGGAAGTGGATCCAAATGTGCAGTGAAGTGATGTCTTTCATCATAAATGTACTATTTTAATTTCTGAGAATATCAGAGCTTTGTTGTTGTTGTTGTAAATCTGTTAAAATCTCTGAATCATTTTTTCTGACTTCTTTTCTCTGAATATTACCCCCTTCCCTCAGTTAAATCATTTCTGTTTTCAATCTTTCTACAATGCCTCACATGCCGTCGTTAACAAGAAAAACTGAAAGCTTACATAGGGAAACAAAACAAATAGTTTTGTCCACCTTAAGTTAACATAACATAAGTTAAATGCGCCACCTCACAAGGCCGACATGATGAGTTGAGTTTTGGGGCCAAAACACCAAAATGTTTTGCTGTAAAAGAATCCAAAATATGTGGCCAATTTATTGTGCGTTTGACACAACAAATGTCGTCCATTTCATTTGTCATTTTATCAGAAGTGGCCTTTCACTTGGCTGCATATATTGTTGCCTACATTCGTCTTTAAATCATGCAGGTAACAGCCCTACAGGTGATTTGGTTGTTTCATTATTTAGCTGTATGTCAATCATCCTCGTACGACTAAAAACAACAGCTGTCACATCTTTCTATTCAATGTATTTTGATGTTTTCCAGAAATATCCCTTACTTCACCACATATTCCAGACTTCATAAAACTAATGATTATTCATTTTAACCTAATTCCTTTTGAAAAGAATGTTTATTGGCGGCGGTGGCGCCAGGTGTTGTGAGGACTTTGGTAATAGCTGGGTTTTGAATCTGCACTGTGATCTTCTAGCTCATACAGATGTTGGCGTATGATTCTGCTGGTGGAATATGAAACGGAGGGAAGCTTGATGTGCTAATTTGATGACCTCCTTCTGTTTTTTTAAATTAAAAAAATCCCATACCTGTTCAGGCTGTTGGACAAGTTGACTCAGTCTGATGTCATGGATTTATGTTTCTTCTCGTCTTAAACATCTAGTAATTAAAGCTTATCAAAGAAGTGCATTTCCGTGCTTATGAAAATCAAAGCTGTCCTAAAAGCTGCTGCTACATTTCCCTTTTGGAGTGCTAGATGTTTAGGTTTCACGGCAGAGGAATTAGATCATGTAATTTAACTGCTTAATAAGAGATACAGGATTTTTCACACAACATGTCTTTTATAGCTGTAGAACTTTTCAAACACACTTTTTATACTTTCAGTATAGTATCAACAGTGGTAAGATAACAGACAACGTTCCAAATCTTTTGAAAGTCAAAAGTTATGCAACATATATTTTTGCCTGTGATTTCTACGTTCCCCACTTTAATTAAGTCCTGTAATCAAATTTGAACCTGCAAAAAAAATAATCTGCCAAATTATACTTCTGAACCATTTCATTATCAAATTCTGTTGAGTTGTGTATTGCCCATGATGTTCTTTTTGGCCAAGTAGTGCAGTCCTCTTTAAGGGCGCAGCCATTCAGGGCGTGGCCCTTCAGAGCTCTATCAAAGCGAGCCCACTGGTTGGTCTCCCAGGAAGTAAATGGTAATGGACTTGTACTTTTATAGCACTTTTCTAGTCTTCCGACCACTCAAAGCACTTTAACACTCCATGACATCATTCACACACTGATGGCAGGAGCCACCATGCAAAGTGCCACATCGGTACCATCAACCATTCATAGTCCGTAGGCGCAGCAACGGGAGCAATTTAGGGTTAAGTGTCTTGCTCAAGGACACATAGACATGGGCTAGCGGCACTGGGAATTGAACCGCCGATCCTCTGATTGAAGACGATCCTGCTCACCACTGAGCAACAGTCGCCCAAAGTGCTATGCTCGACTCAGCCAGTGATCCGACAATTACCTTTTTGAGGAAAGAGCATTATGCCAATTTTTTGATTGTGACTTCCCCCTCTGTAAACACACTCACCTTCTTTCTACCGAGCGGGGACAGCTTCACCACAGGAGTTGAGGGTGTGTGTCTTTTACGGTTAGAGACTAACTTTACGTTTGCTGACAACATGAGAATGACGTTTCAAACTGGATCCACTCGACCGTATCTCCAAATACTATCTCCCAAATGTTTCCTACGCTTTTGTGTTTTGGAGAGCGACACCAGTACTCTGGACTGGCGAAGGTTGTCGGCGGATGCCAACGGGGGCGATCAAACCAAACAAAATGATTGACGCCGGTTGCCCGGGGCAACTGGGCAACCGTTTACTGCCGAGCCTCGTGAATGAAGAGAAGACGGAAAGTGGAGTGAAAGAAAGAAAAGCAATGTTGCATTTGAAGGACTGGCGGTCGGTAACAAGACCTTCCTGCCTTTTGGTTTTGATCTTTTCCATTCTGTAACGAGGATTAGATTCGGCCCTGACCATTCAATTCAATTCAATTCAGTTTATTTTATATAGCTCAAAATCACAAATACAAGATTTGCCTCGGAGGGCTTTATAATCTGTACACATGACATCCCTGTCCCAGGACCTCACTTCTGATCAGGAAAAACTCCCCAAATAAAGATAGTAAAAACCCTTTCACAGGAAAAAAGGGGAAGAAACCTGAGGGAGAGCAACAGAGGAGGATCCCTCTCCCAGGATGGACAGAAGCAATAGATGTCAAATGAGCTGGGGGTCTGGCCATGATCCATGGTGGTAAAATAAAACAACCTTGGGAAAAAAAGAAACGGTTCAGTGCAGCCTTCTGCATTTTCCACATTTATTCATTTATCAAGGCATTTACTAATACTTTCTTATAACAGTTTAGATTTAAATTAATTTGTTAATTTCAGGATTCATTAATGTTGTCATACATCTGTTTACTTAAATACTGCTGACGTTTGTCCATTTATTGAGTCACCACTCTTGTTTGCGTGAGCTTAATCTGACTAATCTATGAGTTGAATCATAAGTATTGATCTTTCTGATCACTCTGTCATTCATTCCTTTGTTCATGTATCCACTTGTATTCTTGAGGTGGCCTGTTCACTTATTCATTTATTGTGTTCAGTCATCTGTCGATTGAACACCCCCTCATTCACTCATTTTCTCATTAGGTGGTTCGTTCATTCATCCATCCATACATCAGTATCTCCTTTTGTTTATCCATTCATCCATGTTCAAGGATTCAAGGACAATTTCCTGGGTGGTGTGTTCATGTAATCATTTACAAAATTACAATCCCTCCATTTGATTTACACATTCATCCATGTGTATTTACACATTCATTCATTTATTTAAACATGTCCTTTCATCAGTCCATTTTTGTTGCATTCATCCATCCATTACCAACTTGCTGATCTTTTATTTTTAACCACGACTCACATCCAGCTGTGGCCTTTTGTGAGGCTACAACAAACTGTAGAGGACAAAAATATGAAATAAATCAAACATTACTGCCTCACTGGCCACTTTCCTACTGGGCTGCTGTCAAATTATCCTGTTACACAGTCTGAATGGCCCCTGATGGAAATTGTTTGGAAATGGCAGATAAATTTACATGCTGGGCTGAAGTCCAAAATCCTCTGGCTTCATCCTCGGCCGTTAGTGAAAGAGAAAAAAGAAAAACACTTAGAGGGGAGGATGAGCTCGCGCGCTAACAGCGGGAAGATTTCCAATGACCCTAGTTTGTTCCACAACTCTGACCGAATCCAACACATTCGTATCATTGGTGTTTAGAGGTGATTTAGGTTTTGGTTCCACATTTCATCTCTTTTAGAATGCTTAACTTTTGACTATACACACCGTAACGTTGCTATTGTGCTCAGTCACAACCTCAAATTTGCAAATCTCCTCCAGCTGAGGTCCACAATATTTAGCGTGATAATCTGGATTGGAATTCCGTCTCATTTTCACTTCATTATTCGGTCTGATTTTATCGGATATCCTGTTTGAGAGGATGGTTCGGTGTAGTGTGCCCTGACTAATCAGCACTGACTGACGGATCCTTTGCGATGACATCATTTTCACCAGAAGTGGTTGCTAGGACTAGTTGATATTTCCCATATCGATAGAAGAAATATGTTTTCTTGAGGATTGTTGATCTCGATCCATTCTTGCCCCCACCCAAAAAGATATGTCTGGCTCAATTGTTCTTTCCAACTTGGGAAACAGATGGGCACAAGACCAGACCCATTAAAAGCACTGAGCGCATCTATGATGTGGGCAGTGATTCAGAGGGTTAGAACCAAGTGAGAAGTTGCATGGAGGGTCAATAGTTTTGCCGTATTTGCCTGTAAGGTACTATTATGTTGACCTAATGGTGGAGCTACTTGAAAGGTTGGTCGCAGCTCTACTCAACTTGGTTTGTATGGTGTATGGAGGTATTTGACAGATTTGCAGGTAGTGATTGGCCGATTGATTGGCTGTTGATCGAAACCTGACTGTTTTCAGCTGATCGGCCACAACCTGCCAGCAAGTTTCGAATGTACAATCATTTTGCTGGTATCATTTGTGTGCCGCCATTGTACGATAGTTTTACAACTACTTTTTAGTACACAGTGGCAGAGACACTGGTCCATAAGTGCATGTTTCAGACCTGCCCTATGTGGTTCAAGAGTCTGTCTTCACATTTCAAAATGGATGGCCCTTGGTTCCATCCAACAGAACAGTGTACCTCAGTGTTTACTTTCTGCCCCACCAAGCATATTTACTTCAGCAGTCGATTTGTATTTGGTACAAACGGACTGCTTTGTTCCAGTGTAGACTGGAAAGCTGACTGGGTCTGACTGGTGATTCTCTCCTCGCTGTTAATGGGTGGTGGGGGCTGGGAAACGTGGCCCCCTGCCAAGGAACAAGCCCAACCCCCCAACAGCTCACTCTGCTCCCCTAAAAACACCCAAACACCCTCTAAAAACCACCATCTGATGGCTGAAGGTGGCATGGTTATGCTCACTCATCAGGGATGGAAAAGGACTGTTGTTCAAGTACATGTGGCATGTTTCTTTGCATGCAAAAAACATACAAGCATTCTACATATTTTACTGTACTTCCTGTGTTCACTTAAAATTATTGTGGAATATTTATTTCGCATAATCTGTAATATTTTGTAGCTGAATTACACAATATGTTTGTTGTCTGAAACAGCTGTTTATATTTTTTCTGGCCACATCAAAGACTTCTTGTTTATGTTGGCTTAAAAGTTACATTTCAAGGATTTGTTCTTGGCCTTGGCAGTTGACAAAACAATATCCCCTTCAGGTCCATTTAGCTGCTGATGTGTGTTCGAGCATATGACGTGATATTCATCAGCAGGTGGAGTTCATCTGTCAGGAGCCTCACCTCTCTCTTCCTTCATTGCGGGGCCACTCTCTGATCTTCTGCAGTGTTGAGGGATATATCGGGAGTTTCACACTATAATTGACATGACAGTTACTTTCAAGCTCAGTTGTCACATGCCATGAGCGTTTTTTTTACACCTGTCAGGGAGATAAAGTCATCGCGTATTTTACGAAAAACAATTGCAATGTTGAAGTTAAACACAAGCTATGTTTCCATTTTCTTGACAAGGATCCCTTGTGGTTGTCTAATTAAAGACGAACAGTGGTTTGAATGAAGTACTGTATTTGTACTAATGTCCCTCCCCATGAATCCTAAATCTTTTTGCTACAGTCCCCTGCGGGAAAAACGTTTTACACTACATCGGATGGAGGGACCTCAGTCCTGCTCCCAAGACGCTGAACCATTTGGACACAAATTACTCCATGATCTTTTTCTCTGGCACCGCCCACAGGGCAAACCCACCACCATATGTAGCTCCACCACCGGTAGTCATCAGTATGGTGTTTGCTCTTCCCTTTATGGGGCTTTCCATAGCTTCATGGAACTGCAGCAGAAACACTCTCATGGGTAGTAAAATATACGGCACATACACACACACTCAAACACGCACTCAGGCTGTGGGGCTTCTCAAATGCTGCCATCTAAAGGGATATTCTGTCTACATAAGCAAACAGAGCCACATCCCCTGGATGAAGGGATAGGAGAAGATGATTCTGCTTTTTTGTCGTCTCTCTCCATCCTTCAATTTTTCTCTTCTTTCTTTCACTCTGTCGTTCATTCAAGTAAAAGCCACTGCCCTGGCTGCACACACACATACACACAAACACACACACACACACACACACACACGCACACACACACGCACACACACACACACACACACACACACACACACACACACACACACACACACACACACACACACACACATTCTCAGCCACACCAAAGCGTGCCTGTCATCCAGTTATCGCCTCACAGATCAGTAGGTTAGTCGTGGGCCGGCAGCTACAGCTGAGGCAGCAACAGTCTGGATGTGAGGTTCTGGTGGAATGGATGAAAAAAAAGCTTTTAACCATCTCACTCACACACACACACACACACACACACACACACACACACACACACACACATACACACTCCACACCATCACACATCAGTCAGTAGAAAGTGCTGAAGGCTCCGTTTTGAAGCTTTCAGAGAGGAGCTCAGAAGCTGCATTTACCTATTAAAGGAGCGTGTGTGCAAGCACACACACACACACACACACACACACACACACACACACACACACACACACACACACACATTTTATATCAAAGAACATGTATATAAATGTGTACAGTTTTTCATAACCATGCATTAAGTCTCTCGCGAACATACACACAGGTTAAGGGCGTTTTTTGCTGAAACACAACATACATATTTTATGCACTATAATACAGTTGCCATGCCATAAATTAAAAAAATAAATAAATAAATAAATATATATATATATATATATATATATATATATATATATATATATATATATATATATATATATATATATATATTTCAAGTAAAATGTAAAGTAAAAAGTAAAATGTAAGAAATTATAGTTGTACGGCTCCACTCTGCCTAAGCCACACGACAAACACCTAAACTGCTGAAACAGTAGCAGGTGTGTCATCCAGCTTGCTGCTCACTCCTCTCGAGTCCTTAACGAGCTGGTCCTTAAACACTCCGAGGGCTCTCCACACTGACCTCTGACCTCCACACCTCTCTGATGGGTCAAGAGACTGCGGAGAGAGTGAGTCCTCCGGTTATTACTGAACGCGGCTCTCTACCCGTCTGTCTTCATCTCTCTTTCAAGCCTGCTCGGCCAAGCGTGGCCTGGTGAGGTTGTGTGTGTGTGTGTATGTGTGTGTGTGTGTGTGCGTGTGTGTGTGTGTGTGTGTGTGTGTGTGCATCTTTCCAAAGCCACAATGGATCCATCAATTTCATATAATAATAATAAAATAACAAAGATAATTAAAATATCAATAACATGATAATAATACTAATAAGAATGATGATCATCCATCCATCCATCCATTTTCCGCCGCTTATCCGGGGTCGGGTCGCGGTGGCAGCACACCCAGCAGACCGACCCAGGCTTCCCTCTCACCCGCAACATTTTCCAGCTCGTTCTGGGGGACCCCGAGACGTTCCCAGGCCAGCCGGGAGATATAATCCCTCCAGCGTGTCCTGGGTCTTCCCCGGGGCCTCTTCCCAGTTGGACGTGCCTGGAAAACCTCTAATGGGAGGCGTCCAGTGATCATGATAATTATAATAAAATGTATAATAATGTTTATACAAATGTTGAACACAGACAAATACATATAATAATGAAAATAGACCTATGACAATACATTGATTTCCAAAACAGGACTTTTATTCATTTTTTAAGTAAAAGTTGCCTACAAACAAAGCAGAAAGCCTTATATGACTATTGTAGGGTCCAATTATGCCTATAATTAAATAAAGTCAAATGCAAACCTTTTCATGAACAGGTGGTTTTCATCAGGCCCAAACAGGCGATCCATAACAGGAGAGTTTGGTAGATCTGACTAAAAAAAAAGTCTTGCACAAGGTCTTGCTCCTTTCTTTTGACTCCCTTTAAGGTGTTCACAACCCATTTGTGAAATAAATCATGAGTCATGTGGAGTTTAAGTTTCTCTGTTTTCATTTCACTCCATCTATCTCATTTCTGTCTCGCCCCTGTTGCTTTCCTTTCTCTCTCTCTCTCTCTCTCTCTCTCTCTCTCTCTCTCTCTCTCTCTCTCTCTCTCGCTCTTACGATGCTCTGTTTCCACAGATATATGGAATGTGATTCTGTGGAAGCCAGGCTTTACTGTGTGTGTGTGTGTGTGTGTGTGTGTGTGTGTGTGTGTGTGTGTGTGTGTGTGTGTGTGTGTGTGTGTGTGTGTGTGTGTGTGTGCGTGATTGGTTCCTGTGCCTGTGCTTTACAGTGGAATCTGGTTACAGAGGGGGTGTGCGCGCACGCTCATCATCACTTCATTCCGTCTGTCCTCTAAACCCGTCCCCATTGGCTTCTTTCTGACCAATGGCGCGGCAGCAGGAAGTACAAGCCCCCAACAGCTGGTCTGAAGTCCAGGAAGAAGAAAAAAAACAAAAAAACAAGGACAAGTCAAAGACTGTTTACATGGAAGGAAATATTAATGAAGCCGCTCGGCCCATAGTTTGCCCCCATCAGGTATATCTTCAATAAAGCATTGCATATAGGCAATATTATATGAATTCCTTCTCTGGGATCATTAGAGGCTTCTCTTATCCATCTATTTATCCATCATTAATAACTCTTACATCCATTCTGTGCAGCTCTGTGTGTGGTGAGATGTTCCTCTTACAGCTGCTCTCCAGCTCTGAACGAACACACGCACACACACACACACACAGACACACACACACACACACACACACACACACACACACACACACTGATACAGCTGTTCGTTGCTCTCAGGAGACTCAGCCGTTGTTCAGTCTCATTTGCTGGCCGAACAGATCGACACTATTTTACATATAACATTTTATTTGACTATCGATCAGAAACACAGCGCACTGCCAAGCATACCGCGTGTTCGTTGACGCATCAGCTATGACAGCTGACAGATTGTGCTCGCTATCCGTTATATGCACGGGACCACCCAGTGCTGTTGTGACGTGATGGGCTACTGGCTTCCTTTTTAAGTATACTTGAAGGGAAATAAATCAATCATATAGTTTTGGCATCTCTGAACGCATATATATATCATAAAGACTTTGAGTTTGGGGTCATTATTTACGACCATGGCTGCACGCATCGTATTACTTTGAGTAAAGATCAACTTGTGATATAGATATGGCATGTATGTGTTCGGCGGATGAACTCCTAAATCGGATTGTTCGCTGTGTGAGTTGTCGGATAAGAATGTTGACGTTGTACGTTTTTGGCAAATCCCGGTCGAGGTTAATGAGTTCAGTCAGAGCGCGAGACGCAGTGCGAAGGGTTGTTGAAAGTTGCGTGGTACAAGCCTGAGGTGGATATTTGTGTCTTTCCATGCTAAAGGAAGAGCATGACGTTTGGTAGAGGCTTCCGTGTTTACATAGGATGAGTTGTCATAATTCAGATTTTTCTGATACTATGGTTCATGAATCAATACTGAATAACTAATATTTGCACAGTAGCACTTGTTTCACTTTCTTGACAGGTTTTTATTTCATAGCATTTTTTTGGTGTTTTATACAAATCCTCTGCTTGGCTTAAATCTTGAATGACTGGGTAATTAAGGGCCAACCCCAACTTTGATGTTGTAATTGTGAGAACGCACAACCACACACTGAATGTTTGTATGAGATAATTCTGGAGTGGCTAGACTCATAGAAACTTGTGAGATGTCTTGAGAAAAAGAAAAAAAAAGTCGTCTGCAGGAAAAACTTGAGCTAACACTAACATGACCTCTGACATCCCGATCACAGTTTTTTTCAAGCTAAACCAATTAATTAATTAATAATTAGCACATTATTCTGACCTTCTTTCCACTTGTGGTTTTCAAGTTAGTCCATAGAGATTTATGTCAGGTTTTGCAGGCAGGATTTACTCGTAATGCATTATTTCCTCATTATGACATTACCAGTCCGACCTAAGGATCTTATTTGTTTCCTTGTTAAAACACACCATATGTATTGAGATCCTGAGAGAAAATTATCTGCATCCCTTACTCGGTTGTGAAAAAGGTATTTGATCGACTCGTGCAGTCGACTCACTGTTTGTTTAACAAGTTCTCATCAGACTCGAGCATCGTGGCGGCAAACCACGAAGCTACTCTTTATCTCTGTCGATGAAGTTAACCCTCTCCCCTCTCTGATGTGTCTCACATCAAACAGTATTTGCCTGTCACACACGCACGCACACACACACACACACACACACACACACACACACACACACACACCAGAAACTGCAGATGAAGTACAACAGCCGGTTACAGACACAGAACAGAACTGAGCTGTCAGGCCTACACTACAGAGATAACACACACACACACACACACACACACACGCACACACACACACACACACACACACACACACACACACACACACACACACACACACACACACACACACACACACACATATACACACTTACACATTAGTAAACCTGTCTTGATCCATGAGATGTGGGGAAAGCGAGCTGGTATTTTTCATGTGCGCTTCCTTCATCAGAGCTCAGTTCTGCAGGACTTCTTATCTGTGACAGATGAAGCAGCAACCTCCTGGATCCCAGAGGCCTTGAACAAAATACATGCAACCTAGGCCCGGGACATTTTTGGAAATGAATACATGGCCTTAAAGGGACAGTTCAGCCCAATATATTAAACAAAGAAAACATATATATAAATATATATATATATATGTTTTTTCACCCATTTTGCCTAATATAATATCCTGAGTAAATGGGTCACGATTTCAGAAAAAGACGTTGCTGATGGGTTTTTCAAATGCAGTTTGCAGGTAAATATATCATAATTAAAGTGAGAAGTAGAGTCGTTTTTCTAATAGACTTCCCTGCAATCTGACTTATTTTTACAACCAGAGGAGTCGCCCCCTGATGGCCACTAGAGAGAATGCAAGTTCAAGGCACTTCTGCATCGGCTTCACTTTTTAGAACCAGAGGTCGCCGCTAGGTCACTTTCTTACTCACTACAACTTTTGCTTTTGTTTTGCCAGAATTCAATTATAGACGCAACATTAACACATCCTCACCTTTCAAGTTGACATGGCAATCATCAGCATATTCATAACTACTGCAAGGAAAATACTTTGTTGATTTATTTAGCGACCCCTGTGGACAAAACAATTTTACTGGAGTGGGGTCTGACAGCTGGGTCTCCAGCATCATAATTAGTTAAATTTTCTCCACACCCCAAGCAACTCAAAACCTGCTGCACCCATTATCAGACAAGAAAATGATAGTGACGTTTCTCTTGTAAATTCTTCTAAACTGCAAACTGGGGGAGGCATTCCCTGATTTTTTTTCTTTCTTTTTTCAAACGCGTCACACATCTTAAGACGGGATTTCTGCAGATTTTGAATTCAGGCTTCAACCAATCAGAGTATGTTCAGGCACAAAGCTTCTAACTTTTCCATTTTTAAACCGAACAACACCATTTCTTTGACTAAAATCCTTGGAAACAGGCCAAGGCTTTGTTGTATTGTGATTTTTCCTGTTCTTTAGGTCATTTTTTTAATCTTTTCACAGAAAAAAAAAATATATATATATATAAAATAAGACAAGTATTATAACATATTTGGGGTTCATATCACTACTTGAACACAGACCTGCTAAATCCTCGAAGCTCATGCACTTTGGGGATCAAAGCACACCACAGTTACAAGCAACATAGTCATTCAGTTTCACTCTCTTAGCTCTGTTTTTGGCCTTCACCACCAACTCCTGAGGGAAATGTCTGTCTCTTTAGCGGCTAAACGCTCCAAATGTCCACCAGCACTGCTTATAAATAAGAACGTCCATTCTGTAAAGCTTTATTTCTGCTCTCCGTGTGTGTTTGTTCCTGGTAATAATGACTAAAATGTCTCCACAAACTACAAAGTGAAGGCAGCTGGGACTGAGGCATGATGGGAGCGATCAGTTCAAGATGGCACCGCAGGGAAGCCTATTTCTCATTCTCTTTTCATCTCGCTTTTCATCTCCAAATATAAATCTGTCTCTCCATCTATCATTCATTCACTTCCTGTCTCGTCCCCATTCTTTCCTGATTACCCGCCCTCCCTCTTGCTCTCATCCTTTCCTCCCGATGCCTCTGCTTCATCGTCTTGTTTCCTTCTTCCCCTGTTCTCTGTCTCTCGATTTATTCTTTTCTTTTCTCACTTCCTTCTTTTTGTCTTCACACGGTCTTTCCCTTTCTCTTACTTGACTCCTCCTTTCTACTTCCGCCTTTTCTACTTCTCCATCTTTTCTTCCCTCCCTAGCTTGTCTCCTTCCCTCACTCTTTTCTTTCCTTCCTGCTTTTTCCTTTATGTGTCACAACCTCTCTCCTTCATTATCCCCTTCCTCTGTTTTCACCCTCGTTTCCTTCTTCCTTCCATGCTTCTCTCCTGTTTTTTTCATCTGTCCTTCTTACCTTTCCTTTGGGTTAGGGTTTACCCTCACCAACCAGTCCCTTCTTCCTTTTCTCACCAATTTCCCCTCTTCCCTTCCCTTCCTCTTGCAGTTCTCCCTTTTTCTCCTATTTCCGTATTAGCCACCCTACTTCCATAACTTCTAATTTCCTTCCTCCTTTTCGTATGTCATCTTTTACCTATTTCTTACCTATTTCCTTCCCTCCATTACTCCCTCTCCTTCCTCCCTCTCCTTCCTCCTTCTCCTTCCTCCTTTTATTCCCCCTTCGCATCCCGCTCACTTGTCTTCCCAGTTTCCTTTCCATCCTTTCTACCTTTCTGTATTTCCTCCCTATGATCTACCATGTCTCCCCTCATCCTTCAGCCCTCCACACACACACACACACACACACACACACACACACACACACACACACACACACACACACACACACACACACACACACACACACACAAACACACACCCTCTTCTCCTCTTTCTAATTGCGTGTAGGAAGCTGCCAGATATTGTGAGGTGTAATGTGCTGTCTGATTCCTCTCTTAGTGTTCTTAAATGATCGCTATTTATTTGTCAAGCCAAGCGTTGAACGCTAATTAAGGAGAAATGCTTTGAACTACTTTGTGTGTGTGTGTGTGTGTGTGTGTGTGTGTGTGTGTGTGTGTGTGTGTGTGTGTGTGTTATTGGGTGTGTGCATGTGCGGAGCGGTTAGAAGACGGAAGAAGTTGTCATTGGCAAGTCGATCCCTCGCTGCTTCAAATGCTTCTGCAGGCAGATGTGTATGTGTGTGTGTGTGTGTGTGTGTGTGTGTGTGTGTGTGTGTGTGTGTGTGTGTGTGTGTTTGCAGTTATCTGTCCCTGAGGTTTTTTTCTTGCTCTGACATCATTCTAAACACACACAGCAGCTGGTGTTTCAGAGACTCCAATGATGTTTTGGGCCGTTGTCTCTGTGTATTAGTGTTGTCGTGGTGGATCTGTGACCCGGGCCCTCTTTTTGTACCTGGCTTATTGAGTGAGCTGGATAATCTTGAGGTTAAGATGATGCATGTCATTTCGGTTCTTCAGGTTTAGTGAAATTCACTGGATATGTTGGCCACTGCCACTGGACAAAAAAGGCATATTATATTAGTTTTATAGGAAGAGAGTTCTTCCAGATCGCCTAGATCAGTCCTCGCATCATGATGACTTCCTGTACGAGCGCCATCAATTCTGCCGACAAAGATTCATTTATTAACGAGACTTTCTGGAGGCTGTCCGTCTCACATAATGTACACATACTGTATGCAGACTGGATCACAGAGTGTATGCACATACTGTATGCATAGACTATCTCACAGAGTGGATCACTGCCCTGAACTTTTTTTGCGAGTGGTACATGTTTATGTCGGCGTTCACAAGCAATTATCCAGATGACAGACGTCTGGCTCGAATGTACGAGGCCGTCTGAGCACCCTTTGAGGAACCAAAGTTAGCCAGATGTCTATTATCTCGGTAATTTAAGCTGGATACTAGGACATTTGATCAACTTTGTTGAACCATGTACGAAAAATAGGGCCCTGATTGGCTGGCTCAGTCTTTTTTATAATGAGTTCAGTCCTTATCTTGGATGTCATCGGTCGTTTGAACATCCTTCGTTTACAACGTAAAGCAAATTGAACCTTCCTAAATCCCGCCCTTTTTCACTCTGTGCTCCAATAACAGTTGAGCAAGCTCCAGCAGATGACAAGAAGAAACGCATACTACGATATGCTTCCTGATAATGTTGTGTTTCAGGTTTCAATACTGTTGCAACAGTGTAATATCTATAGATATAGACATATGGAGATTCAGATTCAAAATATATTTTTCAAAGGAGTCAGTAAAAGTTCTACTCAAAAGAACAAACAGACTAAAAACAGAACAGGGGGAAATGTATTTCAGTGGATCACAACAGGAAAAATAACACAATTAAACACAATTGTGTTTAGAATATTAGTCGATTGATGATTTGGTTGATCGGCATTAAATTAATCAACGCTAACCTTCCACAATTAAGTCAAGAATAAATAAATGTGAGAATTTCCTGCTTTTCTCTGCTTCATCCAGTGAACCCCGAAAGTCTTACATTCTCACTTTGGGTCTGAGAACTTTTCATCTCCTGTTTCTACTATTTTAGTCGTTTAACAGAGTAAATGTCAGAAAGCCCTCGATGCGTGTACTGTCCGATGTATGACTGTCCGATGTGCGTACTGTCCGATGTGCGTACTGTCCGATGTGCGTACTGTCCGATGTGCGTACAGTCCGATGTGCGTACTGTCCGATGTGCGTACTGTCCGATGTGTGATGCGCGGTCATAGTGTTCTCGCTCTGTGAGTCCAGTTTTATTCGTTTCTCTCTGCTGGTTTGGTTCTGTTTCTGGTAGCAGCCTCAGGGCCTCGCTCCCTCAGGAGTGTGTGCAAAAATGTGTACACACATGTGTGTGTGTCAGCTGGAGCGAAGCTGGCGTACAGGTGCGCCGTTGCCTCGCCAGCACTTCCTGGTAATTAATGACTTCTTCCTGTCTTTTTCTTTCTCTCTCTCTCTCGCTCTCTCTCTCTCTCTCTCTCTCTCTCTCTCTCTCCCTCTCCCTCTCTCCCTCTCTCTGTCTGTCATCGTTGGGATGGTGAAAATGTATGGTATTTAGTATTCAGGGTTTGCTTTTTCAGTCACATTAAGAGACAGAGGGTTAGATTGGAGAGGTATAAACGCGTAGTCGTAGAAAACAGGAAGAAATAACAATCCTGTTCTGTTGATAGGACGTGTCTTGTCCTGTCTTGTCCTGAAGGGACAGTGTAGTGACGCGATAGCAAACACACACTGCTCTCTTGCCATGTGTGTTAAACGTTGGGATAGTTCAAGACCTCAGGGGTGTGAGGTTCTTATCCCAGTGTGTTATTGGCTACAGATGGAGGTCGGTACGCCTCTGGATTTGAGAAGCATGCAGGAGTTACTGGACGGGAGCAAAGTGATGTACAGCTTGTTTTAGACACCTAAAAGAAAGGCCCCCCCCGAAAATGTCATATCAGTTAAAGTGTATGCTATGTTCAGAATGTTTTCTCCTGTTTATTTTGGCATTAGACAGCCCTTTCCGACCGGGAACTGAAGCCGTGATATCCAGCTAAGCTCTTGATCTAAAGCCACCGGAGTATTGAAAAAACTGTAATTTTAGGTGTCAACAATTATTTTTGCTGTGTCCCCTTGTTGTTGCTTATTCTCCATCCTTGTCTTCATTAGACTTCCTGTTCCGTTTTCTTTTGACCTCTCTCTCTCTCTCTCTCTCTCTCTCTCTCTCTCTCTCTCTCTCTCTCTCTCTTTCTCTCTCTCTCTCTCTCTCTCTCTCTCTCTCTCTCTCTCTCTCTCTCTCTCTCTCTCTATCGCTCTCTCTCTCTCTGGTAATCTATCTTAGTTTAATATCATCTCAGTGAGCAGCTGGGTACTGAAGCCCAGTCAGCTCTGTGAGAAACAGACCTCTGTGTGTGTGTGTTTGTGTGTGTGTGTGTGTGTGTGTGTGTGTGTGTGTGTGTGTGTGTGTGTGTGTGTTTGTGTGTGTGAGTGTGAGAGTGAGAGATTGTAGAAAGTAAAACAGAAGCAAGCAATGAGGAGCGAACCCACAACAGTGAACAGTATACATAATACATATAAAAACATGCTAAGCAGAGCAGAGGGTTATGGGTCACTGTCGGTCTCCGAAGCGTCGACAAATGCACCTCTTGGACCAGCTGACTGCCGAACACATTGCTCGATCTTGGACCATCCTTTACCAAAACCAAAGGAGATAATGCCAACAGCACAAACGTCACGGTCTGGTGGAAGTGCAGTCAGAATGCAGTGAAGATTCTTCCTCACTTCCGTGACCTCATGATGTTTAGTTATTTTTTTAAGAAGAGGAGTCAGAAAAAGACCTTAGACTGAATTTTTTTGACTATTCAAACCTCAGCTTTATCTAGTTTTAAGGCAGACAGATGGCGCGTATCGTTGCTCTTTTAGACCGCGACTGCTGCCCTTTGAACCAGGACTAATTAACTTGCTCGTACTTGTTGTAGTTATGCATGTCAAGTTCTGCTAAGTCTGTGCTCTGTGGAAACCTCACATTTCCCATGACAGCATCTACACAACAGAACTTTAGCATTTTAACAGAAAGTCTGTATCCTAACCAATTTACCAGCCAGAGGAAAAAGAATTTTAAAAATCCATTGCATTTTGGGAAATGTAGTATCTAGTGTTTTGTAGCTTGACCCATAAAGGTCAGGATATCTTGGGCCTCTGCGGCTACGATTTTGACCACTCTTTGACCAACTACCACTGGTCATCCAACTGTATGCATGTGAAACGCTTCATTGCTAGAATACCTCCCCCTCCCCCCCATTCAGGGTGTGTCAGGTGGGGGGTGGGGAGGGCTGACACAACCTGAATGCCCCTTTAATCTTTACATCTGTAATAACAAAATTGTATTGGGCAGATAAGTGTGTAATAAAGTGAGACTAGCGAGGCGAGCAGGTAAACAGAGATGAAAAGAGAAGGAGAGAGAGAGAGAGAGAGAGAGAGAGAGAAAGAGAGAGAGAGAGAGAGAGAGAGACAGACGGGCAATTTTGCCTCTCCTCCAGCCTCGTTTGGTTGCCGGGGTGACCGGTCTGGCCCGGCCTGGCATCGATGCTCGAGTGCGAGAAGAAGAAAAAACAAAAAACAAAGAAAGAAAAAGCGCCACAATCAATGAGACCCTTTTTTGTTTTAGTGGGAACCCCCTTTTACCCCCAACGACACACACACACACACACACACACACACACACACACACACACACACACACACACACACTGAAACACACGAACACACTGAAACACACACGGACAGAGGAACAGGATGACTGAATCAATGTGTGACTGTGTGACTGTGTGTGTGCCTTTTGTGTCTGACTCCCTCTCCGTCTCTGTGTGTGTGTGTGACTGACTTTATTTAAGACAAGGGCCCTTTTGTTTTAAGCCGGAGAATGGCTCTGAGGCCGAGGCTGGCCCTGTAATTGGCCTACTTAGGCCCTGCTTAGCATGAGAAAGGCCTTTACTTGGCCCGGCAGTGCCAAGCTAACTCTTGTTTTCAGCCACAGAGGGGACGTACGCGACTGATCAGAATTCAGATTAGCCCCCTGAAAAAAAAAAAATCCATCCATCCATTCCACCCCTCACCCGCTCCCAGTGCACTACCCCAACCTCTGCTTCAAACACACTGCTCACTAATTACTTAACGAGAAAGCTGGGGGAAAAAGTCTACACTTTAACGGAGTAGTGGCGGAGTCTATTTAAGAGAGGGGGGGGGCTCTTTTTCACCTCTTTCCTCCTTGCAAAAAAAACAAAACAAAACCTCCTCCTCCAGCCTTCACTGTGTCTTTTATTCTCGCGCTCTCTTCCCTTTTTTCCCCGAACCAGACGCCACTTGTTGCCGCCGAATCATTGAACTTAATTAGCGCGGACAATGTGTGAGCGCTTTGCTAAGTTTGGGCCGTAAACAGAGTCACACAGTTAGAGGAGGGAAAAGGCAGCGGAGAGGAGAAGTTAGACTCCAAAGCCGCGGAGGAGTCGCGAGGGCGAACGTCCTCCACGCTGAGCAGCATGAGGCGGTTCCCACGGAGGTGACTACCGCCACGCGGCCCCCCGGTTCCTCTCCTCGCTCATGGGTCTGAGGTAGGCTCGCTTCTCTGGAAGGGAGACGGCTTCGAAATCAAATCCGAGGGGAGGGGGTATTTATTTATTCCTTTGTCTTCCTGATATTGATCTGTCTCTATCTTTTTTTGTGTTTTTTATTCAAAATTGTAAAAAAAAAAATAGAAACTCTAAGAGTCATAGTGAGTGTAATTATATATTCGTTTCTCCGTAAATGGACATTGTCAAACAAAAGTTTAAAAAAAAAAGTTCTTGTATTTTAATGTTGTCATACTCACGCAGAAAATAACATTTAAATTTGATTACATGAAGTCATTTTAACATTGGTACATAAGGATTTTTATATTTTACATTTGTAGTGCTAATACCACCAATGTCCTTCATGTACGGGTGGGAGTGGTGGCAAAGTTACTTTCATGATTGCATGACCCGAGACTGTTGCAGGTTTGCATAGTTGTGAGGGTGTGAACACACTTGTGTATTGACAATAGATGCAATCAATATCCTGACATTGTTCCATGTAGTTCACGTTCCCTCTTCAACAAACTGACCCGCCGCAGCGTCACTAACATTCCAACCGCGTCCGGCACCCTGACAAGTATTCCAGAACATTCTCCTGTCAACATTCAGCGCAACTGTCTCCTGCTTAACCAACATACTTCAGCTCAACAATGAACATTCTGATCAGCATCATTCCAGAAGTGATTCTGTTTTCTTTCAACGTTCAGATTATGGTTGAAAAATCCATCTCTTCAGATCCACTAATCGACACATTCAAGCATTCTGGGTAATTGTGACAGACGATGCCAATATTCCCTCTTCAACCTTCCTGTTCCATCCAGTTGTCCTCAACATTCCAGTTCAAACAGTTTTCTTCATTCCAGTCATTTCCAACATCCCTTTTTTCAAAACTCCTCTAAAATGCATGTAACGTTCGATACCTTCCTTGATGTCAGACTTTCACTGAACTGAAAAACTGGCTAAAAAACTACAACGGCTACTTTCTTTGCATAATTCTCTCCAAAATTGTCTGACTTAACATTCTAGTAAAGCAGCCGTCGACATGCTGAACTCCAAACACAGTGAAAAATCACTTGGTTGCGCTGATTCACATTGTTCTCAACATCTGTTTTTTAAATACTCGTTTTCTCGGATATCAGGTCGTATCGTGTTCCCTTATGAACTGGCTTGTCTTAGTACTGCAGTGTATTTTTATCAGAATTATGTTTCCTTGCTTTGTCCTAATTCTCTTGTGAAAGAATGGTGCGTCCTTCCTGGTCTTTGAGTCACAAGGTCACATGATTGACAATCTCTCTCTCTCTGTTTTTTTTGTCTGTTTGTGTTTCTGTCGGTCTCGGTGTCACTCGACCAGTCGATACATGGTGGCGAGATGGGTCTGGGGAGTCCCAGCGCAGCATCGCCAACCAAGCCGGCCGGCCAGTACTACCAGCACTACGGCTCCAACCCGCGGAGGAGAACGCTGCCTATGGACGCCATGGGTGAGACGCCGGCGACACACTCATGACACAGGGACGCACACGACATGGACCTGCTCCGTCACAAAGCTGCTTTCCTCTCTTGGTTCACTCATTGTCCGGCCCATGATCCCATTTTCACTTTGCAAAATTATTGTGACATCATCGACGTCAGAAGGAAGAAATACAATTTCTGCAAAATGTGTCAAAATACAATTTGTAATGAACTGTTGTTGTGCCTTAGTGTTGTTTGGGCCCTCACATCTTTTACAGACTCCTTTGTTTGCAACAGACCTCTGCTAAAATCCCAACATAAAATACAAATTTTCAAAAATCATTGCCTGTAATATCGCAAATCATATTGTAGTTACAATATCAGTCAACATATTTGCAATAAATATTGTTTTTCTAAATTGTTCAGCTCTCGTGTTGATTCAACTTAATGTTTAGTTGCTATAAATGGGCTGGACAAAATATTAGAAACATAACGTAATTCAATAGCGTCTTAGAACGCAGCCTCTAAAATTATAACAAAGTCAGCTCAATTAGCTTCCGCTAGCCAATGAAATACGCAGCGCCTAATAAAAGCATATTTAAAACATTTGTTTTAGAAATCGCTGTCAACCCCATCAGCACATCAAGCGCCTCCACGCTGGGCCCAAAGTGTGCTCGTTGGAGCATGCAGATTGTTATCGAGCTTTGGCGTGTTTTCAAGTTCTTTTATTCAATTTATAGACCAATATAAACAAAGTATAACACATTAACATGTAAAACTTTACATAAATAATACAAATCTAAAAGAAAAAGTACCATATTCTACCATTAAGAATAAATAATAGTATGATTACTGATAGTAATACAAATTAAGTAAAATAAATAAATATAAAATATAAATATTATGCTTGAATATCTAATAAATAAATTTAAATTCATCATTATTATTATAATGCACATTATACTGATGATGATCTGCCTTTTTCTGGTTTTTTTCTTACTGACAATTTTGATTCAAACAAATTGCTAAAACAATGTTTCCTCCACTGGGAGCAACAGATATCTTTAGCTCGTTTCTAAATCGCTGAATGTTTTGCTGCGTAATCTGAGCATCACGTCGAAGACAAATTGGGTCCCAGATTATGAGCTATAAGAACAATCTTCTCCTCCATGCATCAACATCGCTGTACATTTTCAAACTGTGCATTATTCAGACTGAAGAAATTAAGCAGCGCGTCATTACAGTCGAAACCGTCTGCCTTCATTTACGGTTCTTAGTGCAAACAGAAGCTTTTTCTTCTTCTCTGTCCTCTGTGAAACATTTGAACCTGAATTGATCCCGGTTCACAACCGGTTGTGTTTTAGTTTTTTTTAGAAGGCCGAGTATTGTGAATGCACGTCCGTGTGTGACCCTCCTGTTGGTCTGTGGGTGTGTGTGTGTGTGTGTGTGTGTGTGTATTCTGAAAAGGGACTTTAAGAAAAAAAAAACAGGGAAGTCTTTTAGAAAGCAGGACAATAGTGGCCGTGGTGTAGCCTTGGTAGCGTTAGCCTTGGAAGGACACGCACGCAAACACACACACACACACACACACACACACACACACACACACACACACACACACACACACACACACACACACACACAACGACGTCAAAGACGACTCTGGGCCATTTAAAAAAAAAAGGCTTTCATTTTTCTATCAAAGTTTCACCTTCCCAGTTAATAGACCGCTCCCTCGCTCCCCTTGAGAGAAACCCTGAGAAATAATATAAACATGTCAAAAGCTGCTTTGCTTCCTTTTATCAAATCAAAACGAAAAGAAAAAAAATCAACCCTGTCCTTTTTTGTATTCCGCCTTTTTTTATTTGCTGCGTTGTATTGTGTCGCGCTTGTTTGTAGTGACAGCTTTCTTTGTAAAATATATCGACGGCGGTGGGAAAACTGGCCTCGCTCTTTTTCCTCTCCGCGTGATCGATTAAATTCAAACAAATAAAAAACAGAATCTCCTTTTTTTTTTAGAGAAAGAAGAAAGAAAAAAAGCCTCTTGGCCTGTTAAACCCTCATGAATTGTTTTCTTTCTTTCTTTCTTTCTTGTTCTCTTTCAGAGGTTCACCCAAAGAAAGTGCGGAAGGTCCCTCCCGGCTTGCCGTCCTCAGTAAGTGATAACACGCCTTTTTAAAAATGATTATTATCATTATTTTCCTTTTCATCGCTGCTTCGTGTGTGTCGAAAAGAAAAAGGCTGCTGCTCCTGCGTGTTGGGACTGGCTGAGCTGCTTTTTGAAGCAGACGTGAAGAAGGCTGCGCGCGTTGCCAGGTCCTGTGAGTTTGTCGGGGTGAAGATGTCGGAGCCGAGCTGGACACAGACAGCTGTCTGCCTTTTGTCGTCGGCTCCTATTTTTATGGAATTTCTTGCCATAATAAATATTTTTTAAAAGACATCGATCGTTCTAAATTTAAAGACAAGTCGTTGTGTGAATGCTTCTTGTTTTCTTAATGTTTGACAGCACAAAGCTAATATTATTGACAATAAAAACACGGAATAACATTAGAGTTCCCCTCTATTAATGCATTATTTGATTGAGTTGTCAGTAATGGCGTTGCATCGTGAGCTGAAACCCTCACCAGTCGACGCTGCTGCCGGCTGCAGGTTGTTCTCTTTTTAGCGGGTTTGAAAGGACGGAAGTCCTGAGAAACGCGCAGTTGTCAGGGGAAGAAAAGACGCACGCGTTGCCAGGTTTTGTGAATTGGCGGAGGTGAAGCCGATGCTGCTGCCGGAGCCGTGCGCAAACAGCTGTTGGCTTTTTGTTAGCGGTTCTTGTTTTTTTAGGAACCAGCTGAAAGAAGTCCATGCCAGAAAAGATACTAATACTTACTTAATAATACTCTTCTAATATATATATATATATATATATATCGGGGTAAATATGTAATAAAAAACAAAAACAAATCCAATCCTACCTTTTTTACTTATTTTTTTTCCCATTTAGCATTTCTAAGCACTATACACAATACAATTATAACTTGTCCTTTTTCATTTTGGTAACGCCATAACACTATAATGCCATTATAAACATATTACATAAATACGTATAATGTGTTTTAATCTGCTTACAGCACTGTATAATTATGGTTATAAGCACTTAGTAGCAGTCATAACCTTTTATAATATCAAGTATCATAAGGCTTATTAATTGCTGGTCACTCAATGACATGTATTTTGCAAGTGTATTATTATGTTTCTAGCTATAGCTTATAGCTTTAATACTGTAATATTGTAACATCTTCATCATACATTATTATCATTGAAATAATACATAATATTGTTATTCCAAGAGGTTGTTGTAAAAGTCAATTGAAAATTAATTTACAATGTTCCGTGTGTTGTTCTTTTATAGATAAAAGCTAACTATGACGTCGCGTATAGTCACCGTATAATAATAACATTTTACAGTTATGGGAATTATAACATGCAACGATCCTACAGGGAAAAATAATGTCAGTGAGTGACCAGCAATTATGATTATTACTTGTAACTCAACATATAATGTGTCATGATCATTATTATAAAGCATTATGCATAAGTACAAGTGCTTATAAAAAATGCATTAATATACAATGCGTACAACTACGTGATGTGAGATACACTGTTACTACATGTCTATATGGCTTCAGTGTCTCTGAAATTAGCGTTTTTTGAAGAAAGAGCAAGATGACCATTATTGTCTGGGTGCTGATTTCTACCATAATTAATTCATGAGTTGGATCCTTTATCAGGTTTTATTAGGATTTGTTTTGACATTTCCGCATTAACAGTCGTACCGGTTGATGTACCGCTGGTTGTAGGACTGAAAAGATTTGTCAAAAACCTTTTCCACACACACCCAAACTCCACCTCCATGAGCATTTGCTGCTTTCCTCTGTCTCATATCATTGCAAATGGGATCTTCGTTTGGTCGAAGAACACCAGACATCTGAAGACATGTTGGGCTTTGAGAACGTGCCATTTTTCTGCCATCTGATTGAATTATTCATTAAAACAATCAGTAGTTTCCAGCCCTGAACACATCATGCACAAATCAAGCCATTCGCTGACCGTGAAAGGGATGTTCTGTCCGTTGGCAGAATTCAAGAGAAAATATGTGTTGGGAAAACATCCCCCCATGATCGGTGTCCGTGGCTCCTCGAGAGCTGACCCCAGATGCTGTTCTGAGGCCTGGAGCTCGGCTGCTGCTGTTCATTTTTGAGGATGTAGTTTGTTATAACTTCACGCTCAGAGTTATACACGTTTGCTGTTCTGCATTTATTCTCTGTTGAAATGTATATTTGGGTTGGAGAGTGTTGATGACACCAAGCAGCACGTTGAGGGAATGTTCTTATGATGGAAGTAATTATGAGAACAACCTGTATTAGCATCCTCTAGCGCTATTTTCAAATGTGAACTTTGAGGTGTTTGTACATGTTTTTTCCCCTCTGCTGCTGACCTCATTAATCGCCAGTTAACGATGGTTGAATGTGCGGCGTGTCGGCCGCCTCTTTGGCTCGGCGGGAGTCCGCCTTTCTGTGGCCTCGGCCCGCTTTGTCCCGCGCTTCCTCCTCTCTTTCCTCCCCTTCTCTGTGTCTACATCAGCCTGGGGATGGGGATGGTGGTGGGGAGGGTGGGAGAGGGGGCATGGCCATGGTTTGTTTGACTGGTTGGTGTTGTTTTTCATCTTTTGTGAGCGCGTGAAGTGGAAGGACGAGGCGTTGGCTGGGACGTGTCAAGCATTATGGACTGTTGCTTTATTTGTATGTGAATGTGCCATTATAATATACAGTACATTATACAGTAAATGGAAAGTATTATAGTAAACCTTTAATTTTAGGTTTAGGCAACAGAACTACAAAAGAAAACATCAAGGTTTGTTGGTTACTTTTTATATAGCGTTTTTAAAGAGCTGACTGGAGATGATGTTTTTTTCTGTGACGTCCTTGTTGTGGACGCATCAAAACTTAAAATAGGGCATGTGGTCAAATCCATCCCCGACCATTTTCGGCAAGGGGTTTGAGTGATCCGATCGTGTTCACACTTGTATTTAGGGCTGTTGACTTGTTATCTAATTGCCCAAGATGCATCCATGAAACTAAGAGTAGGTAGTGTCATCAAGAATGAGCAATAGCACACACAACATGCCATGCCAGTGTTGCTAGCTAGCCTGTGTTGCTAGCTAGCTTCCTTGTAGCCAGTAGTTTATTGTTTATTCGTGACGGCGCGCTGATTGTGATTGAATGTGCCAGATCAGAACTCAGCTGTGTCTGCATATGTATACCCGCCTGATCCGACAGTGATCTATGTTGGGGTTTATGTTAAAGGAGTGGCTGCAAAAATGTGGATGAGCACATGTAAATTCTTTGCTGTAAAAGTCCCTCGTTAATTTGTTATTTAAAAGCTTTCATTTTGAACCAGCCAAATCAGGAAATGTTGGATTTTCCTTAATAGCAACACAGCAGGACCCAGGCAGCTGGGCTCAGCTGGGCTGCAGCCCGGGGTTTTCCTCCTCTCTTCCCTGTACCAGCCGGGCCACATCAGCACGTGGTCTGGCTGATTGGATGCCGATGCGAGCAGGATCCGATCTTGGACTTCACGGTTAATACTTTCTGGCGTGATTGAATGACTAAAGCTCCATTGAAAAGACTATTGTAACCACGGCTTCACCAAAACCACCATCCTGCCTGGTTTTAGTAGCCGTGGCGTCACCACAGGTCAGACACAGGATGTGGACCCCAGAGTCCAGAGCTCTGTCAACCTTGTAAACCCTCGGCCGACTCCTGTGCTGTACAAGAACGCCACACAGCCGCGTCTGTGACTAACGGTTGTCAGAGTCTTCTGTCGACAGTCACGTGATGCCACTTTTGGATCTCTGTCCTTTGCACCGCCTTCATGTACGCGGCGCTCCGAGCCGTCTCCTCTCTGTGTTTCCACCTCTGTGATGCGAGTAATCCCGCTTGCTTCCTGCCGTTCACATCAAGAGAACGGGACCGAGGAGGGGACCAGCGTGGCTGTGAAATGGAGAGGGGGTTTGACTGCAGGGAAATAAATTCAGAGGCACTTTCTTCCCCGCTTGTTGGCACGAGTATCAGTTGTG
>NW_027175854.1:10892500-10910000 GCF_023055335.1 Clinocottus analis | reverse complement strand
CCTACCTGCCCGAGCCTTTAACAAGCAGACCTGGATCTCCTCCGCTATTAGTCATTTCAAGAAGGAATCCTGGGATTTTTACATTTTATTTAACCGGACCCCCAAAAAGTATTTTTCAAACCCTGCACCGATTAAATCCTGTCAGCGATCTGACCGGGGCGATCTGCTCTCATCCCTGGCTATTTCCTGCTCTCCCTTTCCCTCCACCTCCCCCCATCTCTCTCTCTCTCTCTCTCTCTCTCTCTCTCTCTCTCTCTCTCTCTCTCTCTCTCGTTCTCTCGTTCTCTCTCTCTCTCTCTCTCTCTCTCTCTCTCTCTCTCTCTCTCTCTCTCTCTCTCTCTCTCACTCACTCTCCTCGGCTCAGATGTGGTTTTGTTTAAAGTCGACAGCGTTAATTAAATTACGCCAGGTCTTGCAGAAGGCACAGTAGGAGAGCCGGCGGTCCCTGGTGGGCCGCGGGTGGAGGGGGGATGGGGTGGGGGTGAAGGGGTGCAGGGGGTGGAGGGGTGCAGGGGTAGCTGGGAAGCGGTTTCGGTGAGCCATACTGGCCCCTTCAGGCGGCCCCAGGTACTACAGAGGAGCCACAGCAGTCAGCTACGTTGTCTATTAACCGTTAACGGCTCCCTGCACACTGAGGGCTGACTCTGAACCCAAAGAGATTTGATGACATCACCTGCTGTCTTTAGGACACTCTTGTTTTGTGTACTTTTGAGTTTTCATCAAAATATCTATATTAATTTTCTATTGTCTCCAAAAAGATAGATCCAATAAAAAATCATAAAACATAAAAACACAACAACCTCACATCCTCACGTGTGAAGTGCTGAAATAGTTGTGTGTGTGTGTGTGTGTGTGTGTGTGTGTGTGTGTGTGTGTGTGTGTGTGTGTGTGTGTGTGTGTGTGTGTGTGTGTGCGTGTGTGTGTGTTAGCATGCTGCGCAAATTAGCAATGTTGTACCGGGCCTTGGCAGAAGACGAAATGAGAAGGAGGCGACAGGGAGGGAGGGGTGAGACAGAGAGCGTTCATATGCAGCTTGACATGCGAAGACACACACAAAAAGAAAATATCCACGGCCTCGTCTTGTTTTGTGAGGCTGCGAAGCCGCTGTCGCTGGCAGTTACATCGAGGTAAATTATTCATATTTTCAGCAATTGTACCACTTTTTGTTTTATGTCAGATAATTTGATTTATTGATCGCTATCAGGATGTAATGAGATTGCAAAACATTTACCCCTCTAAAAACTAGCTTTAAACTGCAGGTCACCGGAGCAACAGCATAAAGGCTTCTCGCGACAGGTGTCGACTAGCCTTTCGGTAGCCATCGGTTAAACTGATGACTAACACATGGAGGAGGATTTAAACACAGCTCCTTGATCAGAGCTCATTCAAGTGTCATAAAATATGCACTCTGAAGTGTTCTGATATAAAACAATAATGGACTCAGCAGCTTGTTGAGAATGGTGCCGTTGTCCTGCAGCGCTTCAAGTGTTGATAGTGAAGAAACCCAGAGAGCAACTTCAGCCAGTGATGACATCATGGTTTAACGACCGGAAGTCAAGTCACTTTAGTTTTGGACTTCTTGTTACACACGTAATGACACATTAATAAAGTGTATTGTGCGCTTCAGCGTCCACAATGTCTCACGTGCAAGGCACCCGTTGGCGTACACACATAGGCCACATGGTACATGCACAGAAACAAAGAAGCACCCAGCAAATGAACTTTTTTCCTAATGATTCTCATTTACATGTATGTTATTCTGCTACAGTCTGGCATGTGAAATTGCTGTTACCTAAGGGCTTATGGGAAGGCCAGAACTAGTTGTGGTTCAAGGCAGACATAGATAGATGTTAGATAGATGATAGCTATTTTTATATCGCCCTATCTGGAAATTACAACTTGCTGATACTGCTGACATTTGGCTGGAAAGACTTTCAACTTTCATTCTGAAAGAGATGTTTATAACTCTTTTTTTGTTGTTGTTTTAGGTAACTCAGTGGTTGTGTCATGCTTTGCTATTGGTCTACCAGCATCTTTTTTTGGCCTTATAACTGATATTTGACTTTGGTTAGCTTTAGCCCCGAAAAAGGTATGCAGATGTTGGATTGCTGATAGGTTATCTTAAAAGTATGTCCTTTTAGCCAATGTTGGATAGCATCTTCTGAAAGATTCCTGTTGTCTTGTCTGTAACAATGAGCTGCCCAGTAGAAGAACATTCACAGTACCATACATTATAGATGTAAGTCCAAGTCACTCGTATAGTTACTTCTGAGAAGTTACGATACCTCTCAATTGGAAAATAGAACTTAAAAAGGGTAAAAAAAAAAAAAAAAAGCTCTCTGTTAGCTCATTGTGGTGTACCAATGGCTTACCGCTTACCCCGTAATCAACTTGCCAGTTAGGAACTTGCCAATTAGACCACTACTAGACATTGTCACAGCGCGTTGGCGGTTCGATTCCCCGATACTTCTGTCTGCATATCGAATTGTCCTTGACCGAGGCGCTGAATCCCAAGGTGCTTCCCGGGAAAAGCCCGCTGGCCTTAATGCTGAGGATGGGTTCAATACGGAGGTAACATTTTCTTTGTATGTGACGAAAAAAAGTATAACGTTTAAAAGTTTAACTTTGGAAAAGGAATTTATTTCACAACTTCCTCAGACGCTTCAAAAGTTGCTGTTTTTTGTCAATGAAATGACCTCAGCCTAAAGATGTTTGCTGCCTTTCTGTCCTTGTGAGGACATTTGGCTTCCACAAAGACCTCTCCCTGTCTTTCACACACACAAACACGCACACAAATACATGCACACCCAAACACATACTCACACGGATGCTTGCTGCAGATGTGGACCTTCCCCGGTGCATTCCTGAGCCCAAACATTTGGCTGCAGTAACAAGCAGCAGAGAGCAGCACTGATTTACTCCAAGGCTGTAATGAAAATCACATGTTATCACACACATACACACACACATACACACACAAACACACACACTCAAATCTGTTGTGGTGACAAAACTGCTTTAAGTTGTTGATGATGTGTTAAATATCTCTCTGTTTTCCTGCTCGGCTGCACAGAACGTCAAACTCAATCACGCTTTCTTTTCATTCTTCTTTTATCTTCCTCACAACCACGTGTTCTTTGTTTATCGGCTGGCTCTGAGTTTCCGACAGCAAACTTTTTGGGATTTTTTTTTGCAGTTCAATATTAATTGTCAGATGTCAGAGCTTTCTTTAATGCAACACCAAGTAGTGTTTGGAGAGTGGTGCCCGCTGACAGCTAATATGCTGTGTGATTTTAACATGACAAGCTGTCAAAACCCTTTCCTCGTGGAAGAACTCCATTGTGACCACAGCAAGAAACGAAACAAACATGAGAGATATTTATCAGCACTTATCATGCAGTTGCTGAATCATGATTCATACTGAAACTATTTTTCAACTATATATGGGTCTGCAAAAGAAGGCTGAGAGAGGATGCAGGTGGGCTTCCTTGGCATTGATCAGTCCACTGGCCTTTTACATCAGAGAAGGTTTATGATTGTATGTATGCTCTAGATAGGAAAAAAAAAAACGTTTAGCACTCTGTATTCATACAAATTAATCACAACCTCCACAATGTGAGTGCTAAACCAGGAATGAGACATTTTGCTGAAGAAGAAGGGAAGGAAGAGAAACAAGTGCCAGAAAACACAGACAAAACAGGAATATCTGTGAAAAATGTTTGAGAAAAAATCAATTCAAATTGGTAAAACAAAAGAGTACAAAGTAACCAAAATTGACTTATAGGCAGAATAAATGTTGTTCTAATAAAGAGCACTGGCTGCAACAAGAAAATAATCCTGCATCTCAGCGATCATCAGCCGCCTCGCACATACACACACACACACACACACACACACACACACAGAGCACACACACCCTGCTGCGTGGCTGTAATGCATGCTGGTGGCGTGGATTAGCACCATCTTTAATCATTGTTTTCATTCTGAGCACGCTCTGTGTAACGTACACCTGGACACAAAGCGCTGAGCGAGCCTTTCTTTCAGAAGCAGGTTGCACCCGGCGCTGAATGAGCTGCTCCGCAGGAAGACGGCAGGTTTCCACACAGAGCCAGGCCCCGAAAAACGCAAGTCAGGTGTTACTGATGCTTGGACATTTAGCCAGGACCGGTCCAAATAGAGCTCAGCAGTGAGGTTCTGGAAGCAAGAATCCCAATTCGTATTCTGAATCGAGAATTTTCGATTGGTAGCCATGAAGTTGTCATTGTCCAAGGTCGACTTATAAAAACATATTCATATCCACAATGTCATTGAAAATGGTAAATGGTCCTGTACCTACCTATACAACGCTTTTCTAGACTTCCGACCCTTTAAGCTCTTTAACACTATTTGTCATCATTCACCCATTCACCCACTGATGGGAGGGGCTAAGGTTCCAGCTGCTCATCAGGAGTAACTAACATACACAAACACATTCACATAACCCCAAAATTGCTCCCATAGCTGTGCCTGCGGTGTATGAATGTGTGTGAATGTTAGTTGGCAGTTGGCTCCTCCCATCAGTGTGTGAATGTGTATGAATGGGTGAATGATGTCGACACGGACTAGCGGAGCCGGGGGTCGAACCACCGATTGAACTACGACCACTGTGGCTCAAAACTGAGCCACAGTGCCCCTTCAAAATAAAAGCACAGGTTTGTTTTCTTGTAAAAAAAATGTATATGATCATAAATACGCATTGTCCATGACCCACTTTAAAGAATCACTGTTTTAGTGTGCCTTTTGAAGGTTTTCAAAGAAAGCAACAAGAAATTTGTTCATGCTAGTTTATCATGAGTGAAAGTGAGTGGGACCACCAGCACCTTTATGCATTGCAGCAGAGTTATACAGATTGAAGCAAGGTGTATGATTACAGCTTGATTGTCAATAAAGCATTATATTCGTTAAATTCATGTTTAATTACCTTGACAGACATACATACCTCTGGCTGAGATCCATGTTTGTTTGTCTTTCCAGAAAAACAAAACACTAAGTCTGATATATGAGCTGGCAGAATACTAACAATTTAGTGGTCGTAATTACGACTCGTTATAAGGAAATTATATTTACAAGTCGGAAACTGGCAATTACCGTAACCCCCATATGACTTACCTAAACTTCAAAGTAACTTCCAAAATATCCTTAAGGTGGCGGGACAAAGTTCATCCAACAAGTTAACCCCTTCCTGCTCCTCATTTATTCTCAATCTACAGGAAGGTGAAACAGGAAGTTTTATGTGTTGCCCCCCCCCAAACCCACTTGGTAGCGCTTGCCTCCAATTTGTTGAATTTCTCAAAATGTTCCGTTTGTTAGGCTGAAAAGAAAATCACAGAAAAATCACCATAAGGGCTGCTTTGCATTTTTAATTAAGAAACTAACATATGAATATATTTGCATATTATTGAGTTGCAGATTAAATCATGCATACATAATTAGCGTGCAGCAGCGCTCGTTCATTCGCCTCTCTCTCTCTCTCTCAATCTCTCTCTCTCTCTCTCTCTCCCTCTCTCTCTCTCTCTCTCTGCACTGTGCTTACTGTTTTTTCGGCAAGCTGTGGTTCTGATGGATGCCAGACACACACACGCACACTTACACACACACGCTCAACACTCAAACACTCACATCACAGACTAACTTACACACCCTCTCCAAACACTTTCGGTACTGTGTGTCTCTCTCACTGTCTCAGTTTGTTTTTTTGAAGAAAATTAGCGTCTGATTTTCTCCGTCAGAATTGAGGCCACGTCAGTCGTTTGTTTTTTTTGTCATTCTGATTACACCGGAGAGAGAATGAAGAAATCTGCCTTTATTTTTTTTAAAGTGTCATTCCTTAAGTCTTTATGTTTGTCTGTCTGAGTTTCCATCCAAACGTCCAACCATCCATCCATCTGTCGATCCATCCATCAATCCATCTATTCAACCATCAATCCATCTATCCATCAATTTATTTATCCATTCATCCATCCATCTATTCAATTCAATGTATTTTATTTTATTTAGCTCAAATTCACAAATACTAAATTTGCCTCTAAGGGCTTTACAATCTGTACACATAACATCCCTGTCCCGGGACCTCACAGATCAGGAAAAACTCCCAGAAATAAAGATAGTAAAAAACATTTCACCGTGAAAAAAAAAGGGAAGAAACCTGAAGGAGAGCAACAGAGGAGGATCCCTCTCCCCGGATGGACAGAAGCAATAGATGTCAAATGAGCTGAGGGTCAAGCTAACCATCCATCTATCCACAATCTATCCATGTATCTATCTATCAATCTATCCATCAATCCATCTATTCAAACATCCATCCATCCATCCATCCATCCATCAGAATTGTTTATTTGCCAAATGCATTGTATAAGTCGGTCTGGGCTGTCAATGAGGGGCAATGGATGGATCAAACAACATGATTTTAAAACTGCTGTTTGTGCCCTGTGTGAAACCCAAAGTCTTACTGAACTGTTATTTAATTGTATTACTGACATAGAGGTGGCAACCACAGGGTGTGAAAAGTGAAGCCAAGTTGGAAGTGCCTTAAACATGCATTCTCCCAAATGACAATCAGGAAGCAACTCCTCTGGTTGTATTGAAGTCTATGAGAAGGTCTTATCACTGCCGTACACAGGTGATGCACTTTAAATCTCTCCCAGACGGCGTAGTTCACACCTATGCGTCTTACGGCTCTCCCAGTCCGGTCTGCGTGAGGTCAATCAAAAATAAATAAATAAGATGCACGCTATAAATTCATTACAACGACACTGCTTTTACTTTGAAGGTGATTTATGTACGTGCGCGCACGCTTTCATAGCCTCACCGACAGGCAGTGTTGACGACTTGCCGACTTGAGCCTGACGTCAAAGCACATATTGTTGTGTAGTTTCTGTGCTCAGCGAGCAGCGGGTGCTGCTGCGAGCCGCTCCGCCTCACAAAGCACTCACAGGCAAATGAATCATTCATGCGCAAAGCTCCTTATATACTATGGCAGGGCACTTTAAGTTAGTATCACTTCTGGATCTTTCCTCTTCTCACAAAGAGGAGAAATTTCCTCACATCACAGGATGTTCAGTGCACTTGTTCAAGCCAACACAGACTGGACTTTTCTCATTGAGTAAGAAAAACTGAACTGAACTGGAAAAAGTCAAAACACCCAATAACATTTATTGGGTGTTTAGCGTGAATTGCTGGTCTTTAACATACATCTTTAAGGGAAGCAACAAACTAAACATGGACAAAAGAAGGAGCGGCTTGGCCCTCACAGGGACCCTTACTACTGAACACACTGTTTATGTTGTTCCCCGATAAAATAAAATAAATTCCTCTAGTACCTGTTCAGAAAAAAAGAAAGCAGATTTATATACTATATATGTATGTATGTATGTTAACTTGTTGTTGCTCCTGAGAGCCTGTTATATTGTTCTGGTAACATTACTTTAAAATCAAAGCGTGCAATATACCAATCTTTACCCCATTATTGAATTTGACGCATAATGTGATTAAATTGCGAATAAGTGCAAAAGAAAATCAACTTTGCACCAACTTTTTTCAACAGATTTAATGGTTTAAGTGATAAAAAGCTGTGCAACAGTTGAATGGAAATATGTACTGTCTCCTACTCACTCGCAATCTGCAGCACAGCACTTACATGTTTCAAATGTGTGTGTATCTTTACTTTCCTCAATTTGTGGACACATGCACGTTTGTGTGTGTGTGTGTGTGTTTGTGTGTGTGTTTGTGTGTGTAGCTGCCTGCTCTCGACCCTTCAATTCTTTCGATAACTTTGTTGGTAAATTCAAACCGGCAACATAAAAAGACTCAAATCAAAGGCTCACGATAGGAAGTGGCTGTATGAAGAGAACAAAGTGCGGTTGGGCTGTGTGTGTGTGTGTGTGTGTGTGTGTGTGTGTGTGTGTGTGTGTGTGTGTGTGTGTGTGTGTGTGTGTGTGAGAGGGAGAGAGAGAGAGTTCCCAGGCCTTCAGGCCAGCACTGATCCATTTGTGAGAGAGAGAGAGAGAGAGAGAGAGAGAGAGAGAGAGAGAGAGAGAGAGAGAGAGAGAGAGAGAGAGAGAGAGAGTTATTGCAAAAAAAGAGAAAGGCCAGAAGAAGAGAAATAATACAGGGAGGAAGGAAAGGAATGAAAAACAGAAGAAATTAGGCAAAAGGAAGGAAGAATGGCAGGAAAGAAGGAAATAAAGACGTGAAGGAAATAAAGACGGATGCTGTGAAAAGAGGATGAACTCAAGAGACAAAAATACATTGATGAAGACGAGAGCATGGAGGGAGATTGACAACTGGGCGTCGTAATGTGAAGAAAATCCTGTCGGCGTGAAATCGGGATGAAATGTGAGATTATAATTCAACCAGGGATTAACTGTCATCTCAACACCAGAGAATAGGAGGAGGAGGAGGAGGAGGAAGAGGAGGAGGAGGAGGAGGAGGAGGAGGAGGAGGAGGAAGACAAGAAGGAGGAGGAGGAATAGAAGGAGGAGGAGGAGGAGGACGAGGAGGAGGAAAACCTGGTGAGGGCATGGCATTTTATGGAAGGAGGAAAGACAGGGATAAAGGGAGCTTGGAATGAAGTGTGAGGAGGGGTAAAATAGGGCAGAAACAGGCAGTGGGAGGAAGAAGTAGTTTAGAAAGAAGAAGAAGGAAGCAAGGCGGGACGGAAGTTGGGGAAAGGAGGGAGGTGGAGGTGAAAAACAGGAAGAAGAGGACAATTGATGGCGATGAGGAAATAGGGAGGAAAGATGGATTATGTAGGAAAGAGTACGGTTGACTATAGGTAGAAGAAAGGAAGGAAGGGTACGAGAGGAAGCAAGCAAGGAAGGAGAAAGCGGAGGTGAGAAGGATGAGAAAAGGATGGAAAGAAGGAACGTCACGTGACCTTTGGTGGCTCGTTAAAACAAAGACTGGCTGTTGTCCCATTTATGTCTCCGGTCCAGCTTCAATACATCGAGCCTAAGCTTGGAATAAAATGTACACGGTCAAAAGTCTGCTTGGATGAGAACAGGATTCAACACTTAGCTAAAATTCTCTTCTTTTCTCTTCTCTCCTCTCTTCACTACCTTTTTCCCCCTCTACGTTCATGTTTACTCCCCTTTCCTCCATTCCTCCCCCCATTCCTCCTTCCTCCTTTCCTCTCCTCTGTTTTCTTGTCCACCTTCCACCAGGTGTGAGAATCACAAGAGGTCCCACGATACAATATTTTCACAATACTTACATTGCGATACGATATTATCATGATACTGCGATACTTTGAGTATTGCCATATATTGCGATTTATTACCTTTTTCAACTGCAAATTGTCCCCAAAAGAAATGTTGTCAACATATTTGATCTAATAAGATAAAGTTTTTTGTCTTTTCATCTCACTTCAATCGTTTTTATTGCAGCAAAATGTTATTGTCAAGCAGACAACACTGTCATCAATGTTCCATTGGACCAACTGAACTGTTTGTACTACAGTCTACATCAGGAGTGGGCAATTATTTTTCCCAGGGGGCACATGAGGTACAGAAAATATTGTGCGGGGCCGTACCAATAGCCTGAATTCATTTATGTACTCTCTGCGGCGGAGTTTGACAGGACTTCCCAGCATGCAGTTCTGTGGTATAACTTTATAAATGTGAAACCATGACTTGAGTTCCTAACCCTGACAGCTAAGTAGCTCCGCTCAGTGCGTCCTGGGCTATACCCGTGAAAATTAAATGTCACTGCCTTTTGACATGTATGGCAATGCACTGCCGATATGATGGTATGTCCGCCAGGCCTGCCCTTAGCATCAGGCCTAATATTACTAATAGCACAAAAATAAAAATAAAAGAATAATAATAATAATTGTTTTTTAATTAGAATAATTATAATACTCGGCGGGCCAGATTAAAGCGCCCAACGGTCCCTATACGGCCCGTTGGGCGTCCTTTGCCCACCGCTGGTCTACAAAGTCGAGTCATTCGAGCTGCTCGTGCCGGAGAAGGGGTGGGGCTTGTTTATGTGCAAACAGTTATCATTTCCACCTTCCATCATGAAAATAACCACTATTTCTGCTTTATATAGAAAAACCAAAAACGTTGAAACATCAAACATCCTCGTGTTTGGGTTTATAATAATATAGCTCGGTGAATTTCACCGACTTCTCCAGGAACTGCGCCAGAATGAATGGCCCTGTTAACTGGCGATGTTAACCGGCGATGTTAACCGGCGATGTTAACTGGCGACTTCCGGCCGAAAATAGCCAGTTAACATCGCCGGTTAGCAGGGCTGCCTGTTAATCCGTAACACTTCCATATTCCAGCGCTAGTAGGCTACTACCTGTAGCTAGTTTGATTCATGCTTCTTTTTCTTTTACGTCTTTGGCCAGTGGTGTTTTTCACACATGTTGTCTTGTGTGTTGTGCAACAGCTGTGCGAGAGTTGGCGCTAAGACTGACAGGGAGTCCAGTCCAGACATTTTTTACGCGGTCGGCGCATTTGTAATTTCTTTCTCCGATGTCTCCATGTTTGTTTTGACCTACCGACCACACTGATCCGGGATGTCTGCTTACCTTACCAGAAAACAATACAGCACCTTCTAGTGGACTGAAAAAACAGTTGACTGTATTATTCTAAGACCAAAAAGTTTATTATTGATTAAATAAAAGATCAATACTTGGCATCCATGTAATGATACAATATCGCCACGCAAAATATCGCAATTCTACGCTGTATCGATTTTACCCCACCGCTACCCTCCACCTGCCTTCACCGTTCCTTAGCGTTCCCCTCATTGTTTTTCCTTTCCTCTTTTCTTCTCCTAATGTTCTCCTTTGAGCATTCCCTCTCTCTTCCTCTCCTTTGCTCTTCATTCGTCTTCATCTCCTCTGCAGGTTTGTTGACCAAGCAAGCGTCAAGCAAAATTTAAAAAATGCTATCTCAGGTTATTTTTCTCAAACAGGTCACACTTTTTGGGCTCTATATAGCTTCCTTTCTCCCTCCCTCCCTCAATCTCTCCATCCCTCCATCTCTTCTTCCTTCATGTCCCAGTCTGGTTGGGTACAATGCTGGGAGCCAGCCAGTGCTGCAGACAGATGGTCCACTTATTAGATGTGCATCAGCCCTCCCTCCCTTTCCTGCAGCTCGCTTTTTAATCAAATTAAAGCCGAAAGAAGAGGACGGAGAGGGGGAGTGAAAGAGAGAGAGAGAGATAGAAAAGGGGGGGGGGGGGGCGTTTGGGAGGTCTGCTCACTTGTTTTGGAGTCTATTATTTGTTTGAATAGAATGAATGATGACGATGTTAATATGAAATTTGGAAGACTGAATCACTGTCTCTCGTGGCTGCCTGTATCCGTCTCTCTTTCTCTCTCTCCATCCTCTCTCTCTTTCCCCATCCCTCTCTTTCTGTTTGTGTTATGTCATGTATTTTTAAAGGGAAACTCCACCAATTTATAAGATCAGTGGATAGACGACCTGTCTGGAGGAGCTTAGTCATTGAACGGATGATGTCATAGTGAGGTTTATTTTAGCCTAATGGGGTTTTGGAGAACAGACAATACCATAAAGCCTACATTATAAACTGAAGTTTTACAATGGACAGTAATAATAATAATAATAATAATAATAATAATAATAATAATAATAATAATAATAATAATAATGCATTTAATTTGTAAGGCACTCTTAATCCGAGAATCTCAGAATGCCACAAGTACATAGTTAAAATCAAAGTCCTAAACCTCAACTCAAAGTAAAAACGCCTTATTGAATAAAAAGGTTTTTAGGCCAGTCTTAAAAGAGTCCAGGGTCTGTGTTGCCCTCAGGTGGTCAGGGAGACCGTTCCACAGGGGGGCGCTGCTGAGCAAAAGGCCCGGTCGCCCATGGTGCGGACCTTGGTGTTGGGAACCTGAAGGAGCAAGCTACTTGTCGATCTGAGGGTGTAGGTGGAGGTTTGGGGAGTGATGAGTTCTTGTAGGTAGGGAGGTGCATGCACATTTATGCATTTATGGGTGAGGAGTAGGACATTGTAGTCAATCCGGGTTGAGACAGGGAGCCAGTGGAGTGACTGGAGAATTGGTGTGATGTGCTCATATTTACGGACGCTCATCAGAATCCTGGTAGCGCTGTGACCAGTAGTAACTGGAACGTCAGCAATTGGTTTGTGTACTACCGTGTTGAAGCTTTGAGTTTGGCATGTTGGCCGACGCCATCTTGGTGGCACGAGAGGGTGGAGCTAAGTGCAACCAAATGCTAACTAAGACTTTTTCCAACCACAATGTTACAATTAACTTTCATGAACTGAAAACACAGGGTGAAATGGTTACATTTATAACAGGTACTTGAGCTTTGGCTTCTTTTCAGAACCAGAGGTTACCTTCAGAGTTTGTAAGAATTTGGTATCTGCCAGCGAGAGTCTAATAAAGAGATCCCACTGCATTATGTTGCGTGACATGGACTGTGAACGTTTTTTGTGAGTTCATGTCATGACCATACTTGATCATTGTAGCAATGTTATAGCAATAGCATAGTGTATTAAGATACAATGACAAATATTCTTGTCATGTTTTATCATAGCAATACTATTATTATATTTAATCACATGTATCATAGTAAAACTATTATTCTATTTTTGTTCAATTCTGTTATATCTTTTATATTTTGTGCCTTATTTTCTATTTTATTTTTTACCTTAAGTTTTTTTGTAATTCTGTGTCGGAGGACTGAGCAAAATAAGCTTTTCATTGTATAGAATAACTGTCTGTTATCTGAGCATATGACAGTTAAAACATCTTGAATCTTGAAATCTTGAATGTAGGATCCAGTGGTTATGCAGCTTGAGTCTTACTGAACGGAACTGCAATGCTTAATTGCTGCCTTTAAACCAAAGGACCCCTTCTTGACAGTTCTGGTTGCTCACTTTCAGTGTTAACTCAGGGAGCTTGACGGTGTTAATCCCTGTTGCCACAAGAAAAACTGTGTGGGCACAACTACAGTGATTATGAGAGGCCAATG
Source organism: Clinocottus analis (assembly GCF_023055335.1). Classification (NCBI taxonomy): domain Eukaryota; kingdom Metazoa; phylum Chordata; class Actinopteri; order Perciformes; family Cottidae; genus Clinocottus; species Clinocottus analis. The sequence continues at coordinate 10,896,987 of NW_027175854.1, read as the reverse complement.
TTGAAGCAGGAAGTCTATGACGATCCAGAAGAGAAGTGTCTCTTCAAACTCTGGGACTTTCTTGTCAGCGACAGATCCCAAAATGTCAAAGCTTATTGAAAACAAAGCTGATTTCATGGAGTTAGGGGCATCACAATCCTTCCTGACAGACCTGCATGGTGTTGTGGTAAATCTTGGGAGTCTGTGCTTCTGGGTCTGTACACAGACCTGCGTGTCAATCAGACTTACCATGGAGGCTCTTTTGGTATTTTAGAGTTTACCTTTAATTTCCAAGGCGCCATCTGACCAATGAAACTTTGTTTTCATGTTGCAAATATATACAGCTCCTCACACAAAACTGTTGTTTTAACACAATTTTGATAAAAGGCCACATTAAACCTCCACCGACAGTTGTCTGTGATTCCAGTAACAGCGTGTGCCAGAAAAAACAAAACAGTCACTCACATCAATAAACTGGAGGTGTTTATGGCGCCTCCTACTGGCCAGTTTGAGTTTGAACATCACTTCCTTGAATTTATCTCAATATTTGCATTGAATTTCATCATGACTGCACCTGCGCTCCTTGTGATCACTCTCACACTATGTGTCCAGTTATAGTTTAACTTTAACATCCTGAATGAAATGTAATTGACACATAATTGACACATAATCTCGTGGCCGCTGGCAGTGTAGTGACTCAGAATGCAGTCAGTCAGATATACCATAAAGTCAATGAAATACCTTTAAAATAGCTAGATTCTTGAAAAAGTAAATGTTTAATTTTAGTTGTAATATAAAAATAGTGAGAAAATAGTCAAGATTCTGATGAGTCACGGATGAAGATAAATGTGTTGGCCAGGAAGTGTTTAGGATGTATTTCATGAAATGCAATAAAAGAGGAGAGAGGAGGATAGGAGGAGCAGAGTGTGTGTGTGTGTGTGTGTGTGTGCGTGTGTTTGTGTGTGTGTGCGCTCGTGCGTGTGTTGGGGAGGGGGGATCAAGGGCAGTACAGGAGCACACGTGAAAGGAGAAAACAAGAGAGGGAGGGAATAAGGAATAATGTTGAGAGGAAATGAGGAAGCAATAAAATAAAAGAGTTGAGGAAGTAAGAAATAAGAAGAGGGGTAAAGGGACTAAGAAGGGGACAGGAGATGAGGAGGAAACAAGGAAAGAGGGGAGAAAATAAGATCAGAGGAAACACAAGGGGATGGGGAGGATGGGGACAAGAAGAAAGAAGGAGATGAGATGAAGTGTGGAAAAGAAAGGAGGAGAGGATGAAACAGGTGAGGGAAGGAGTGGAGGAAACAAAAGAGGGGGGAGGTATGAGCAAACAAGGGAGGAGAGGAGTAAACACAGGTGCGAGGGAACAAGGAAAGTGAGAGGAAAAGGGAAGGAATCGGTATACCAGGTAAACCAAAGGCGAGGAGTAAAAAAGAAAAAAACGAGGAGTGTGTTGAAAGGAGCGCGCGAGCTCTGAAAGCAGTGGAAAAAGTGAATATTCGGCTCAGTTCAAAGGCAGGCGGCGAACTGCAGCACCGCGCGCGAGAGAGGGAGAGAGAGAGAGAGAGAGAGAGAGACAGAGAGAGAGAGAGAGAGAGAGAGAGAGAGAGGAAGGGGATGACTTCCAGATTTACTGTGGAAAGTTGAAAGAGTGTCGTGTCCGTGAGCGCTTGCCTCTGTGTGTGTATACGCGAGTGTTTATACGTGCGCGCTCTACGTTTCAACCTCTCTCTTTCCGTACATTTTCCGTGCGCGCGTGTGTGAGACAGAGCGGGGGACTGAGAAGGGGAGGGGCACGCTCTCGCTCTCTCTCTCTCTCTCTCTCTCTCTCTCTCTCTCTCTCTCTCTCTCTCTCTCTCTCTCTCTCTCTCTCTCTCTCTCTCTCTCCCTGCCTACTTTGCATATTCCGCGTGCCTCGGCTCGGCCATATGGGAAAATGCAACTGAAGGAATTGTCGGCGGGGAAAAAAAACCGCGCAGGCAGGGACACGCGAGCGGAGCGGCGAGAGTTCGAGATCACAACAGATCTGAGAAAAGTTGAAGCAAGAAGAGGGTGAAGAAGAAAGGTGGCGAAGAAGACGAGAGAAGGGGCGGGAGGAGCGTAATACACCAAAACAGAGAGAGGGAGAGAGAGAGAGAGAGAGAGAGAGAGAGAGAGAGAGAGAGAGAGAGAGAGAGAGAGAGACACGCGGAGAGAGAAAAAGGAGAAATAGCGGCGCTTTTTTTCTCCATCTTTCTACGGAGGGAGAGGAACGATGTATTGTGCGTACACCATCCCTGGGATGACAGGCAGCTCACTGATGTATTACTACAACGGCAAAGCGGTAAGACAGCCACTTCCATCCCTTGTCTAGCGTTTCTTTTGGTTAGAGGGGGGGAGAGAGGGAGAGAGCGAGAAAGAGGGGAGAGAGTGTGTGCGTGCGTGAGAGAGAGAAGGGGAGAGAGAGAGAGAGAGAGAGAGAGAGAGAGAGAGAGAGAGAGAGAGAGAGAGAGAGAGAGAGAGAGAGAGAGGAGGTGTGAAGGTGAAGTGTGTCGCTTTTTTTACGCAGCAACTCAACAGCGCGTCGGGTCGCCGCCGCGCGAAAAAGCGCGAACGGACTGTGACTGACTCTGTGTCGGGGCTTATTTTGGGATAAAACACAAAAACAGCGATGTTGTTCTTTTGGAAATAAAAGTGTGTGTGCGCGCGCGTGTGTGTGTGGAGCGGAGGAAAGTGACAGTTGCCGCTGTGGAGTGCTGTATAGCGGCTTGGTGGGAAAATAGGTCGGACAGACTCTGAAATGTGATGAATGTGTTTACAGTGTGCGCGTGTCACACCTCAGCTTTTAGAAAAAAAGCATGACAAAATAGTTCCCAAATGTCTACATTTTTTTTACTGTTGCTTTACTGTCCCCCGGATTTTGCACATGTGACGCTTGCAGATTTATATATTTTTTTAAATGTCTCTATAATTATCCTCTTGCTGATTTTTGTTTGGTCTTTATCGTGTGTTTTTATATTTTTATGGCCTCAGTATTGAATTATTTTATTGTTGTCGTTGTTCTGAGGCGTAAGGACACGTGTGATGTTCTGGGTTTGTTTGATTGTGTGTTCCATTCAGGGACTTGTGGCTTTATATATATATATATATATATATATATATATATATATATATATATATATATATATATATATATATATATATATCTTATATTTTATTTGGCTATTGATTTTTTCTGTTGTGTTTTGGGCCTATCTATATTTTCTATATCTTATTTGAGTAATATTCAGTTTATTTTAGCCCTAACCTCGAAAATGTATTTAGACTGAACTGAAAATGATTTTAATTACAGGGTCATATTTATTATTTATATCAGTAATAAGCTCTCATTATTCACAATATGTTGAATCAAATATCATTCTTTTATAATAACAATAATATGAATATGAAGTTTGAGGTATTCTGTACATTAATCTATTAAATATATAGTTTCCTATTGTTTTTTTTCTTATTTAAAACATATTAATTAGTGTCTTGAAAATCCTCAAAAAACTGTCTGTATTTAAAGAGAAACTGACCTCCCATGAACCTGTCTGTCTGTCCAACCCCCACCTGTAAAACCCCCGTCTCAGGGTGAGGTCCTTTAGAGAGGCGGGTGAGGGTGGGGGGAAGGGTGGAGGGTGGGTGAAGTGAAGGCTAGAAATGAGAAACAGCGCGTAAAGCGGAGCAAGTCGGGGCGAATGAATTTCACAGGTTTCATCACTTGAAAAAAAAGGCAAAGCGGGAATGTCTGCAAGTTGCAGGAGTAAATGAAGATGGAAGGCTGTGATTTCCCACAAATCCACCTGTCAGCGAACTGTCCGTCTGCCTTTGTCTCACCTCTGACTCCTAATTGATGCTCCACACAGGTGTGAGAGGAAAGACAGAAGGAGACAGAGGATGGTGGGGGAAACACCGACATGGATAATCACCAAAAAAAAGAAAGAATCCAAGAGAATTATATTTCCAAATGGTTTGATCTTTGTTATATTAATAATAATAAACTTATTTTTTTCAAATTAAAATAATGATTCTGATCCAGCAGCTTACAGGCCTAGTGAGATGATCTATCAATCAGATGCGAGATGGTCGCTGTAGATTTGTCCCCAAAGATATCTATACAAAGAAGAAGAAAAATCAACCACCAAAGAAACATTGAATTGGGGGAGGTTTTTTTAACATATAATTTAATTACATTTTAATTTATATTGTATTTTTATTTAATGCATTTAATCTGCCTTCTTTATCCATCCCTTATTTTTTTGTAGACCTATATTTAAAAATGCTAAATAAAATGTGCCGCTGTTTCCCCTGGTCGTGTTGGTAACCTCAGACTCGGTGGTCGACAGTAGTCCACGTTCTGATGTCTGTAGCCGATGTGGCCTGCAGCTGTACACAGAGCCTCTGTTGTCCCACAGTCGGCCTCTGTCTACGCCGGCTGTCGGTTCTCCGGCCTCCGTCCAGCCCGCCGAGTGCTCCGGCCCCCTCGC